>NW_026970329.1:0-315000 GCF_028390025.1 Pseudophryne corroboree | reverse complement strand
TCTCCCAGCGCCGCCCTTCCATTCACTGTGAATGGGAGCCGTGTCACATTAACCCGGCCTCCATTTACACAGCACAGCTTGCCGGTTTGAACCCGTGTTCTACCCTGCAAGCCACATGACTTGGAATACCGGGTCACTCGACCCAGATTATTTCAACTCGGCCCTTTTACACCAACCAGCAACACGGGATATGCGCGTTCATGTGCAATAACCCGTGTTATATGCTGTAACTGCAGCAGCCAATCAGATATGGTGCAGTCTCACCTGCAGCACTAGTGCTGGACTCCTAGGGCAATATTTACTAATATTTGTGTTTGAGTCGGTTTGTGTAGTGTTTAAACTCGTTTTGTATCGGGTGCATTTTCATGCAACTTTTTGAATCCATATACGCAAAGTTACTAAGCATTCGAGTTTATTGTTTTCGTGTTTCCCGATGTCGATGCCAGTCGGGTTTTTTTTCCACATTTCCGGCCGTCATTGTCGTTTGCGTACGTGTTTTTGTTGGATTTGCTAACGCGGCAGGGTTTTTTTTCCCGCGGCCGCATTTTCACTTTCAGTTTCGATTTTCATCCCCGTTCGTGATTGGTTGTGTTTCAGATGTAGGAGTGTCTGTGCGCAACCATATAAATACGCCCCAAACCGTCCGCACCTCGTGGGTTTAGTTAGTGGTAAGGAGGAGGGAGGTTGTGCTGTGGAGGTAGGTGAATTTGTGGTTTGGTGAGGAGTGTTGGTAGCGATTTCCGAGTGTGGTATTGTGTTTGAAAGTCGTCTTGTCATTCATGTTGTCTTGTATTTTGTGGTTTTGTCTCATTTTTAGTCCAAGTTATTTTTCTTTATAGTCCCTTGTCAGTGTTTGTGTGTGTGTGTGTGAGTTGTGTAATGGTAGTTGAGGAGTGTGTTGTTTGTCTTTTTTTTCCCCTGTGTTAACTGTTTACACACACAATTATGTGTGACTCAGAGGTGGAGGGTGTGAGTGAGGGGGAGGAGGTTGGTCAGGTGGAGGAGGTGAGTGTTAGTGAGGTTAGTGAGGTGGAGGAGGTGGGTGAGGTTGCTGCAGCAGCCTCAAGTGATAGTGACAGTCAGAGTGCTCCGCAGCCACGCACCACTACTAAGACTGGGCGGAATGTAAAGTTTAGTTTTACAGAAAATGTGGCATTGGTGCGTGAGCTGATGAAGTATCAGCAGGGCCGGCTCCAGGCCTACTAGCACCCTGAGTGAAAACATGTAAAAGCCCCCCCCCCCCCCCATATGCACGCGCCGAAGGCGCGCTCGCTCCAGGGAAAGTGGGCGTGGCCTCTTGGAAAGTGGGCATGGCCTCTGGACTTCATATTATTAGACTATAAATAAATATGTTTTCACTTTCACACCCCCTCTACGCACACAATTAGCAGCCTTACACATAACAGCCACAGTAGTGTTCCTTACACACAATGTCTCCAGTATAGTGCCAGATACACAATGTGCAGTGCCAGATAGACATGACATGCCCCCCAGCAGTGCCAGCTACACACAATATGCCCCCCAGCAGTGCCAGCTACACGATAGTGTTCACTTTTTAGGGCAGGGAGGGCACATTTTTAAGTTAGGAGAGCAAAATGATGTACATACTGTAATGCTTGGTGCTCATCTACCTACATGGTAAAGCATTGACAGTGCGCGGCGAAGGCGCGCAGCAAAAATTTAGGGGCGTTGCTTTGTGGGGAAGGTGCGTGGCCACATAATAGTGGCAATTCGCATTACACCACACAGTAGTGCAGTTAATACACACTGCACCAGGTAGAACCTCCTAGACACTTTGCGCCAGGCAGAGCACGTTAGACACTTTGCGCCAGGCAGAGCACGTTAGACACTTTGCGCCAGGCAGAGCACGTTAGACACATTGCCTAGCCACAGACGCCTAGCGGGAACACTACATGATATGCTCCCCAGCCGTGCCAGCTACACATGACATGCCCCCCAGCAGTGCCAGCAACACATGACATGCCCCCCAGCAATGCCAGATACATAAATGGCCACACAGTGCCAGATATGTCCCTACATAAATGCCCCTACAGTGCCAGATACAGAAATGCCCCCACAGTGCCAGATACAGAAATGCCCCCACAGTGCCAGATATGACCCCACAGTACCAGATATGACCCCACAGTGCTACATAAATGCCCCCACAGTGCCAGATATGACCCCACAGTGCCAGATAAATGCCCCCACAGTGCCAGATATGCCCCCAGCAGTGCCAGCAACACATGACATGCCCCCCAGCAATGCCAGATACATAAATGCCCCTACAGTGCCAGATACAGAAATGCCCCCACAGTGCCAGATAAATGCCCACACAGTGCCAGATAAATGCCCCCACAGTGCAAGATAAATGACCCCACAGTGCCAGATAAATGACCCCACAGTGCCAGATAAATGCCCACAGTGCCAGATAAATGTCCCCACAGTGCCAGATAAATGCCCCCAGTGCCAGATAAATGTCCCCATAGTGCCAGATAAATGCCCCCACAGTGCCAGATAAATGCCCCCACAGCGCCAGATACATAAAATGCCCCCACAGTGCAGATATGCCCCTACAGTGCCAGATACATAAATGCCCCCACAATGCAGATATGCCCCCACAGTGCCAGATACATAAATGCCCCCACAATGCCAGATACATAAATGCCCCCACAGTGCCAGATACATAAATGCCCCCACAGTGCCAGATACATAAATGCCCCCACAGTGCCAGATACATAAATGCCCCCACAGTGCCAGATACATAAATGCCCCCACAGTGCCAGATACATAAAATGCTCCCACAGTGCCAGATACATAAAATGCCCCCACAGTGCCAGATACATAAATGCCCCCACAGTGCCAGATACATAAAATGCCCCCACAGTGCAGATATGCCCCTACAGTGCCAGATACATAAATGCCCCCACAGTGCAGATATACCCCCACAGTGCCAGATACATAAACGCCCCCACAGTGAAAGATATACCCCCACAATGCAGACATACATGCCCCCACATTTCCAGATACATGATTGCCCCACAGTGAAATATATGCCACAACAGTGCCCCCACACAGAGCCCGATCCACGATACCTGTGGTTGTGGTGGGAGGGGGGGTGCCGCTGAGGACGCGGGCGGCTCTTCTAAACTCCTGTGTGCGCGGCTGCCCGGCGCCGGCGTCTAACGTCAGACGCCGGCGCCGCACACACAACAACTTAAGTTTATTCCAGGCAGCACTGCAGGCTGGCTCCAGGCACAAAGATGGCGGCGCCCATAAAGGGTGGCGCCCCGCGCGGCCGCTCTAGTCGAACGTGCCTGAAGCCGGCCCTGAGTATCAGAGGCAGCTATTTGGCCCTGAGTCCGCCAAGGTGCCAACACGGAGGAAGACGGTGTTGTGGGCGAAAGTAGTTGCTGCTGTCAATAGTGAGGGGGTGGTCAAGCGGACGGAGGACACATGCCGCAAACGGTACTATGACATAAAGCGACGTGTCAAGTCCAAAATAGCCAAGTAGGCCAAGTCGGTTCGGCAAACCGGTGGTGGGCAGCCCTATATTGCAAGATATCTGGAGTATGAGGAGCCCATGCGGAGTGTCATACCTCCTGAAGTTGTCTCTGCAACCCATGTCCGGGATTCAGATAGGCCAAGGAAGAATAGTGAGCATGTGTTTTTGTTTTTTTGTCTAAGTTGTATTTTGTAATCTGTGTCATGTGACGTTGCATATTACTCCCATCTTCAAGTGTGTGTTAGCAAATACATTATTTTGGGTCATGTGTTAGCTAAAAGCCAATGTAACATCTTACTTTATTGTATGTCATGTGTTTTTCACACAGATATTTAGCATGTGTAGTTTGGACTTGTTGTGTCTCTGATTTGTCCTGCAATAATGTTTTCCTTTTGGCCGTTTTTTTCTTTAATAAATATGACTATGTTTTATATATGTGTTCCATGTTTTTTAGAATTAAAATAAGTCGTTGTCATGTTAGAGGCTGGAGTACTGGAAAGTGGTTTGTAAACCACTTACATGTGTAAGGTCATCTTTACAGAAGGGTTTGTTTTGTATATAAGTTTTTTTGTTTATTTATTTTTGCTTCTATTTGTTCCGTGACACCATACTGCATTTTTTAAAATCTTAACATTTGCTGGTTTTTTTGTGTGGTCATATAGTGGTAATGTGTATTTGGAGTGCCACATCACAGAGCCAATTAGATATTGCATCTGTATTATTTTTAAAAACAATTCAAAATTAATTTGTTTTTTTCCCCAAAAAAACCCCATTCCTTTAACTTGTGGCCTATGTCAGTGTCCTGTACATGTTTGCCTGTCTTGATGTTGCCATAGTGCATATTTTTAAAATTTAAATTATTTGTTTTGGTATTTCTGCTCCTTATGTTTTTGTAAAATAAAAACCAAGCATTTCTAAAGGTATAAATGTTTATAAACATAATGGGTGGATGTATACACAATAGCATGATTGATGAATATATCTCATTTTATACAGTGTCGGAAAAAAGCAGTACTACTCGTCGGCCAGTAAATCCTAACACATCTGATGATGATGACGCTGCGGAAGCAGGTAAAGTGTCCATTGTAGTATAGGGTATGCTTGTAAAGGAATGGGCATAACAAAATTGCACTTTCATTAAAAGGTCCATCAAAAGAAGTATGGAGCAGCAGAAGTGGCTCTTCTGTTAGACATCACCACAAGAAACCTGTGGAGGAAAAGAAAGCAAGGTCGTCTGTCCCGCCACAAACACAGCAGGCTACCCCGCCACGAAGATTATCGTCCGTATGTTCTGTCCCCCCACTCCAAATTTTGGACACACCTCCAAGACGTCATCCACACTCCCCTCATCTTGATTGTGAGTATCAAACTGGAAAAAAGTGTAAAATGTCAGGACATAATCATAATCAGTCATAACCGCATTAAGTCAAAACACATCCAAAACAAAAATACTTGCCGCAGTAAGTAAAAGCTGAAATGGAATCCAAACTAAATGGCCTTGTCCACATCCAGTAAAGATATGTATGTCCACTTGAGTCATACAGTATGACATTGGGTCTAAGATGCTGCAACAAAAAGCATGTTGGTTGGTTTGTAAAAAGTAAGTTTGTTTTTCCAAAAATCTCATGTGTGCTTAAGGCAACATTGCAAAATACCTACAAAAACATTACTATGTTTGTTTGAACAAAGCTATAAGGTAACACATTATGTATTACAATGTTTATTTTATGCTGGAGTATGTGTGAGCTACAATAAAACTAAAGTGTTTGCTTTCACAATTAAGTAACCAGACACATTTGCCACAAGCAGGCATATGTATGTATTTAAGCAATGAGTGATGATGTTGCTAGGCAGAATAGTTGAAAGCAACAGTGAATGACATTTGTTCCATGTGTAGTGTTTTGTTTTCATTTCACAACCATATGGATAGCTAACGGAGATATGTTTAACATTTCAGCTTCGAGTCCTGGGAACAGCATCCCTCCGCAACAACACCAACACGGAGGAGACAAACATCTTAGAAATGCAGCCATTAATGCAAGGAATGAGCCCCCCAGCACCTGTGAGTACACCACCACTGCAAAGCACACCACCCCCACCACAACACAGCCCAACAACACCAGGAACACAAGGCCCTAATCAGGTGTTTTGGACTATTTGGGCTAGACAGCAGGCCACTAATGAAGATTGCCTGCGTAAGCAGACACAAATGTTTGCAAGCCTACCATCTCACCTCAGAAGAATCTCTAGAAATCTGAGTGGACAAAATGAGCAAACAACGAGAATAGGCAATACCATGGAACTCATGCGTACAGACATTACACAGGTCATGGGCAACTTACAGCGCATAATGGAAGAACAGCACAGACTAATGGAAGAACAGCACAGACAACAGCAAAGTTATATGAGCATTTTTCAAAACAGTCAAAAGATTAATGAAAGCTTATTCAGAATAGTAGACAATCAAAATGCTGCTACACGTGAACTCAATGCCACCCTCACTAACCTGAATGAAACACTCAGATGCATGCACCAACAGCAAACAACCAGCAGTTCTGGTACGACTACTCCAAACATTACGCCAGTCTCATCACCACCAAGACGGTCCACCAGAGCACGCCAACATGACAGTGCTAAAGGCAAAAGGACAGGACAAGCAGCCACCAAAAAAAACGTTAAAAAAAAAAAGTTAGACATTTGTGATCATTAAAGTTAGCAAGTGTTTTTGATGCTTTACAAAATATCACACTTAGCTCCTTGCCCCTTTTTTAAACATCATTAATTATAAGTGCACCAAATTAATTGAGAAAAATAGTACGCACATTTATTCCTTTTCATTTATTTCGGGTATTGGAGGAGGAAAATGTTGATGGAGCCACACATACATGTTAGCAGGAAGTAAACTGACCACTTGATTTTTTTCTAATCATTACTCTTTCTAGATTCCAATCACTCTCTTTGCCTGCAGATACAATAATTGCCAGCCAGGCAGAATGTCTTTAGCAGGAAGTAAACTGACCACTTGATTTTTTTCTAATCATTACTCTTTCTAGATTCCAATCATTCTCTTTGCCTGCAGACAATCCAAATTACAATGTTAGTGATACATATCTTAGCTATCTTATCTATACAACATTACAATATTAACACAATTGAGTGGCATAAAAAGCTTGTAATATGTTGCCTTTGTTTTTTTTTGGAAAAACATTGTACAAATGAATGTCAGTATTGTTGGGACAGGTTTGTGTGTGCTAAAAATTATTAAGCATGTTTATAATAATGTATATGTGTGGCAAACTCTGTATTTACTTATACATCATCAAGTTTCCAGCATCAAACATTAGGAAATAAATTAATCCTGATTACAGTAAGTTTGTGAGTCTTAAATATGATGTTGCGTCACACATAGGAACACATGTATTCCTCAAGGCAAACATATTATATGTTGAGGATAGTTTTTTGGGAACACAGGTTCTCAAACTCGGCCATCAGGAACCCACACAGTGCATGTTTTGCAGTTCTACTCACAGAATCACAAGTGACCTAATTAGCTCCACCTGTGAACCTTTTTACATATGTCTGTGAGTAATTCATACACCTGTGCTTCTACTGGGTTATGAGAAAAAATAAGATTTTACTCACCGGTAAATCTATTTCTCGTAGTCCGTAGTGGATGCTGGGCACTCCGTAAGGACCATGGGGAATAGCGGGCTCCGAAGGAGGCTGGGCACTCTAGAAAGATTTATGACTACCTGGTGTGCACTGGCTCCTCCCACTATGACCCTCCTCCAAGCCTCAGTTAGGACACTGTGCCCGGACGAGCTGACATAATAAGGAAGGATTTTGAATCCCGGGTAAGACTCATACCAGCCACACCAATCACACCGTACAACTCGTGATACTATATCCAGTTTGACAGTATGAAAACAACTGAGCCTCTCAACAGATGGCTCAACAATAACCCTTTAGTTAGCAATAACTATTTACAAGTATTGCAGACAATCCGCACTTGGGATGGGCGCCCAGCATCCACTACGGACTACGAGAAATAGATTTACCGGTAAGTAAAATCTTATTTTCTCTGACGTCCTAGTGGATGCTGGGAACTCCGTAAGGACCATGGGGATTATACCAAAGCTCCCAAACGGGCGGGAGAGTGCGGATGACTCTGCAGCACCGAATGAGAGAACTCAAGGTCCTCCTCAGCCAGGGTATCAAATTTGTAGAATTTTGAAAACGTGTTTGCCCCTGACCTAGTAACAACTCGGCAAAGTTGTAAAGCCGAGACTCCTCGGGCAACCGCCCAAGATGAGCCCACCTTCCCTGTGGAATGGGCTTTCACTGATTTAGGATGCGGCAGTCCAGCCGCAGAATGCTCCTGCTGAATCGTGTCACAGATCCAGCGAGCGATAGTCTGCTTAGAAGCAGGAGCACCCAGCCTGTTGGGTGCATACAGGATAAATAGTGAGTCAATTTTCCTGACTCTAGCCGTCCTGGAAACATAATTTTTCAAGGCCCTGACTACGTCCAGTAACTTGGAATCCTCCAAGTCCCTAGCAGCCGCAGGCACCACAATAGGTTGGTTCAAGTGAAAAACTGATACCACCTTAAGGAGAAACTGGGGACGAGTCCTCAATTCTGCCCTATCCATATGGAAAATCAGATAAGGACTTTTATATGACAAAGCCGCCAATTCTGATACACGCCTGGCCGAAACCAAGGCCAATAACATGACCACTTTTAACGTGAGATATTTTAGATCCACGGTTTTTAGTGGTTCAAACCAATGTGATTTTAAGAAACTCAACACCACGTTGAGATCCCAAGGTGCCACTGGAGGCACAACTGGGGGCTGAATATGCAGCACTCCTTTTACAATGTCTGAACTTCAGGTACTGAAGCTAATTTTTTCTGGAAGAAAATCGACAGAGCCGAGATCTGTATCTTAATGGAGCCTAATTTTAGGCCCATAGACACTCCTGCTTGTAGGAAATGCAGAAATCGACCTAGTTGAAATTCCTCTGTTGGGGCCTTTTTGGCCTCACACCAAGCAACATATTTCCGCCATATGCGGTGATAATGTTTTGCAGTAACATCTTTCCTGGCTTGAATCAGCGTAGGAATGATTTCCTCCGGAATGCCCTTTTCCTTTAGGATCCGGCGTTCAACCGCCATGCCATCAAAACGTAGCCGCGGTAAGTCTTGGAACAGACAGGGCCCCTGCTGCAGCAGGTCCTGTCTGAGCGGCAGAGGCCATGGGTCCTCTGATATATAGTTTCTTGAAGTTCTGGGTACCAGGCTCTTCTTGGCCAATCCGGAACCACGAGTATCGTTCTTACTCCTCGCCTTCTTATTATTCTCAGTACCTTTGGTATGAGAAGCAGAGGGGGGAACACATAAACCGACTGGTACACCCACGGTGTTACCAGAGCGTCCACAGCTATTGCCTGAAGGTCCCTTGACCTGGCGCAATATCTTTTATAGCTTTTTGTTGAGGCGGGACGCCTTCATGTCCACCTGTGGCCTTTCCCAATGGTGTACAATCCTTTGGAAGACTTCTGGATGAAGTCCCCACACTCTCGGGTGGAAGTCGTGTCTGCTGAGAAGATCTGCTTCCCAGTTGTCCACTCCGGGAATGAACACTGCTGACAGTGCTAACACAGGATTTTCCGCCCATCGGAGAATCCTTGTGGCTTCTGCCATCGCCATCCTGCTTCTTGTGCCGCCCTGTTGGTTTACATGGGCGACTGCCGTGATGTTGCCTGATTGGATCAGGACCGGCTGGTTTTGAAGCAGAGGCCTTGCCTGACTCAGGGCATTGTAAATGGCCCTCTGTTCCAGAATATTTATGTAGGGAAGTCACCTGACTTGACCAAAGTCCCTGGAAGGTTCTTCCCTGTGTGACTGCCCCCCAGCCTCAAAGGCTGGCAGCCATGGTCACTAGGACCTAGTCCTGTATGTCGAACCTGCGGCCCTCTTGAAGATGGGCACTCTGCAGCCACTACAGTAGAGATACCCTGGTCCTTGGAGACAGGGTTATCAGCCTAATGCATCTGAAGATGCGACCCGGACCACTTGTCTAACAGGTCCCCCTGAAAAGTTCTTGCATGGAACCTGTCGAATGGGATTGCTTCGTAGGAAGCTATCATTTTTCCCAGGACTCGCGTGCAATGATGCACCGATAACTGTTTTGGCTTCAGGAGGTCTCTGACTAGAGAGGACAGCTCCTTGGCTTTCTCCTCCTGGAGAAACACTTATTTTTGGTCTGTGTCCAGAACCATCCCCAGGAACAGTAGACGTGTCGTAGGAACCAGCTGTGACTCTGGACTGTTTAGAATCCAACCGTGCTGTTGTAGCACTTTCCAAAATAGTGCTACCCCGACTAGCAACTGCTCCTTGGACCTCGCCCTTATAAGGAGATTGTCCAAGTACGGGATAATTAAAAACTCCCCTTTTCGAAGGAGTATCCTCATTCCGGCCATTACCATGGTAACACCCTCGGTGCCCTGTACAGTCCAAACGGCAGAGTCTGGACTTGGTAATGGTAATCCTGTACCACAATCTGAGGTACTCCTGGCGAGGATAGTAAATAGGGACATGCAGGTAAGCATCCTTGATGTCCCGGGATACCATGTAATCCCCCTCGTCCAGGCTTGCAATAACCGCCCTGAGCGATTCCATCTTGAACTTGAATTTTTTATGTATGTGTTCAAGGATTTTAAATATAAAAAAGGGTCACACCGAACCATGCGGTTTCGGTACCCCAAAACCGTGTGGAATAGTAACCCCGTCCTTGTTGGAGTAGGGGCACCTTAAGTATTACCTGCTGGGAATACAGCTTATTAATTGCCTCTAGCACAGCCTCCCTGCCTGAGGGAGTTGTCGGCAAGGCATATTTGAGGAAACGGCGGGGGGGAAGACATATCGAATTCCAGCATGTACCCCTGAAATACTACTTGAATGAAACAGGGATCCACCTGTGAGCGAGCCCACTGATCGCTGAAATTTTTGAGACGGCCCCCCACCGTACCTGGCTACACCTGTGGAGCCCCCGCGTCATGCTGTGGACTCAGAGGAAGCGAGAGAAGAATTATGTTTCTGGGAACAGGCTGACTGGTGCAGCTTTTTCCCTCTTCCCTTGTCTCTGTACAGAAAGGAAGCGCCATTGACCCGCTTGCTTTTCTGAAGCCGAAAGGACTGTACCTGATAATACAGTGCTTTCTTAGTCTGTGAGGAAAACTGAGGTAAAAATATTTCTTCCCAGCTGTTGCTGCGGATACGAGGTCCCAGAGACCATCCCCAAATAATTCCTCACCCTTATAAGGCAGAATCTCTATGCGCCTTTTAAGGGCAGCATCACCTGTTCAGTGACAGGTCTCTAATACCCTCCTGACAGAATGGACATTACATTCATTTTGGATGCCAGCCGGCAAAATATCCCTCTGTGCATCCCTCATATATAAGACGACGTCTTTAATATGTTCTCATGTTAGCAAACTAGTATGTTTGACAGGGTCACCGACCACGCTGCAGCAGCACGCTCTGCAGGTTTCAGTCTAGTACCTGAGTGTGTAAATACAGACTTCAGGATAGTCTCCTGCTTTTTATCAACAGGTACCTTCAAAGTGGGCGTTCCTAAAACGGCAGTGCCAAACCTATTTTGACAACCGTGTGAGCGCCTTATCCACCCTAGGGGATATCTCCCAGCGTAACTTATCCCCTGGCGGGAAAAGGTACGCCATCAGTAACTTTTTAGAAATTAACAGTTTCTTATCAGGGGGAACCTACGCTTTTCACACACTTCATTCATTCATCTGATGGGGGAACAAAACACTGCCTGCTTTTTCTCCCCAAACATAAAAACCCATTTTTAGAGGTTAATGTCAGAAATGTGTAACACATTTTTTTTATTGCCGGGATCAAGTCACGGATGTTCCTAGTGGATTGTGTATATGTCTCAACCTTGTCGACACTGGAGTCAGACTCTGTGTCGACATCTGTGTCTGCCATCTGAATGAGCGGGCGTTTTTGAGCCCCTGATGGCTTTTGAGACGCCTGGGCAGGCACGGGCTGAGAAGCCGGCTGTCCCACAGCTGTTACGTCATCCACCCTTTTATGTAAGGAGTTGACACTGTCGGTTAATACCTTTTACCTAACCATCCACTCTGGTGTCGGCCCCACAGGGGGCGACATCACATTTATCGGCATCTGCTCCGTCACTATATAAGCCTCCTCCTCAAACATGTCGACACAGCTGTACCGACACACCGCACACACACAGGGAATGCTCTGACTGAGGACAGGACCCACAAAGCCCTTTGGGGAAACAGAGAGAGAGTATGCCAGCACACACCAGAGCGCCATATAATGTGGAGATTAACACTATAACTGAGTGAATTTTCCCCCATAGCTGCTTGTATATACAATATTGCGCCTAAATTTAGTGCCCCCCCTCTCTTTTTAACCCTTTGAGCCTGAAAACTACAGGGGAGAGCCTGGGGAGCTTTCTTCCAGTTGCACTGTGAAGAGAAAATGGCGCCAGTGTGTCTGAGGGAGATAGCTCCGCCCCTTTTCCGCGGCCTATTCTCCCGCTTTTTCCTGGATTCTGGCAGGGGTATTTACCACATATATAGCCTCTGGGGCTATATATTGTGGTATTTTTGCCAGCCAAGGTGTTTTTATTGCTGCTCAGGGCGCCCCCCCCCCCCCCCCCAGCGCCCTGCACCCTCAGTGACCGGAGTGTGAAGTGTGCATGAGGAGCAATGGCGCACAGCTGCAGTGCTGTGCGCTACCTTGGTGAAGACTGATGTCTTCTGCCGCCGATTTTCCGGACATCTTCTTGCTTCTGGCTCTGTAAGGGGGGCGGCGGCGCGGCTCCGGGACCGAACACCAAGGACTGGGCCTGCGGTCGATCCCTCTGGAGCTAATGGTGTCCAGTAGCCTAAGAAGCCCAATCCGTCTGCAAGCAGGCGAGTTCGCTTCTTCTCCCCTTAGTCCCTCGCTGCAGTGAGCCTGTTGCCAGCAGGTCTCACTGAAAATAAAAAACCTAATTCTATACTTTCTTTCTAGAGGCTCAGGAGAGCCCCTAGTGTGCATCCAACCTCGGCCGGGCACAAGATCTAACTGAGGCTTGGAGGAGAGTCATAGTGGGAGGAGCCAGTGCACACCAGGTAGTCATAAATCTTTCTAGAGTGCCCAGCCTCCTTCGGAGCCCGCTATTCCCCATGGTCCTTACTGAGTGCCCAGCATCCACTAGGACGTCAGAGAAACATGCACTGTGTGTGGGCCTAGGGGCCGAGTTTGTGAACCTGTGCATTAGGACGTTACACACAATGATAAAGTGAAATACTAAATGGATGATGTGGGCTTGTAAGAAATTAGCACTGTAAGATTTCAAACACTTATCCAGACTTAATGCATGCCACTCATAATCTGTGGTTTTGATATTAAAAAGACACACAATACACATGCAACATTTGTTGACCATATAGCGAGGGTATGTTTGTATGTGTCAAGGAGACAGACACATTCTGAGTAATGGATTTTGACCAAAAAAACAAAACATCTATTTATGAAGACACAACAAATGAAATAAGCAAACCAAGCTTACCTTAGAAATAGCTATTGATGATGTGTTGCCTAACCTGCCTCCCTACATCAGTACTCCAAGTATCACCAGATGTCTCTAATTCCTCTGCTTGCTGGCTACTTTATTCCTCCTCCTCCTCCTCCTCCTCCTCCTCCTCCTCCTCCACATGTGGCAGATGTTGTTGCAAACACATGTTATGAAGAAAGCAGCAGCAGAACACAATTTGAGGGACTATACAACAAAAGTCCACCAGACTTATCCAGACACCGAAACCTAGATTTCAGCACACCAAAACATCTTTCTATCACATTCTGCGTGGACTTATGTGCATGATTGAAATTGTGTTCAGCAGGGGTATCAGGTCGGGACAATGGAGTTAGAAGCCAAGAGAAACAGCCATATCCTCCATCACCTAAAAGACAGATATAGTAACGTGATTCATGTGAAGATACAGCAACGTATAAGTAACACACTGTGAGGCAGATGTATTAACCTGTAGAAGGCATAAGGAAGTGAAAAACCAGTGATATGTGCAAGGTAATAAAGGCAGCAGACAATCTGATCCTAAATGTTCATTTACATATTGGAGCAGATTGGCTGGTGCCTTTATCACCTTGCACAGATCACTGGTTTCTCACTTCCTTATGCCTTCTACAGGTTAATACATCTGCACCTGTATTTGGGCAAAGTTTACGCAGGCCTACACATATCAAATTACATACCCAGCAGCCATCCATCTGGCATTTGTCCGTCCTCAAACTTATCAAAGAGGGATGACTGACTGAGGATGAAGGAGTCATGGCAGCCCCCCAGGGTAACCAGTAACAACACTCATTATTTTGAGATTTGCATCACAAACCACCTGCACATTTGTGGAGTGTTGAAAATGGCGGTTTGTATATATGTGCTGCCTGCCCCTAGGTGGTCTCAGCTGAATGTGTGTGCAATCTATGGCTCCAAACACATTGGGCATGCCAGCCAGCTCATAGAAATCTACCCTGACGGCATGCCACTGAGACTCCTGGGTAGGGAAGCAGATTGAGGCCTCGATGTGTGGCTGCAAAACACCCAAAACCTGTGTGAACATTTTAAAGAACAATAAACTTGAGATTTTAGGACAGAACTGGCCACCAAAAAATTAAAACAAACACAAAACAGAAGAGGTAGTTAGGTATACATCACCTGTGTTAAGATTCTGGAAAATGTGGGCTGTGAGATTCCTATGACATCCCCAGACACAGCCTGAAAGCTGCCAGTAGCCATAAAGTGCAACACAGCCAGGAGTTTGTGCAGGCCTGAGACAGGGCGAGAGCGTGCTGTCTCAGGGTCCAGGCCCAGTTTGACAAGGTCATACAGACGGAAAATGTTGTTACGATTTAGACGGAACATCTGTATGACCTTATCATCGGACAATACGTTCAAGTTTAAACGCCCCCTAAAAAAACGAGGCCTGCGCAGCCTCCGCGGAACCTGTACAACCTGCTGACCATGTTGAGTTTCTTGGCCCTGGGTACTTACAGGCTGATATCTGAGTCTGAGGAATCCCACAGCACACAAAAGATCACTGGCCCACAGTCCTGCTCTCATTTCTGAGTGTAGGTGTATTGAAATGGGCCTAACACCCTTTTATAGGCATCCTAATTCAGGTGTGAGTGATTTTTTATTTGCAACACATGTAAACACGACTGAAAAAAGCAGGTCTATATTTTTGCCGCTTTTGTTAACGAATCGCAAAAAAATACGACCGCATTTGAGCCCTCAGAGACTAACACCCAAATACGAATGAATAGTGAATTCCCGTATTCTATGAAATAACAGCCGCGTTTGACCGATGGTCTATTCATTCGTATTTCGGGACGTTGTCATTCAAACCATTACGAATAGACCAAACACTGCCGAGATTGGTGCTTAGTGAATTCCCGGATTGGGACTTAGATAAAAAACACAAATCGATCAAACTCGGACTTTTAGTAAATACTGGCCCTAGAGAGTAGACTTGGGGCATTGCACCTGCTGTACTTCCCCAGCTATAGCATACCTCCCAAATGTCCCTCTCTCACTCGCTGCTTATATTATACTAACTGGGAGAGATGGACAGCAGCCATGCCAGCAGCTCACAGAGGTCATGCACCCACAGCGGCAAAAACGGGGCATGGCCTCGCAGTAAGAACAATAATAGCGGGCCATGCCCCCTAACCGTCAGACCACTCCCCTTAAAATTCAGGTGCATAATTTTGTCCCTCCTAGGAGCAATGAAAAGTTGAGGTATAGCAAAAGTCATTTAACCCTTGTTTCTAAGTAACTAATTTGTGTCCACTTGTCACCTGAACCATTTTAGGACAGCTTAGACAACATAATACATACCCTACTCCTGCCTCTACTACTCACACTGGTACATCCCTCACACCTCCCCTACCCCCACCTGTACTACTTACACCTCCCCTACTCCCACCTGTACTAGTCAAACTGGTACACCCTCACACCTTCCCTACTCCCACTGGTACACCCTCACACCTCCCCTACTCCAACCTGTACTACTCACACTGGTACACCCTCACACCTCCCCTACTCCAACCTGTACTACTCACACTGGTACACCCTCACACCTCCCCTACTCCAACCTGTACTACTCACACTGGTACACCCTCACACCTCCCCTACTCCCACCTGTGCTACTCACATTGGTACACCCTCACACCTCCCTACTCCCACTGGTACACCCTCACACCTCCCCTACTCCCACCTGTACTACTCACACTGGTACACCCTGACACCTCCCCTACTCCCACCTGTATTACTCACACTGGTACACACTCACACCTCCCCTACTCCCACCTGTACTACTCCCACTGGTACATACTCACACCTCCCCTACTCCCACCTGTACTACTCACACTGGTACACTCTCACACCTATCCTACTCCCACCTGTACTACTCACACTGGTACACCCTCACACCTCCCCTACTCCCACCTGTACTACTCACACTGGTACACCCTCACACCTCCCCTACTCCCACCTGTACTACTCACACCTCCCCTACTCCCACCTGTACTACTTACACCTCTCCTACTCCCACCTGTACTAGTCACACTGGTACACCCTCACACCTACCCTACTCCCACCTGTACTACTCACACTAGTACACCCTCACACATCCCCTACTCCTGCCTCTACTACTCACACTGGTAAACCCCTCACACCTCCCCTACTCCCACATGTACTACTTACATCTCTCCTACTCCCACCTGTACTAGTCACACTGGTACACCCTCACACCTCCCCTACTCCTGCCTCTACTACTCACACTGGTACACCCTCACACCTCCCCTACTCCCACCTGTACTAGTCACACTGGTACACCCTCACACCTCCCCTACTCCCACCTGTACTACTCACACTGGTACACCCTCACACCTCCCCTACTCCCACCTGTACTACTCACACTGGTACACCCTCACACCTACCCTATTCCCACTGGTACACCCTCACACCTCCCCTACTCCTGCCTCTACTACTCCCACCTCCTCTACTATCACTGGTACACCCTCACACCTCCCCTACTCCCACCTGTACTACTCACACTGGTACACCCTCACACCTTCCCTACTCCCACCTGTACTACTCACACTGGTACACCCTCACACCTCCCCTACTCCCACCTGTACTACTCACACTGGTACACCCTCACACCTCCCCTACTATCACTTGTACACCCTCACACTTCCCCTACTCCCACCTGTACTAGTCACACGTCCCCTACTCCCACCTGTACTACTCACACTGGTACACCCTCAAACCTCCCCTACTATCACTGGTACGCCCTCACACCTCCCCCCTACTCCCACCTGCACTACTCCCACTGGTATACCCTCACACCTACCCTACTCCCACTGGTACACCCTCACACCTACCCTACTCCCACCTGTACTACTCACACTGGTACACCCTCACACCTCCCCTACTCACACTGGTACACCCTCACACCTCCCCCATACTCCCACATGTACTACTCCCACTGGTACACCCTCACACCTACCATACTCCCACTGGTACACCCTCACACCTACCATACTCCCACTGGTACATCCTCACACCTTGCCTTATCCCACCTGTACTACTTACACTGGTACATCCTCACACCTCCCCGACTCCCACTGGTACACCCTCACACCTATCCTACTCCCACCTGTACTACTCACACTGGTACAGCCTCACACCTCCCCTACTCCCACCTGTACTACTCACACTGGTACACCCTCACACCTCCCCTACTCCCACCTGTACTACTCACACCTCCCCTACTCCCACCTGTACTACTTACACCTCTCCTACTCCCACCTGTACTAGTCACACTGGTACACCCTCACACCTACCCTACTCCCACCTGTACTACTCACACTGGTACACCCTCACACATCCCCTACTCCTGCCTCTACTACTCACACTGGTAAACCCCTCACACCTCCCCTACTCCCACATGTACTACTTACATCTCTCCTACTCCCACCTGTACTAGTCACACTGGTGCACCCTCACACCTCTCCTACTCCCACCTGTACTAGTCACACTGGTACACCCTCACACCTCCCCTACTCCCACCTGTACTACTCACACTGGTACACCCTCACACCTCCCCTACTCCCACCTGTACTACTCACACTGGTACACCCTCACACCTACCCTACTCCCACTGGTACACCCTCACACCTCCCCTACTCCTGCCTCTACTACTCCCACCTCCTCTACTATCACTGGTACACCCTCACACCTCCCCTACTCCCACCTGTACTACTCACACTGGTACACCCTCACACCTTCCCTACTCCCACCTGTACTACTCACACTGGTACACCCTCACACCTCCCCTACTATCACTTGTACACCCTCACACTTCCCCTACTCCCACCTGTACTAGTCACACTGGTACACCCTCACACGTCCCCTACTCCCACCTGTACTACTCACACTGGTACACCCTCAAACCTCCCCTACTATCACTGGTACGCCCTCACACCTCCCCCCTACTCCCACCTGCACTACTCCCACTGGTATACCCTCACACCTACCCTACTCCCACTGGTACACCCTCACACCTACCCTACTCCCACCTGTACTACTCACACTGGTACACCCTCACACCTCCCCTACTCACACTGGTACACCCTCACACCTCCCCCATGTACTACTCCCACTGGTACACCCTCACACCTACCATACTCCCACTGGTACACCCTCACACCTACCATACTCCCACTGGTACATCCTCACACCTTGCCTTATCCCACCTGTACTACTTACACTGGTACATCCTCACACCTCCCCGACTCCCACTGGTACACCCTCACACCTTCCCTACTCCCACCTGTACTACCTCCCACTGGTACACCCTCACACCTCCCCTACTCCCACTTGTACTACTCCCACTGGTACACCCTCAAACCTCCCCTACTCCCACCTGTACCACTCCCACTGGTACACCTCACACCTCCCCTACTCCCACCTGTACCACTCACACTGTACATCCTTACACCTCCCCTACTCCCACCTATACTACTCACACTGGTACACCATCACACTTCCCCTACTCCTGCCTCTACTACTCCCACTGGTACACCCTCACACCTCCCCTACTCCCACCTGTACTACTCACACTGGTACATCCTCACACCTCCCCTACTCACACTTGTACACCCTCACACCTCCCTTTCCCCCTCCTGTACTAGTCACACTAGTACACCCTCACACCTCCCCTACTCCCACCTGTGCTACTCACACTGGTACACCCTCACACCTCCCCTACTCCCACCTGTACTACTCACACCTCCCCTACTCACACTGGTACACCCTCACACCTCCCTTACTCCTGCCTCTACTACTCACACTGGTACACTCTCACACCTCCCCTACTCCCACCTGTACTACTCACACTGGTACATCCTCACCACCTCCCCTACTCCCACCTGTACCACTCACACTGTACACCCTCACACCTCCCCTACTCACACTGGTACACCCTCACACCTACTTTACTCCTGCCTCTACTACTCACATTGGTACACCCTCACACCTCCCCTACTCCCACCTGTGCTACTCACACTGGTACACCCTCACACCTCCCTTACTCCTGCCTCTACAACTCCCACTGGTACACCCTCACATCTCCCCTACTATCACTGGTACACCCTCACACTTCCCCTACTCCCACCTGTACTACTCACACGGGTACACACTCACACGGGTACACCCTCACACCTCCCCTACTCCTGTCTCTACTACTCCCACTGGTACACCCTCACACCTCCCCTACTCCCACCTGTACCACTCACACTGGTACACCCTCACACCTCCCCTACTCCTGTCTCTACTACTCCCACTGGTGCACCCTCACACCTCCCCTACTCCCACCTGTGCTACTCACACTGGTACACCCTCACACCTCCCCTACTCCTGTCTCTACTACTCCCACTGGTGCACCCTCACACCTCCCCTACTCCCTCCTGTACTATTCCCACTGGTGCACCCTCACACCTCCCCTACTCCCAACTGTACTACTCCCACTGGTGCACCCTCACACCTCCCCTACTCACACTGATACACCCTCACACCTCCCCTACTCCCACCTGTACCACTCACACTTGTACACCCTCACACCTCCCCTACCCCTGTCTCTACTACTCCCACTGGTGCACCCTCACACCTCCCCTACTCCCACCTGTACTACTCACACTGGTACACACTCACACCTCCCCTACTCACACTGGTACACACTCACACCTCCTTTACTCCTCCCTCTACTACTCCCACCTGTACTACTCACACTGGTACACCCTCACAACTCCCCTACTCCCACCTGTCCCACTCACACTTGTACACCCTCACACTTCCCCTACTCCCATCTGTTCTAGTCACACTGGTACACCCTCACACCTCCCCTACTCCCACCTGTACTACTCCCACTGGTACACCCTCACACCTACCCTACTCTCACCTGTACTACTCACACTGGTACACCCTCACACCTTCCCTACTCACACTGGTACACCCACACACCTCCCCCATACTCCCACCTTTACTACTCCCACTGGTACACCCTCACACCTACCATACTCCCACTGGTACACCCTCACACCTACCATACTCCCACTGGTACATCCTCACACCTTCCCTTATCCCACCTGTACTACCTCCCACTGGTACACCCTCACACCTCCCCTACTCCCACTTGTACTACTCCCACCGGTACACCCTCAAACCTCCCCTACTCCCACCTGTACCACTCCCACTGGTACACCTCACACTTCCCCTACTCCCACCTGTACCACTCACACTGTACATCCTTACACCTCCCCTACTCCCACCTATACTACTCACACTGGTACACCATCACACCTCCCCTACTCCTGCCTCTACTACTCCCACTGGTACACCCTCACACCTTCCCTACTCCCACCTGTACTACTCACACTGATACATCCTCACACCTCCCCTACTCCCACCTGTCCTACTCACACTGGTACATCCTCACACCTCCCCTACTCACACTGGTACACCCTCACACCTCCCCTTCCCCCACCTGTACTAGTCACACTGGTACATCCTCACACCTCCCCTACTCCCACCTGTACTACTCACACTGGTACACCCTCACACCTACCCTACTCCCACCTGTACTACTCACACCTCCCCTACTCACACTGGTACACCCTCACACCTCCATTACTCCTGCCTCTACTACTCACACTGGTGCACTCTCACACCTCCCCTACTCCCACCTGTACTACTCACACTGGTACATCCTCACACCTCCCCTGCTCCCACCTGTACCACTCACACTGTACACCCTCACACCTCCCCTACTCACACTGGTACATCCTCACACCTCCTTTACTCCTGCCTCTACTACTCACATTGGTACACTCACACCTCCCCCTACTCCCACCTGTGCTACTCACACTGGTACACCCTCACACCTTCCTTACTCCTGCCTCTACTACTCCCACTGGTACACCCTCACACCTCCCCTACTATCACTGGTACACCCTCACACTTCCCCTACTCCCACCTGTACTACTCACACGGGTACACACTCACACCTCCCCTACTCCTGTCTCTACTACTCCCACTGGTACACCCTCACACCTCCCCTACTCCCACCTGTACCACTCACACTGGTGCACCCTCACACCTCCCCTACTCCCGCCTGTACTACTCACACTGATACACCCTCACACCTCCCCTACTCCCACCTGTACCACTCACACTGGTACACCCTCACACCTCCCATACTCCTGTCTCTACTACTCCCACTGGTGCACCCTCACACCTCCCCTACTCCCACCTGTACTATTCCCACTGGTGCACCCTCACACCTCCCCTACTCCCACCTGTACTACTCCCACTGGTGCACCCTCACACCTCCCCTACTCCCACTGGTACACCCTCACACCTCCCCTACTCCTACCTGTACCACTCACAATTGTACACCCTCACACCTCCCATACCCCCACCTGTACTACTCACACTGGTACACCCTCACACCTCCCCTACTCCTGTCTCTACTACTCCCACTGGTGCACCCTCACACCTCCCCTACTCCCACCTGTGCTATTCACACTGGTACACCCTCACACCTCCCCTACTCCCACCTGTACTACTCACACTGGTACACCCTCACACCTCCCTTACACCTGTCTCTACTACTCCCACCTGTACTACTCACACTGGTACACCCTCACACCTCCCCTACTCCCACCTGTACCACTCACACTTGTACACCCTCACACCTCCCCTACTCCTGTCTCTACTACTCCCACTGGTGCACCCTCACACCTCCCCTACTCCCACCTGTGCTACTCTCACTGGTGCACCCTCACACCTCCCTTACACCTGCCTCTACTACTCCCACCTGTACTACTCACACTGGTACACCCTCACACCTCCCCTACTCCCACCTGTACCACTCACACTTGTACACCCTCACACCTCCCCTACTCCTGTCTCTACTACTCCCACCTGTACTACTCACACTGGTACACCCTCACACCTCCCCTACTCCCACCTGTGCTACTCACACTGGTACACCCTCACACCTACCCTACTCCCACCTGTACTACTCACACCTCCCCTACTCACACTGGTACACCCTCACACCTCCCTTACTCCTGCCTCTACTACTCACACTGGTACACCCTCACACCTGTCTCTACTACTCCCACCTGTACTACTCACACTGGTACACCCTCACACCTCCCCTACTCCCACCTGTACCACTCACACTTGTACACCCTCACACCTCCCCTACTCCTGTCTCTACTACTCCCACTGGTGCACCCTCACACCTCCCCTACTCCCACCTTTGCTACTCTCACTGGTACACCCTCACACCTCCCTTACACCTGCCTCTACTACTCCCACCTGTACTACTCACACTGGTACACCCCTCACACCTCCCCTACTCCCACCTGTACCACTCACACTTGTACACCCGCACACCTCCCCTACTCCTGTCTCTACTACTCCCACCTGTACTACTCACACTGGTAAACCCTCACACCTCCCCTACTCCCACCTGTGCTACTCACAATGGTACACCCTCACACCTACCCTACTCCTACCTGTACTACTCACACCTCCCCTACTCACACTGGTACACCCTCACACCTCCCTTACTCCTGCCTCTACTACTCACACTGGTACACTCACACCTCCCCTACTCCCACCTGTACTACTCACACTGGTACATCCTCACACCTCCCCTGCTCCCACCTGTACCACTCACACTGTACACCCTCACACCTCCCCTACTCACACTGGTACATCCTCACACCTCCTTTACTCCTGCCTCTACTACTCACATTGGTACACTCACACCTCCCCTACTCCCACCTGTGCTACTCACACTGGTACACCCTCACACCTTCCTTACTCCTGTCTCTACTACTCCCACTGGTGCACCCTCACACCTCCCCTACTCCTGTCTCTGCTACTCCCACTCGTGCACCCTCACACCTCCCCTACTCCCACCTGTACTACTCACACTGGTACACCCTCACACCTCCCCTACTCCCACCTGTACCACTCACACTTGTACACCCTCACACCTCCCCTACTCCTGTCTCTACTACTCCCACTGGTGCACCCTCACACCTCCCCTACTCCCACCTGTACTATTCCCACTGGTGCACCCTCACACCTCCCCTACTCCCACCTGTACTACTCCCACTGGTGCACCCTCACACCTCCCCTACTCCCACTGGTACACCCTTACCTCCCCTACTCCCACCTGTACCACTCACAATTGTACACCCTCACACCTCCCATACCCCCACCTGTACTACTCACACTGGTACACCCTCACACCTCCCCTACTCCTGTCTCTACTACTCCCACTGGTGCACCCTCACACCTCCCCTACTCCTACCTGTGCTACTCACACTGGTACACCCTCACACCTCCCCTACTCCCACCTGTACTACTCACACTGGTACACCCTCACACCTGTCTCTACTACTCCCACCTGTACTTCTCACACTGGTACACCCTCAGACCTCCCCTACTCCCACCTGTACCACTCACACCTGTGCACCCTCACACCTCCCCTACTCCTGTCTCTACTACTCCCACCTGTACTACTCACACTGGTACACCCTCACACCTCCCCTACTCCCACCTGTGCTACTCACACTGGTACACCCTCACACCTCCCCTACTCCTGTCTCTACTACTCCCACTGGTGCACCCTCACACCTCCCCTACTCCCACCTGTACTACTCCCACTGGTGCACCCTCACACCTCCCCTACTCCTGTCTCTACTACTCCCACTGGTGCACCCTCACACCTCCCCTACTCCCACCTGTACTACTCCCACTGGTGCACCCTCACACCTCCCCTACTCCCACCTGTACTACTCACACTGGTACACCCTCACACCTCCCCTACTCCCACCTGTGCTACTCACACTGGTACACCCTCACACCTCCCTTACTCCTGCCTCTACTACTCCCACTGGTACACCCCTCACACCTCCCCTACTATCACTGGTACACCCTAACACTTCCCCCTACTCCCACCTGTACTACTCACACGGGTACACCCTAACACCTCCCCTACTCCTGCCTCTACTACTCACACTGGTACACTCTCACACCTCCCCTACTCCCACCTGTACTACTCACACTGGTACATCCTCACACCTCCCCTGCTCCCACCTGTTCCACTCACACTGTACACCCTCACACCTCCCCTACTCACACTGGTACATCCTCACACCTCCTTTACTCCTGCCTCTACTACTCACATTGGTACACTCACACCTCCCCTACTCCCACCTGTGCTACTCACACTGGTACACCCTCACACCTTCCTTACTCCTGCCTCTACTACTCCCACTGGTACACCCTCACACCTCCCCTACTATCACTGGTACACCCTCACACTTTCCCTACTCCCACCTGTACTACTCCCACTGGTGCACCCTCACACCTCCACTACTCCCACCTGTACTACTCACACTGGTACACCCTCACACCTCCCCTATTTCCACCTGTGCTACTCACACTGGTACACCCTCACACCTCCCTTACTCCTGCCTCTACTACTCACACTGGTACACCCTCACACCTCCCCTACTATCACTGGTACACCCTCACACTTCCCCTACTCCCACCTGTACTACTCACAGGGGTACACCCTCACACATCCCCTACTCCTGTCTCTACTACTCCCACTGGTGCACCCTCACACCTCCCCTACTCCCACCTGTACTACTCCCACTGGTGCACCCTCACACCTCCCCTACTCCTGTCTCTACTACTCCCACTGGTGCACCCTCACACCTCCCCTACTCCCACCTGTACTACTCCCACTGGTGCACCCTCACACCTCCCCTACTCCCACCTGTACTACTCACACTGGTACACCCTCACACCTCCCCTACTCCCACCTGTGCTACTCACACTGGTACACCCTCACACCTCCCTTACTCCTGCCTCTACTACTCCCACTGGTACACCCCTCACACCTCCCCTACTATCACTGGTACACCCTCACACTTCCCCCTACTCCCACCTGTACTACTCACACGGGTACACCCTCACACCTCCCCTACTCCCACCTGTACTACTCTCACGGGTACACCCTCACAACTCCCCTACTCCTGTCTCTACTACTCCCACTGGTAAACCCTCACACCTCCCCTACTCCCACCTGTACCACTCACACTGGTACACCCTCACACCTCCCCTACTCCTGTCTCTACTACTCCCACTGGTGCACCCTCACACCTCCCCTACTCCCACCTTTACTATTCCCACTGGTGCACCCTCACACCTCCCCTACTCCCACCTGTACTACTCCCACTGGTACACCCTCACACCTCCCCTACTCCCACCTGTACTACTCACACTGGTACACTCTCACACCTCCCCTACTCCCACCTGTACTACTCACACTGGTACACCCTCACACCTCCCATACTCCCACCTGTACTTCTCACATTGGTACACCCTCACACCTCCCTTACTCCTGCCTCTACTACTCCCACTGGTACACCCTCACACCTCCCCTACTCCCACCTGTACTACTCACACTGGTACACCCTTACACCTCCCCTACTCCCACCTGTACTACTCACACTGGTACACCCTCACACCTCCCTTACTCCCGCCTGTACTATTCACACTGGTACACCCTCACACCTCCCCTACTCCCACCTGTATTACTCACACTGGTACACCCTCACACCTCCCCTACTCCCACCTGTACCACTCACACTGGTACACCCTCACACCTCCCCTACTCCTGTCTCTACTACTCCCACTGGTGCACCCTCACGCCTCCCCTACTCCCACCTGTACTACTCCCACTGGTGCACCCTCACACCTCCACTACTCCCACCTGTACTACTCACACTGGTACACCCTCACACCTCCCCTACTTCCACCTGTGCTACTCACACTGGTACACCCTCACACCTCCCCTACTCCTGTCTCTACTACTCCCACTGGTGCACCCTCACACCTCCCCTACTCCCACTGGTGCACCCTCACACCTCTACTACTCACACTGGTACACCCTCACACCTCCCCTACTTCCACCTGTGCTACTCACACTGGTACACCCTCACACCTCCCTTACTCCTGCCTCTACTACTCCCACTGGTACACCCTCACACCTCCCCTACTATCACTGGTACACCCTCACACTTCCCCTACTCCCACCTGTACTACTCACAGGGGTACACCCTCACAACTCCCCTACTCCTGTCTCTACTACTCCCATTGGTAAACCCTCACACCTCCCCTACTCCCACCTGTACCACTCACACTGGTACACCCTCACACCTCCCCTACTCCTGTCTCTACTACTCCCACTGGTGCACCCTCACACCTCCCCTACTCCCACCTTTTCTATTCCCACTGGTGCACCCTCACACCTCCCCTACTCCCACCTGTACTACTCCCACTGGTGCACCCTCACACCTCCCCTACTCCCACCTGTACTATTCACACTGGTACACTCTCACACCTCCCCTACTCCCACCTGTACTACTCACACTGGTACACCCTCACACCTCCCATACTCCCACCTGTACTTCTCACATTGGTACACCCTCACACCTCCCTTACTCCTGCCTTTACTACTCCCACCTGTACTACTCACACTGGTACACCCTCACACCTCCCTTACTCCTGCCTCTACTACTCCCACTGGTACACCCTCACACCTCCCCTACTCCCACCTGTACTACTCACACTGGTACACCCTCACACCTCCCCTACTCCCACCTGTACTACTCACACTGGTACACCCTCACACCTCCCCTACTCCCACCTGTACTACTCACACTGGTACACCCTCACACCTCCCTTACTCCCGCCTGTACTATTCACACTGGTACACCCTCACACCTCCCCTACTCCCACCTGTATTACTCACACTGGTACACCATCACACCTCCCCTACTCCCACCTGTACTACTCACACTGGTACACCCTCACACCTCCCCTACTCCCACCTGTACTACTCACACTGGTACACCCTTACACCTCCCCTACTCCCACCTGTACTACTCACACTGGTACACCCTTACACCTCCCCTACTCCCACCTGTACTACTCACACAGGTACACCCTTACACCTCCCCTACTCCCACCTGTACTACTCACACTGGTACACCCTTACACCTCCCCTACTCCCACCTGTACTACTCACACTGGTACACCCTCACAACTCCCCTACTCCCACCTGTACTACTCACACTGGTACACCCTCACACCTCCCCTACTCCCACCTGTACTACTCACACTGGTACACCTTCACATCACCCCTACTCCCACCTGTACTACTCACACTGGTACACCCTCACACCTCCCCTACTCCCACCTGTACTTCTCACACTGGTACACCCTCACACCTCCTCTACTCCCACCTGTACTACTCACACTGGTACACCCTCACACCTCCCCTACTCCCACCTGTACTACTCACACTGGTACACCCTCACACCTCCCCTACTCCCACCTGTATTTCTCACACTGGTACACCCTCACACCTCCCCTACTCCTACCTGTACTATTCACACTGGTACACCCTCACACCTCCCCTACTCCTACCTGTACTACTCACACTGGTACACCCTCACACCTCCCCTACTCCCACCTGTACTACTCACACTGGTACACCCTCACACCTCCCCTACTCCTGCCTCTACTACTCACACTGGTACACTCTCACACCTCCCCTACTCCCACCTATACTACTCACACTGGTACACCATCAAACCTCCCCTACTCCTGCCTCTACTACTCCCACTGGTACACCCTCACACCTTCCTTACTCCCACCTGTACTACTCACACTGATACATCCTCACACCTCCCCTACTCCCACCTGTACTACTCACACTGGTACATCCTCACACCTCCCCTACTCACACTGGTACACCCTCACACCTCCCCTTCCCCCACCTGTACTAGTCACACTGGTACATCCTTACACCTCCCCTACTCCCACCTGTACTACTCACACTGGTACACCCTCACACCTACCCTACTCCCACCTGTACTACTCACACCTCCCCTACTCACACTGGTACACCCTCACACCTCCATTACTCCTGCCTCTACTACTCACACTGGTACACTCTCACACCTCCCCTACTCCCACCTGTACTACTCACACTGGTACATCCTCACACCTCCCCTGCTCCCACCTGTACCACTCACACTGTACACCCTCACACCTCCCCTACTCACACTGGTACATCCTCACACCTCCTTTACTCCTGCCTCTACTACTCACATTGGTACACTCACACCTCCCCTACTCCCACCTGTGCTACTCACACTGGTACACCCTCACACCTTCCTTACTCCTGCCTCTACTACTCCCACTGGTACACCCTCACACCTCCCCTACTATCACTGGTACACCCTCACACTTCCCCTACTCCCACCTGTACTACTCACACGGGTACACACTCACACCTCCCCTACTCCTGTCTCTACTACTCCCACTGGTACACCCTCACACCTCCCCTACTCCCACCTGTAACACTCACACTGGTGCACCCTCACACCTCCCCTACTCCCACCTGTACTACTCACACTGATACACCCTCACACCTCCCCTACTCCCACCTGTACCACTCACACTGGTACACCCTCACACCTCCCATACTCCTGTCTCTACTACTCCCACTGGTGCACCCTCACACCTCCCCTACTCCCACCTGTACTCTTCCCACTGGTGCACCCTCACACCTCCCCTACTCCCACCTGTACTACTCCCACTGGTGCACCCTCACACCTCCCCTACTCCCACTGGTACACCCTCACACCTCCCCTACTCCCACCTGTACCACTCACAATTGTACACCCTCACACCTCCCATACCTCCACCTGTACTACTCACACTGGTACACCCTCACACCTCCCCTACTCCTGTCTCTTCTACTCCCACTGGTGCACCCTCACACCTCCCCTACTCCCACCTGTGCTATTCACACTGGTACACCCTCACACCTCCCCTACTCCCACCTGTACTACTCACACTGGTACACCCTCACACCTCCCTTACACCTGTCTCTACTACTCCCACCTGTACTACTCACACTGGTACACCCTCACACCTCCCCTACTCCCACCTGTACCACTCACACTTGTACACCCTCACACCTCCCCTACTCCTGTCTCTACTACTCCCACTGGTGCACCCTCACACCTCCCCTACTCCCACCTGTGCTACTCTCACTGGTGCACCCTCACACCTCCCTTACACCTGCCTCTACTACTCCCACCTGTACTACTCACACTGGTACACCCTCACACCTCCCCTACTCCCACCTGTACCACTCACACTTGTACACCCTCACACCTCCCCTACTCCTGTCTCTACTACTCCCACCTGTACTACTCACACTGGTACACCCTCACACCTCCCCTACTCCCACCTGTGCTACTCACACTGGTACACCCTCACACCTACCCTACTCCCACCTGTACTACTCACACCTCCCCTACTCACACTGGTACACCCTCACACCTCCCTTACTCCTGCCTCTACTACTCACACTGGTACACCCTCACACCTGTCTCTACTACTCCCACCTGTACTACTCACACTGGTACACCCTCACACCTCCCCTACTCCCACCTGTACCACTCACACTTGTACACCCTCACACCTCCCCTACTCCTGTCTCTACTACTCCCACTGGTGCACCCTCACACCTCCCCTACTCCCACCTTTGCTACTCTCACTGGTACACCCTCACACCTCCCTTACACCTGCCTCTACTACTCCCACCTGTACTACTCACACTGGTACACCCCTCACACCTCCCCTACTCCCACCTGTACCACTCACACTTGTACACCCTCACACCTCCCCTACTCCTGTCTCTACTACTCCCACCTGTACTACTCACACTGGTAAACCCTCACACCTCCCCTACTCCCACCTGTGCTACTCACAATGGTACACCCTCACACCTACCCTACTCCTACCTGTACTACTCACACCTCCCCTACTCACACTGGTACACCCTCACACCTCCCTTACTCCTGCCTCTACTACTCACACTGGTACACTCTCACACCTCCCCTACTCCCACCTGTACTACTCACACTGGTACATCCTCACACCTCCCCTGCTCCCACCTGTACCACTCACACTGTACACCCTCACACCTCCCCTACTCACACTGGTACATCCTCACACCTCCTTTACTCCTGCCTCTACTACTCACATTGGTACACTCACACCTCCCCTACTCCCACCTGTGCTACTCACACTGGTACACCCTCACACCTTCCTTACTCCTGTCTCTACTACTCCCACTGGTGCACCCTCACACCTCCCCTACTCCTGTCTCTGCTACTCCCACTGGTGCACCCTCACACCTCCCCTACTCCCACCTGTCCTACTCACACTGGTACACCCTCACACCTCCCCTACTCCCACCTGTACCACTCACACTTGTACACCCTCACACCTCCCCTACTCCTGTCTCTACTACTCCCACTGGTGCACCCTCACACCTCCCCTACTCCCACCTGTACTATTCCCACTGGTGCACCCTCACACCTCCCCTACTCCCACCTGTACTACTCCCACTGGTGCACCCTCACACCTCCCCTACTCCCACTGGTACACCCTCACCTCCCCTACTCCCACCTGTACCACTCACAATTGTACACCCTCACACCTCCCATACCCCCACCTGTACTACTCACACTGGTACACCCTCACACCTCCCCTACTCCTGTCTCTACTACTCCCACTGGTGCACCCTCACACCTCCCCTACTCCCACCTGTGCTACTCACACTGGTACACCCTCACACCTCCCCTACTCCCACCTGTACTACTCACACTGGTACACCCTCACACCTGTCTCTACTACTCCCACCTGTACTTCTCACACTGGTACACCCTCAGACCTCCCCTACTCCCACCTGTACCACTCACACCTGTGCACCCTCACACCTCCCCTACTCCTGTCTCTACTACTCCCACCTGTACTACTCACACTGGTACACCCTCACACCTCCCCTACTCCCACCTGTGCTACTCACACTGGTACACCCTCACACCTCCCCTACTCCTGTCTCTACTACTCCCACTGGTGCACCCTCACACCTCCCCTACTCCCACCTGTACTACTCCCACTGGTGCACCCTCACACCTCCCCTACTCCTGTCTCTACTACTCCCACTGGTGCACCCTCACACCTCCCCTACTCCCACCTGTACTACTCCCACTGGTGCACCCCCTCACACCTCCCCTACTCCCACCTGTACTACTCACACTGGTACACCCTCACACCTCCCCTACTCCCACCTGTGCTACTCACACTGGTACACCCTCACACCTCCCTTACTCCTGCCTCTACTACTCCCACTGGTACACCCCTCACACCTCCCCTACTATCACTGGTACACCCTAACACTTCCCCCTACTCCCACCTGTACTACTCACACGGGTACACCCTAACACCTCCCCTACTCCTGCCTCTACTACTCACACTGGTACACTCTCACACCTCCCCTACTCCCACCTGTACTACTCACACTGGTACATCCTCACACCTCCCCTGCTCCCACCTGTTCCACTCACACTGTACACCCTCACACCTCCCCTACTCACACTGGTACATCCTCACACCTCCTTTACTCCTGCCTCTACTACTCACATTGGTACACTCACACCTCCCCTACTCCCACCTGTGCTACTCACACTGGTACACCCTCACACCTTCCTTACTCCTGCCTCTACTACTCCCACTGGTACACCCTCACACCTCCCCTACTATCACTGGTACACCCTCACACTTTCCCTACTCCCACCTGTACTACTCCCACTGGTGCACCCTCACACCTCCACTACTCCCACCTGTACTACTCACACTGGTACACCCTCACACCTCCCCTATTTCCACCTGTGCTACTCACACTGGTACACCCTCACACCTCCCTTACTCCTGCCTCTACTACTCACACTGGTACACCCTCACACCTCCCCTACTATCACTGGTACACCCTCACACTTCCCCTACTCCCACCTGTACTACTCACAGGGGTACACCCTCACACATCCCCTACTCCTGTCTCTACTACTCCCACTGGTGCACCCTCACACCTCCCCTACTCCCACCTGTACTACTCCCACTGGTGCACCCTCACACCTCCCCTACTCCTGTCTCTACTACTCCCACTGGTGCACCCTCACACCTCCCCTACTCCCACCTGTACTACTCCCACTGGTGCACCCTCACACCTCCCCTACTCCCACCTGTACTACTCACACTGGTACACCCTCACACCTCCCCTACTCCCACCTGTGCTACTCACACTGGTACACCCTCACACCTCCCTTACTCCTGCCTCTACTACTCCCACTGGTACACCCCTCACACCTCCCCTACTATCACTGGTACACCCTCACACTTCCCCCTACTCCCACCTGTACTACTCACACGGGTACACCCTCACACCTCCCCTACTCCCACCTGTACTACTCTCACGGGTACACCCTCACAACTCCCCTACTCCTGTCTCTACTACTCCCACTGGTAAACCCTCACACCTCCCCTACTCCCACCTGTACCACTCACACTGGTACACCCTCACACCTCCCCTACTCCTGTCTCTACTACTCCCACTGGTGCACCCTCACACCTCCCCTACTCCCACCTTTACTATTCCCACTGGTGCACCCTCACACCTCCCCTACTCCCACCTGTACTACTCCCACTGGTACACCCTCACACCTCCCCTACTCCCACCTGTACTACTCACACTGGTACACTCTCACACCTCCCCTACTCCCACCTGTACTACTCACACTGGTACACCCTCACACCTCCCATACTCCCACCTGTACTTCTCACATTGGTACACCCTCACACCTCCCTTACTCCTGCCTCTACTACTCCCACTGGTACACCCTCACACCTCCCCTACTCCCACCTGTACTACTCACACTGGTACACCCTTACACCTCCCCTACTCCCACCTGTACTACTCACACTGGTACACCCTCACACCTCCCTTACTCCCGCCTGTACTATTCACACTGGTACACCCTCACACCTCCCCTACTCCCACCTGTATTACTCACACTGGTACACCCTCACACCTCCCCTACTCCCACCTGTACCACTCACACTGGTACACCCTCACACCTCCCCTACTCCTGTCTCTACTACTCCCACTGGTGCACCCTCACGCCTCCCCTACTCCCACCTGTACTACTCCCACTGGTGCACCCTCACACCTCCACTACTCCCACCTGTACTACTCACACTGGTACACCCTCACACCTCCCCTACTTCCACCTGTGCTACTCACACTGGTACACCCTCACACCTCCCCTACTCCTGTCTCTACTACTCCCACTGGTGCACCCTCACACCTCCCCTACTCCCACTGGTGCACCCTCACACCTCTACTACTCACACTGGTACACCCTCACACCTCCCCTACTTCCACCTGTGCTACTCACACTGGTACACCCTCACACCTCCCTTACTCCTGCCTCTACTACTCCCACTGGTACACCCTCACACCTCCCCTACTATCACTGGTACACCCTCACACTTCCCCTACTCCCACCTGTACTACTCACAGGGGTACACCCTCACAACTCCCCTACTCCTGTCTCTACTACTCCCATTGGTAAACCCTCACACCTCCCCTACTCCCACCTGTACCACTCACACTGGTACACCCTCACACCTCCCCTACTCCTGTCTCTACTACTCCCACTGGTGCACCCTCACACCTCCCCTACTCCCACCTTTACTATTCCCACTGGTGCACCCTCACACCTCCCCTACTCCCACCTGTACTACTCCCACTGGTGCACCCTCACACCTCCCCTACTCCCACCTGTACTATTCACACTGGTACACTCTCACACCTCCCCTACTCCCACCTGTACTACTCACACTGGTACACCCTCACACCTCCCATACTCCCACCTGTACTTCTCACATTGGTACACCCTCACACCTCCCTTACTCCTGCCTTTACTACTCCCACCTGTACTACTCACACTGGTACACCCTCACACCTCCCTTACTCCTGCCTCCACTACTCCCACTGGTACACCCTCACACCTCCCCTACTCCCACCTGTACTACTCACACTGGTACACCCTCACACCTCCCCTACTCCCACCTGTACTACTCACACTGGTACACCCTCACACCTCCCCTACTCCCACCTGTACTACTCACACTGGTACACCCTCACACCTCCCTTACTCCCGCCTGTACTATTCACACTGGTACACCCTCACACCTCCCCTACTCCCACCTGTATTACTCACACTGGTACACCCTCACACCTCCCCTACTCCCACCTGTACTACTCACACTGGTACACCCTCACACCTCCCCTACTCCCACCTGTACTACTCACACTGGTACACCCTTACACCTCCCCTACTCCCACCTGTACTACTCACACTGGTACACCCTTACACCTCCCCTACTCCCACCTGTACTACTCACACAGGTACACCCTTACACCTCCCCTACTCCCACCTGTACTACTCACACTGGTACACCCTTACACCTCCCCTACTCCCACCTGTACTACTCACACTGGTACACCCTCACAACTCCCCTACTCCCACCTGTACTACTCACACTGGTACACCCTCACACCTCCCCTACTCCCACCTGTACTACTCACACTGGTACACCTTCACATCACCCCTACTCCCACCTGTACTACTCACACTGGTACACCCTCACACCTCCCCTACTCCCACCTGTACTACTCACACTGGTACACCCTCACACCTCCCCTACTCCCACCTGTATTTCTCACACTGGTACACCCTCACACCTCCCCTACTCCTACCTGTACTATTCACACTGGTACACCCTCACACCTCCCCTACTCCTACCTGTACTACTCACACTGGTACACCCTCACACCTCCCCTACTCCCACCTGTACTACTCACACTGGTACACCCTCACACCTCCCCTACTCCCACCTGTATTTCTCACACTGGTACACCCTCACACCTCCCCTACTCCTGCCTCTACTACTCACACTGGTACACTCTCACACCTCCCCTACTCCCACCTATACTACTCACACTGGTACACCATCAAACCTCCCCTACTCCTGCCTCTACTACTCCCACTGGTACACCCTCACACCTTCCTTACTCCCACCTGTACTACTCACACTGATACATCCTCACACCTCCCCTACTCCCACCTGTACTACTCACACTGGTACATCCTCACACCTCCCCTACTCACACTGGTACACCCTCACACCTCCCCTTCCCCCACCTGTACTAGTCACACTGGTACATCCTTACACCTCCCCTACTCCCACCTGTACTACTCACACTGGTACACCCTCACACCTACCCTACTCCCACCTGTACTACTCACACCTCCCCTACTCACACTGGTACACCCTCACACCTCCATTACTCCTGCCTCTACTACTCACACTGGTACACTCTCACACCTCCCCTACTCCCACCTGTACTACTCACACTGGTACATCCTCACACCTCCCCTGCTCCAACCTGTACCACTCACACTGTACACCCTCACACCTCCCCTACTCACACTGGTACATCCTCACACCTCCTTTACTCCTGCCTCTACTACTCACATTGGTACACTCACACCTCCCCTACTCCCACCTGTGCTACTCACACTGGTACACCCTCACACCTTCCTTACTCCTGCCTCTACTACTCCCACTGGTACACCCTCACACCTCCCCTACTATCACTGGTACACCCTCACACTTCCCCTACTCCCACCTGTACTACTCACACGGGTACACACTCACACCTCCCCTACTCCTGTCTCTACTACTCCCACTGGTACACCCTCACACCTCCCCTACTCCCACCTGTAACACTCACACTGGTGCACCCTCACACCTCCCCTACTCCCACCTGTACTACTCACACTGATACACCCTCACACCTCCCCTACTCCCACCTGTACCACTCACACTGGTACACCCTCACACCTCCCATACTCCTGTCTCTACTACTCCCACTGGTGCACCCTCACACCTACCCTACTCCCACCTGTACTCTTCCCACTGGTGCACCCTCACACCTCCCCTACTCCCACCTGTACTACTCCCACTGGTGCACCCTCACACCTCCCCTACTCCCACTGGTACACCCTCACACCTCCCCTACTCCCACCTGTACCACTCACAATTGTACACCCTCACACCTCCCATACCTCCACCTGTACTACTCACACTGGTACACCCTCACACCTCCCCTACTCCTGTCTCTACTACTCCCACTGGTGCACCCTCACACCTCCCCTACTCCCACCTGTGCTATTCACACTGGTACACCCTCACACCTCCCCTACTCCCACCTGTACTACTCACACTGGTACACCCTCACACCTCCCTTACACCTGTCTCTACTACTCCCACCTGTACTACTCACACTGGTACACCCTCACACCTCCCCTACTCCCACCTGTACCACTCACACTTGTACACCCTCACACCTCCCCTACTCCTGTCTCTACTACTCCCACTGGTGCACCCTCACACCTCCCCTACTCCCACCTGTGCTACTCTCACTGGTACACCCTCACACCTGCCTCTACTACTCCCACCTGTACTACTCACACTGGTACACCCTCACACCTCCCCTACTCCCACCTGTACCACTCACACTTGTACACCCTCACACCTCCCATACTCCTGTCTCTACTACTCCCACCTGTACTACTCACACTGGTACACCCTCACACCTACCCTACTCCCACCTGTACTACTCACACCTCCCCAACTCACACTGGTACACCCTCACACCTCCCTTACTCCTGCCTCTACTACTCACACTGGTACACCCTCACACCTCCCTTACACCTGTCTCTACTACTCCCACCTGTACTACTCACACTGGTACACCCTCACACCTCCCCTACTCCCACCTGTACCACTCACACTTGTACACCCTCACACCTCCCCTACTCCTGTCTCTACTACTCCCACTGGTGCACCCTCACACCTCCCCTACTCCCACCTTTGCTACTCTCACTGGTACACCCTCACACCTCCCTTACACCTGCCTCTACTACCCCCACCTGTACTACTCACACTGGTACACCCCTCACACCTCCCCTACTCCCACCTGTACCACTCACACTTGTACACCCTCACACCTCCCCTACTCCTGTCTCTACTACTCCCACCTGTACTACTCACACTGGTACACACTCACACCTCCCCTACTCCCACCTGTGCTCCTCACAATGGTACACCCTCACACCTACCCTACTCCCACCTGTACTACTCACACCTCCCCTACTCACACTGGTACACCCTCACACCTCCCTTACTCCTGCCTCTACTACTCACACTGGTACACTCTCACACCTCCCCTACTCCCACCTGTACTACTCACACTGGTACATCCTCACACCTCCCCTGCTCCCACCTGTACCACTCACACTGTACACCCTCACACCTCCCCTACTCACACTGGTACATCCTCACACCTCCTTTACTCCTGCCTCTACTACTCACATTGGTACACTCACACCTCCCCTACTCCCACCTGTGCTACTCACACTGGTACACCCTCACACCTTCCTTACTCCTGCCTCTACTACTCCCACTGGTACACCCTCACACCTCCCCTACTATCACTGGTACACCCTCACACTTCCCCTACTCCCACCTGTACTACTCACACGGGTACACACTCACACCTCCCCTACTCCTGTCTCTACTACTCCCACTTGTACACCCTCACACCTCCCCTACTCCCACCTGTACTACTCACACTGATACACCCTCACATCTCCCCTACTCCCACCTGTACCACTCACACTGGTGCACCCTCACACCTCCCCTACTCCTGTCTCTACTACTCCCACTGGTGCACCCTCACACCTCCCCTACTCCCACCTGTACTATTCCCACTGGTGCACCCTCACACCTCCCCTACTCCCACCTGTACTACTCCCACTGGTGCACCCTCACACCTCCCCTACTCCCACTGGTACACCCTCACACCTCCCCTACTACCACCTGTACCACTCACAATTGTACACCCTCACACCTCCCATACCCCCACCTGTACTACTCACACTGGTACACCCTCACACCTCCCCTACTCCTGTCTCTACTACTCCCACTGGTGCACCCTCACACCTCCCCTACTCCCACCTGTGCTACTCACACTGGTACACCCTCACACCTCCCCTACTCCCACCTGTACTACTCACACTGGTACACCCTCACACCTCCCTTACACCTGTCTCTACTACTCCCACCTGTACTACTCACACTGGTACACCCTCAGACCTCCCCTACTCCCACCTGTACCACTCACACTGGTACACCCTCACACCTCCCCTACTCCTGTCTCTACAACTCCCACCTGTACTACTCACACTGGTACACCCTCACACCTCCAATACTCCCACCTGTGCTACTCACACTGGTACACCCTCACACCTACCCTACTCCCACCTGTACTACTCACACCTCCCCTACTCACACTGGTACACCCTCACACCTCCCTTACTCCTGCCTCTACTACTCACACTGGTACACCCTCACACCTCCCTTACACCTGTCTCTACTACTCCCACCTGTACTACTCACACTGGTACACCCTCACACCTCCCCTACTCCCACCTGTACCACTCACACTTGTACACCCTCACACCTCCCCTACTCCTGTCTCTACTACTCCCACTGGTGCACCCCCTCACACCTCCCCTACTCCCACAAGTGCGACTCTCACTGGTACACCCTCACACCTCCTTTACACCTGCCTCTACTACTCCCACCTGTACTACTCACACTGGTACACCCTCACACCTCCCCTACTCCCACCTTTACCACTCACACTTGTACACCCTCACACCTCCCCTACTCCTGTCTCTACTACTCCCACCTGTACTACTCACACTGGTACACCCTCACACCTCCCCTACTCCCACCTGTGCTACTCACACTGGTACACCCTCACACCTACCCTACTCCCACCTGTACTACTCACACCTCCCCTACTCACACTGGTACACCCTCACACCTCCCTTACTCCTGCCTCTACTACTCACACTGGTACACTCTCACACCTCCCCTACTCCCACCTGTACTACTCACACTGGTACATCCTCACACCTCCATTGCTCCCACCTGTACCACTCACACTGTACACCCTCACACCTCCCCTACTCACACTGGTACATCCTCACACCTCCTTTACTCCTGCCTCTACTACTCACATTGGTACACTCACACCTCCCCTACTCCCACCTGTGCTACTCACACTGGTACACCCTCACACCTTCCTTACTCCTGCCTCTACTACTTCCACTGGTACACCCTCACACCTCCCCTACTATCACTGGTACACCCTCACACTTCCCCTACTCCCACCTGTACTACTCACACTGGTACACACTCACACCTCCCCTACTCCTGTCTCTACTACTCCCACTGGTACACCCTCACACCTCCCAAACTCCCACCTGTACTACTCACACTGATACACCCTCACACCTCCCCTACTCCCACCTGTACCACTCACACTGGTACACCCTCACACCTCCCCTACTCCTGTCTCTACTACTCCCACTGGTGCACCCTCACACCTACCCTACTCCCACCTGTACTATTCCCACTGGTGCACCCTCACACCTCCCCTACTCCCACCTGTACTACTCCCACTGGTGCACCCTCACACCTCCCCTACTCCCACTGGTACACCCTCACACCTCCCCTACTCCCACCTGTACCACTCACAATTGTACACCCTCACACCTCCCATACCCCCACCTGTACTACTCACACTGGTACACCCTCACACCTCCCCTACTCCTGTCTCTACTACTCCCACTGGTGCACCCTCACACCTCCCCTACTCCTGTCTCTGCTACTCCCACTGGTGCACCCTCACACCTCCCCTACTCCCACCTGTACTACTCACACTGGTACACCCTCACACCTCCCCTACTCCCACCTGTACCACTCACACTTGTACACCCTCACACCTCCCCTACTCCTGTCTCTACTATTCCCACCTGTACTACTCACACTGGTACACCCTCACACCTCCCCTACTCCCACCTGTGCTACTCACACTGGTACCCCCTCACACCTCCCTTACTCCTGCCTCTACTACTCCCACTGGTACACCCCTCACACCTCCCCTACTACCACCTGTACCACTCACAATTGTACACCCTCACACCTCCCATACCCCCACCTGTACTACTCACACTGGTACACCCTCACACCTCCCCTACTCCTGTCTCTACTACTCCCACTGGTGCACCCTCACACCTCCCCTACTCCCACCTGTGCTACTCACACTGGTACACCCTCACACCTCCCCTACTCCCACCTGTACTACTCACACTGGTACACCCTCACACCTCCCTTACACCTGTCTCTACTACTCCCACCTGTACTACTCACACTGGTACACCCTCAGACCTCCCCTACTCCCACCTGTACCACTCACACCTGTACACCCTCACACCTCCCCTACTCCTGTCTCTACTACTCCCACCTGTACTACTCACACTGGTACACCCTCACACCTCCAATACTCCCACCTGTGCTACTCACACTGGTACACCCTCACACCTACCCTACTCCCACCTGTACTACTCACACCTCCCCTACTCACACTGGTACACCCTCACACCTCCCTTACTCCTGCCTCTACTACTCACACTGGTACACCCTCACACCTCCCTTACACCTGTCTCTACTACTCCCACCTGTACTACTCACACTGGTACACCCTCACACCTCCCCTACTCCCACCTGTACCACTCACACTTGTACACCCTCACACCTCCCCTACTCCTGTCTCTACTACTCCCACTGGTGCACCCCCTCACACCTCCCCTACTCCCACAAGTGCGACTCTCACTGGTACACCCTCACACCTCCTTTACACCTGCCTCTACTACTCCCACCTGTACTACTCACACTGGTACACCCTCACACCTTCCCTACTCCCACCTGTACCACTCACACTTGTACACCCTCACACCTCCCCTACTCCTGTCTCTACTACTCCCACCTGTACTACTCACACTGGTACACCCTCACACCTCCCCTACTCCCACCTGTGCTACTCACACTGGTACACCCTCACACCTACCCTACTCCCACCTGTACTACTCACACCTCCCCTACTCACACTGGTACACCCTCACACCTCCCTTACTCCTGCCTCTACTACTCACACTGGTACACTCTCACACCTCCCCTACTCCCACCTGTACTACTCACACTGGTACACCCTCACACCTCCCTTACTCCTGCCTTTACTACTCCCACCTGTACTACTCACACTGGTACACCCTCACACCTCCCTTACTCCTGCCTCTACGACTCCCACTGGTACACCCTCACACCTCCCCTACTCCCACCTGTACTACTCACACTGGTACACCCTTACACCTCCCCTACTCCCACCTGTACTACTCACACTGGTACATCCTCACACCTCCCCTGCTCCCACCTGTTCCACTCACACTGTACACCCTCACACCTCCCCTACTCACACTGGTACATCCTCACACCTCCTTTACTCCTGCCTCTACTACTCACATTGGTACACTCACACCTCCCCTACTCCCACCTGTGCTACTCACACTGGTACACCCTCACACCTTCCTTACTCCTGCCTCTACTACTTCCACTGGTACACCCTCACACCTCCCCTACTATCACTGGTACACCCTCACACTTCCCCTACTCCCACCTGTACTACTCACACTGGTACACACTCACACCTCCCCTACTCCTGTCTCTACTACTCCCACTGGTACACCCTCACACCTCCCAAACTCCCACCTGTACTACTCACACTGATACACCCTCACACCTCCCCTACTCCCACCTGTACCACTCACACTGGTACACCCTCACACCTCCCCTACTCCTGTCTCTACTACTCCCACTGGTGCACCCTCACACCTCCCTAACTCCCACCTGTACTATTCCCACTGGTGCACCCTCACACCTCCCCTACTCCCACCTGTACTTCTCCCACTGGTGCACCCTCACACCTCCCCTACTCCCACTGGTACACCCTCACACCTCCCCTACTCCCACCTGTACCACTCACAATTGTACACCCTCACACCTCCCATACCCCCACCTGTACTACTCACACTGGTACACCCTCACACCTCCCCTACTCCTGTCTCTACTACTCCCACTGGTGCACCCTCACACCTCCCCTACTCCTGTCTCTGCTACTCCCACTGGTGCACCCTCACACCTCCCCTACTCCCACCTGTACTACTCACACTGGTACACCCTCACACCTCCCCTACTCCCACCTGTACCACTCACACTTGTACACCCTCACACCTCCCCTACTCCTGTCTCTACTATTCCCACCTGTACTACTCACACTGGTACACCCTCACACCTCCCCTACTCCCACCGGTACCCCCTCACACCTCCCTTACTCCTGCCTCTACTACTCCCACTGGTACACCCCTCACACCTCCCCTACTATCACTGGTACACCCTAACACTTCCCCCTACTCCCACCTGTACTACTCACACGGGTACACCCTAACACCTCCCCTACTCCTGCCTCTACTACTCACACTGGTACACCCTCACACCTCCCCTACTCCCACCTGTATTACTCACACTGGTACACCCTCACACCTCCCCTACTCCCACCTGTACCACTCACACTGGTACATCCTCACACCTCCCCTGCTCCCACCTGTTCCACTCACACTGTACACCCTCACACCTCCCCTACTCACACTGGTACATCCTCACACCTCCTTTACTCCTGCCTCTACTACTCACATTGGTACACTCACACCTCCCCTACTCCCACCTGTGCTACTCACACTGGTACACCCTCACACCTTCCTTACTCCTGCCTCTACTACTCCCACTGGTACACCCTCACACCTCCCCTACTATCACTGGTACACCCTCACACTTCCCCTACTCCCACCTGTACTACTCCCACTGGTGCACCCTCACACCTCCACTACTCCCACCTGTACTACTCACACTGGTACACCCTCACACCTCCCCTATTTCCACCTGTGCTACTCACACTGGTACACCCTCACACCTCCCTTACTCCTGCCTCTACTACTCACACTGGTACACCCTCACACCTCCCCTACTATCACTGGTACACCCTCACACTTCCCCTACTCCCACCTGTACTACTCACAGGGGTACACCCTCACACATCCCCTACTCCCACCTGTACTACTCTCACGGGTACACCCTCACAACTCCCCTACTCCTGTCTCTACTACTCCCACTGGTAAACCCTCACACCTCCCCTACTCCCACCTGTACCACTCACACTGGTACACCCTCACACCTCCCCTACTCCTGTCTCTACTACTCCCACTGGTGCACCCTCACACCTCTCCCCTACTCCCACCTTTACTATTCCCACTGGTGCACCCTCACACCTCCCCTACTCCCACCTGTACTACTCCCACTGGTACACCCTCACACCTCCCCTACTCCCACCTGTACTACTCACACTGGTACACTCTCACACCTCCCCTACTCCCACCTGTACTACTCACACTGGTTCACCCTCACACCTCCCATACTCCCACCTGTACTTCTCACACTGGTACACCCTCACACCTCCCTTACTCCTGCCTTTACTACTCCCACCTGTACTACTCACACTGGTACACCCTCACACCTCCCTTACTCCTGCCTCTACGACTCCCACTGGTACACCCTCACACCTCCCCTACTCCCACCTGTACTACTCACACTGGTACACCCTTACACCTCCCCTACTCCCACCTGTACTACTCACACTGGTACATCCTCACACCTCCCCTGCTCCCACCTGTTCCACTCACACTGTACACCCTCACACCTCCCCTACTCACACTGGTACATCCTCACACCTCCTTTACTCCTGCCTCTACTACTCACATTGGTACACTCACACCTCCCCTACTCCCACCTGTGCTACTCACACTGGTACACCCTCACACCTTCCTTACTCCTGCCTCTACTACTCCCACTGGTACACCCTCACACCTCCCCTACTATTACTGGTACACCCTCACACTTCCCCTACTCCCACCTGTACTACTCCCACTGGTGCACCCTCACACCTCCACTACTCCCACCTGTACTACTCACACTGGTACACCCTCACACCTCCCCTATTTCCACCTGTGCTACTCACACTGGTACACCCTCACACCTCCCTTACTCCTGCCTCTACTACTCACACTGGTACACCCTCACACCTCCCCTACTATCACTGGTACACCCTCACACTTCCCCTACTCCCACCTGTACTACTCACAGGGGTACACCCTCACACATCCCCGACTCCCACCTGTACTACTCTCACGGGTACACCCTCACAACTCCCCTACTCCTGTCTCTACTACTCCCACTGGTAAACCCTCACACCTCCCCTACTCCCACCTGTACCACTCACACTGGTACACCCTCACACCTCTCCCCTACTCCCACCTTTACTATTCCCACTGGTGCACCCTCACACCTCCCCTACTCCCACCTGTACTACTCCCACTGGTACACCCTCACACCTCCCCTACTCCCACCTGTACTACTCACACTGGTACACTCTCACACCTCCCCTACTCCCACCTGTACTACTCACACTGGTTCACCCTCACACCTCCCATACTCCCACCTGTACTTCTCACACTGGTACACCCTCACACCTCCCTTACTCCTGCCTTTACTACTCCCACCTGTACTACTCACACTGGTACACCCTCACACCTCCCTTACTCCTGCCTCTACTACTCCCACTGGTACACCCTCACACCTCCCCTACTCCCACCTGTACTACTCACACTGGTACACCCTTACACCTCCCCTACTCCCACCTGTACTACTCACACTGGTACACCCTCACACCTCCCCTACTCCCACCTGTACTACTCACACTGGTACACCCTCACACCTCCCTTACTCCCGCCTGTACTATTCACACTGGTACACCCTCACACCTCCCCTACTCCCACCTGTATTACTCACACTGGTACACCCTCACACCTCCCCTACTCCCACCTGTACCACTCACACTGGTACACCCTCACACCTCCCCTACTCCTGTCTCTACTACTCCCACTGGTACACCCTCACGCCTCCCATACTCCCACCTGTACTACTCCCACTGGTGCACCCTCACACCTCCACTACTCCCACCTGTACTACTCACACTGGTACACCCTCACACCTCCCCTACTTCCACCTGTGCTACTCACACTGGTACACCCTCACACCTCCCCTACTCCTGTCTACTACTCCCACTGGTGCACCCTCACACCTCCCCTACTCCCACCTGTACTACTCCCACTGGTGCACCCTCACACCTCTACTACTCACACTGGTACACCCTCACACCTCCCCTACTTCCACCTGTGCTACTCACACTGGTACACCCTCACACCTCCCTTACTCCTGCCTCTACTACTCCCACTGGTACACCCTCACACCTCCCCTACTATCACTGGTAAACCCTCACTCTTCCCCTACTCCCACCTGTACTACTCACAGGGGTACACCCTCACAACTCCCCTACTCCTGTCTCTACTACTCCCACTGGTAAACCCTCACACCTCCCCTACTCCCACCTGTACCACTCACACTGGTACACCCTCACACCTCCCCTACTCCTGTCTCTACTACTCCCACTGGTGCACCCTCACACCTCCCCTACTCCCACCTTTACTATTCCCACTGGTGCACCCTCACACCTCCCCTACTCCCACCTGTACTACTCCCACTGGTGCACCTTCACACCTCCCCTACTCCCACCTGTACCACTCACACTGGTACACCCTCACACCTCCCCTACTCCTGTCTCTACTACTCCCACTGGTGCACCCTCACACCTCCCCTACTCCCACCTGTACTACTCACACTGGTACACTCTCACACCTCCCCTACTCCCACCTGTACTACTCACACTGGTACACCCTCACACCTCCCATACTCCCACCTGTACTTCTCACATTGGTACACCCTCACACCTCCCTTACTCCTGCCTTTACTACTCCCACCTGTACTACTCACACTGGTACACCCTCACACCTCCCTTACTCCCGCCTGTACTATTCACACTGGTACACCCTCACACCTCCCCTACTCCCACCTGTATTACTCACACTGGTACACCCTCACACCTCCCCTACTCCCACCTGTACTACTCACACTGGTACACCCTCACACCTACCCTACTCCCACGTGTACTATTCACACTGGTACACCCTTACACCTCCCCTACTCCCACCTGTACTACTCACACTGGTACACCCTTACACCTCCCCTACTCCCACCTGTACTACTCACACAGGTACACCCTTACACCTCCCCTACTCCCACTGGTACACCCTTACACCTCCCCTACTCCCACCTGTACTACTCACACTGGTACACCCTCACACCTCCCCTACTCCCACCTGTACTACTCACACTGGTACACCCTCACAACTCGACTACTCCCACCTGTACTACTCACACTGGTACACCCTCACACCTCCCCTACTCCCACCTGTACTACTCACACTGGTACACCTTCACATCACCCCTACTCCCACCTGTACTACTCACACTGGTACACCCTCACACCTCCCCTACTCCCACCTGTACTTCTCACACTGGTACACCCTCACACCTCCTCTACTCCCACCTGTACTACTCACACTGGTACACCCTCACACCTCCCCTACTCCTACCTGTGCTACTCACACTGGTACACCCTCACACCTCCTCTACTCCCACCTGTATTACTCACACTGGTACACCCTCACACCTCCCCTACTCCTGCCACTACTACTCACACTGATACACTCTCACACCTCCCCTACTCCCACCTGTACTACTCACACTGGTACACCCTCACACCTCCCCTACTCCCACCTGTACTACTCACACGGGTACACCCTCACACCTCCCCTACTCCTGCCTCTACTACTCACACTGGTACACTCTCACACCTCCCCTACTCCCACCTGTACTACTCACACTGGTACATCCTCACACCTCCCCTGCTCCCACCTGTACCACTCACACTGTACACCCTCACACCTCCCCTACTCACACTGGTACATCCTCATACCTCCTTTACTCCTGCCTCTACTACTCACATTGGTACACTCACACCTCCCCTACTCCCACCTGTGCTACTCACACTGGTACACCCTCACACCTTCCTTACTCCTGCCTCTACTACTCCCCTACTATCACTGGTACACCCTCACACTTCCCCTACTCCCACCTGTACTACTCACAGGGGTACACCCTCACACATCCCCTACTCCTGTCTCTACTACTCCCACTGGTGCACCCTCACACCTCCCCTACTCCCACCTGTACTACTCCCACTGGTGCACCCTCACACCTCCCCTACTCCTGTCTCTACTACTCCCACTGGTGCACCCTCACACCTCCCCTACTCCCACCTGTACTACTCCCACTGGTGCACCCTCACACCTCCCCTACTCCCACCTGTACTACTCCCACTGGTGCACCCTCACACCTCCCCTACTCCTGTCTCTACTACTCCCACTGGTGCACCCTCACACCTCCCCTACTCCCACCTGTACTACTCACACTGGTACACTCTCACACCTCCCCTACTCCCACCTGTACTACTCACACTGGTTCACCCTCACACCTCCCATACTCCCACCTGTACTTCTCACACTGGTACACCCTCACACCTCCCTTACTCCTGCCTTTACTACTCCCACCTGTACTACTCACACTGGTACACCCTCACACCTCCCTTACTCCTGCCTCTACTACTCCCACTGGTACACCCTCACACCTCCCCTACTCCCACCTGTACTACTCACACTGGTACACCCTTACACCTCCCCTACTCCCACCTGTACTACTCACACTGGTACACCCTCACACCTCCCCTACTCCCACCTGTACTACTCACACTGGTACACCCTCACACCTCCCTTACTCCCGCCTGTACTATTCACACTGGTACACCCTCACACCTCCCCTACTCCCACCTGTATTACTCACACTGGTACACCCTCACACCTCCCCTACTCCCACCTGTACCACTCACACTGGTACACCCTCACACCTCCCCTACTCCTGTCTCTACTACTCCCACTGGTACACCCTCACGCCTCCCCTACTCCCACCTGTACTACTCCCACTGGTGCACCCTCACACCTCCACTACTCCCACCTGTACTACTCACACTGGTACACCCTCACACCTCCCCTACTTCCACCTGTGCTACTCACACTGGTACACCCTCACACCTCCCCTACTCCTGTCTACTACTCCCACTGGTGCACCCTCACACTTCCCCTACTCCCACCTGTACTACTCCCACTGGTGCACCCTCACACCTCTACTACTCACACTGGTACACCCTCACACCTCCCCTACTTCCACCTGTGCTACTCACACTGGTACACCCTCACACCTCCCTTACTCCTGCCTCTACTACTCCCACTGGTACACCCTCACACCTCCCCTACTATCACTGGTACACCCTCACTCTTCCCCTACTCCCACCTGTACTACTCACAGGGGTACACCCTCACAACTCCCCTACTCCTGTCTCTACTACTCCCACTGGTAAACCCTCACACCTCCCCTACTCCCACCTGTACCACTCACACTGGTACACCCTCACACCTCCCCTACTCCTGTCTCTACTACTCCCACTGGTGCACCCTCACACCTCCCCTACTCCCACCTGTACTACTCACACTGGTACACTCTCACACCTCCCCTAATCCCACCTGTACTACTCACACTGGTACACCCTCACACCTCCCATACTCCCACCTGTACTTCTCACATTGGTACACCCTCACACCTCCCTTACTCCTGCCTTTACTACTCCCACCTGTACTACTCACACTGGTACACCCTCACACCTCCCTTACTCCCGCCTGTACTATTCACACTGGTACACCCTCACACCTCCCTTACTCCCGCCTGTACTATTCACACTGGTACACCCTCACACCTCCCCTACTCCCACCTGTATTACTCACACTGGTACACCCTCACACCTCCCTTACTCCCGCCTGTACTATTCACACTGGTACACCCTCACACCTCCCCTACTCCCACCTGTATTACTCACACTGGTACACCCTCACACCTCCCCTACTCCCACCTGTACTACTCACACTGGTACACCCTCACACCTCCCCTACTGCCACCTGTACTACTCACACTGGTACACCCTCACAACTCGACTACTCCCACCTGTACTACTCACACTGGTACACCCTCACACCTCCCCTACTCCTGTCTACTACTCCCACTGGTGCACCCTCACACCTCCCCTACTCCCACCTGTACTACTCCCACTGGTGCACCCTCACACCTCTACTACTCACACTGGTACACCCTCACACCTCCCCTACTTCCACCTGTGCTACTCACACTGGTACACCCTCACACCTCCCTTACTCCTGCCTCTACTACTCCCACTGGTACACCCTCACACCTCCCCTACTATCACTGGTACACCCTCACTCTTCCCCTACTCCCACCTGTACTACTCACAGGGGTACACCCTCACAACTCCCCTACTCCTGTCTCTACTACTCCCACTGGTAAACCCTCACACCTCCCCTACTCCCACCTGTACCACTCACACTGGTACACCCTCACACCTCCCCTACTCCTGTCTCTACTACTCCCACTGGTGCACCCTCACACCTCCCCTACTCCCACCTTTACTATTCCCACTGGTGCACCCTCACACCTCCCCTACTCCCACCTGTACTACTCCCACTGGTGCACCTTCACACCTCCCCTACTCCCACCTGTACCACTCACACTGGTACACCCTCACACCTCCCCTACTCCTGTCTCTACTACTCCCACTGGTGCACCCTCACACCTCCCCTACTCCCACCTGTACTACTCACACTGGTACACTCTCACACCTCCCCTACTCCCACCTGTACTACTCACACTGGTACACCCTCACACCTCCCATACTCCCACCTGTACTTCTCACATTGGTACACCCTCACACCTCCCTTACTCCTGCCTTTACTACTCCCACCTGTACTACTCACACTGGTACACCCTCACACCTCCCTTACTCCCGCCTGTACTATTCACACTGGTACACCCTCACACCTCCCTTACTCCCGCCTGTACTATTCACACTGGTACACCCTCACACCTCCCCTACTCCCACCTGTATTACTCACACTGGTACACCCTCACACCTCCCTTACTCCCGCCTGTACTATTCACACTGGTACACCCTCACACCTCCCCTACTCCCACCTGTATTACTCACACTGGTACACCCTCACACCTCCCCTACTCCCACCTGTACTACTCACACTGGTACACCCTCACACCTACCCTACTCCCACGTGTACTACTCACACTGGTACACCCTTACACCTCCCCTACTCCCACCTGTACTACTCACACTGGTACACCCTTACACCTCCCCTACTCCCACCTGTACTACTCACACAGGTACACCCTTACACCTCCCCTACTCCCACCTGTACTACTCACACTGGTACACCCTTACACCTCCCCTACTCCCACCTGTACTACTCACACTGGTACACCCTCACAACTCGACTACTCCCACCTGTACTACTCACACTGGTACACCCTCACACCTCCCCTACTCCCACCTGTACTACTCACACTGGTACACCTTCACATCACCCCTACTCCCACCTGTACTACTCACACTGGTACACCCTCACACCTCCCCTACTCCCACCTGTACATCTCACACTGGTACACCCTCACACCTCCTCTACTCCCACCTGTACTACTCACACTGGTACACCCTCACACCTCCCCTACTCCCACCTGTACTACTCACACTGGTACACCCTCACACCTCCCCTACTCCTACCTGTACTACTCACACTGGTACACCCTCACACCTCCTCTACTCCCACCTGTATTACTCACACTGGTACACCCTCACACCTCCCCTACTCCTGCCACTACTACTCACACTGATACACTCTCACACCTCCCCTACTCCCACCTGTACTACTCACACTGGTACACCCTCACACCTCCCCTACTCCCACCTGTACTACTCACACGGGTACACCCTCACACCTCCCCTACTCCTGCCTCTACTACTCACACTGGTACACTCTCACACCTCCCCTACTCCCACCTGTACTACTCACACTGGTACATCCTCACACCTCCCCTGCTCCCACCTGTACCACTCACACTGTACACCCTCACACCTCCCCTACTCACACTGGTACATCCTCACACCTCCTTTACTCCTGCCTCTACTACTCACATTGGTACACTCACACCTCCCCTACTCCCACCTGTGCTACTCACACTGGTACACCCTCACACCTTCCTTACTCCTGCCTCTACTACTCCCCTACTATCACTGGTACACCCTCACACTTCCCCTACTCCCACCTGTACTACTCACAGGGGTACACCCTCACACATCCCCTACTCCTGTCTCTACTACTCCCACTGGTGCACCCTCACACCTCCCCTACTCCCACCTGTACTACTCCCACTGGTGCACCCTCACACCTCCCCTACTCCTGTCTCTACTACTCCCACTGGTGCACCCTCACACCTCCCCTACTCCCACCTGTACTACTCCCACTGGTGCACCCTCACACCTCCCCTACTCCCACCTGTACTACTCACACTGGTACACCCTCACACCTCCCCTACTCCCACCTGTGCTACTCACACTGGTACACCCTCACACCTCCCTTACTCCTGCCTCTACTACTCCCACTGGTACACCCCTCACACCTCCCCTACTATCACTGGTACACCCTTACACTTCCCCCTACTCCCACCTGTACTACTCACACGGGTACACCCTCACACCTCCCCTACTCCCACCTGTACTACTCACACTGGTGCACCCTCACACCTCCACTACTCCCACCTGTACTACTCACACTGGTACACCCTCACACCTCCCATACTCCCACCTGTACTACTCACACTGGTACACCTTCACATCACCCCTACTCCCACCTGTACTACTCACACTGGTACACCCTCACACCTCCCCTACTCCCACCTGTACTACTCACACTGGTACACCCTTACACCTCCCCTACTCCCACCTGCACTACTCACACTGGTACACTCTCACACTTCCCCTACTCCCACCTGTACTACTCACACTGGTACACCCTCACACCTCCACTACTCCCACCTGTACTACTCACACTGGTACACCCTCACACCTCCCCTACTCCCACCTGTACTACTCACACTGGTACACCTTCACATCACCCCTACTCCCACCTGTACTACTCACACTGGTACACCCTCACACCTCCCCTACTCCCACCTGTACTTATCACACTGGTACACCCTCACACCTCCTCTACTGCCACCTGTACTACTCACACTGGTACACCCTCACACCTCCCCTACTCCTACCTGTACCACTCACACTGGTACACCCTTACACCTCCCCTACTCCCACCTGTACCACTCACACTGGTACACCCTTACACCTCCCATACTCCTGTCTCTACTACTCACACTGGTACACCCTCACACCTCCCCTACTCCCACCTGTACCACTCACACAGGTACACCCTCACACCTCCCCTACTCCCACCTGTACTACTCACACTGGTACACCCTCACACCTCCCCTACTCCCACCTGTATTACTCACACTGGTACACCCTTACACCTCCCCTACTCCCACCTGTACTACTCACACTGGTACACCCTCACACCTCCCCTACTCCCACCTGTATTACTCACACTGGTACACCCTTACACCTCCCCTACTCCCACCTGTACTACTCACACTGGTGCACCCTCACACCTCTACTACTCACACTGGTACACCCTCACACCTCCCCTACTTCCACCTGTGCTACTCACACTGGTACACCCTCACACCTCCCTTACTCCTGCCTCTACTACTCCCACTGGTACACCCTCACACCTCCCCTACTATCACTGGTACACCCTCACACCTCCCCTACTCCCACCTGTATTACTCACACTGGTACACCCTTACACCTCCCCTACTCCCACCTGTACCACTCACACTGGTACACCCTTACACCTCCCCTACTCACACTGGTACACCCCCTCACACCTCCCTTACTCCTGCCTCTACTACTCACGCTGGTACACCCTCACACCTCCCTTACACCTGTCTCTACTACTCCCACCTGTACTACTCACACTGGTACACCCTCACACCTCCCCTACTCCCACCTGTACTACTCACACTGGTACACCCTTACACCTCCCCTACTCCCACCTGTACTACTCACACTGGTACACTCTCACACCTCCCCTACTCCCACCTGTACTACTCACACTGGTACACCCTCACACCTCCACTACTCCCACCTGTACTACTCACACTGGTACACCCTCACACCTCCCCTACTCCTACCTGTACTACTCACACTGGTACACCCTCACACCTCCCCTACTCCCACCTGTACTACTCACACTGGTACACCCTCACACCTCCCCTACTCCCACCTGTATTACTCACACTGGTACACCCTCACACCTCCCCTACTCCTGCCTCTACTACTCACACTGATACACTCTCACACCTCCCCTACTCCCACCTGTACTACTCACACTGGTACACCCTCACACCTCCCCTACTCCCACCTGTACTACTCACACGGGTACACCCTCACACCTCCCCTACTCCTGCCTCTACTACTCACACTGGTACACTCTCACACCTCCCCTACTCCCACCTGTACTACTCACACTGGTACATCCTCACACCTCCCCTGCTCCCACCTGTACCACTCACACTGTACACCCTCACACCTCCCCTACTCACACTGGTACATCCTCACACCTCCTTTACTCCTGCCTCTACTACTCACATTGGTACACTCACACCTCCCCTACTCCCACCTGTGCTACTCACACTGGTACACCCTCACACCTTCCTTACTCCTGCCTCTACTACTCCCACTGGTACAACCTCACACCTCCCCTACTATCACTGGTACACCCTCACACTTCCCCTACTCCCACCTGTACTACTCACACGGGTACACACTCACACCTCCCTTACTCCCACCTGTACTACTCACACTGGTACACCCTCGCACCTCCCCTACTCCCACCTGTACTACTCACACTGGTACACCCTCACAACTTTCCTACTCCCACCTGTACTACTCACACTGGTACACCCTCACACCTCCCCTACTCCCACCTGTACTACTCACAGGGGTACACCCTCACACATCCCCTACTCCTGTCTCTACTACTCCCACTGGTGCACCCTCACACCTCCCCTACTCCCACCTGTACTACTCCCACTGGTGCACCCTCACACCTCCCCTACTCCTGTCTCTACTACTCCCACTGGTGCACCCTCACACCTCCCCTACTCCCACCTGTACTACTCCCACTGGTGCACCCTCACACCTCCCCTACTCCCACCTGTACTACTCACACTGGTACACCCTCACACCTCCCCTACTCCCACCTGTGCTACTCACACTGGTACACCCTCACACCTCCCTTACTCCTGCCTCTACTACTCCCACTGGTACACCCCTCACACCTCCCCTACTATCACTGGTACACCCTCACACTTCCCCCTACTCCCACCTGTACTACTCACACGGGTACACCCTCACACCTCCCCTACTCCCACCTGTACTACTCACACTGGTGCACCCTCACACCTCCACTACTCCCACCTGTACTACTCACACTGGTACACCCTCACACCTCCCATACTCCCACCTGTACTACTCACACTGGTACACCTTCACATCACCCCTACTCCCACCTGTACTACTCACACTGGCACACCCTCACACCTCCCCTACTCCCACCTGTACTACTCACACTGGTACACCCTTACACCTCCCCTACTCCCACCTGTACTACTCACACTGGTACACTCTCACACTTCCCCTACTCCCACCTGTACTACTCACACTGGTACACTCTCACACCTCCCCTACTCCCACCTGTACTACTCACACTGGTACACCCTCACACCTCCACTACTCCCACCTGTACTACTCACACTGGTACACCCTCACACCTCCCCTACTCCTACCTGTACTACTCACACTGGTACACCCTCACACCTCCCCTACTCCCACCTGTACTACTCACACTGGTACACCCTCACACCTCCACTACTCCCACCTGTACTACTCACACTGGTACACCCTCACACCTCCCCTACTCCCACCTGTACTACTCACACTGGTACACCTTCACATCACCCCTACTCCCACCTGTACTACTCACACTGGTACACCCTCACACCTCCCCTACTCCCACCTGTACTACTCACACTGGTACACCCTCACACCTCCCCTACTCCTACCTGTACCACTCACACTGGTACACCCTTACACCTCCCCTACTCCCACCTGTATCACTCACACTGGTACACCCTTACACCTCCCCTACTCCTGTCTCTACTACTCACACTGGTACACCCTCACACCTCCCCTACTCCCACCTGTACCACTCACACTGGTACACCCTCACACCTCCCCTACTCCCACCTGTACTACTCACACTGGTACACCCTCACACCTCCCCTACTCCCACCTGTATTACTCACACTGGTACACCCTTACACCTCCCCTACTCCCACCTGTACTACTCACACTGGTACACCCTCACACCTCCCCTACTCCCACCTGTATTACTCACACTGGTACACCCTTACACCTCCCCTACTCCCACCTGTACTACTCACACTGGTGCACCCTCACACCTCTACTACTCACACTGGTACACCCTCACACCTCCCCTACTTCCACCTGTGCTACTCACACTGGTACACCCTCACACCTCCACTACTCCCACCTGTACTACTCACACTGGTACACCCTCACACCTCCCCTACTCCCACCTGTATTACTCACACTGGTACACCCTTACACCTCCCCTACTCCCACCTGCACCACTCACACTGGTACACCCTCACACCTCCCCTACTCCCATCTGTACTACTCACACTGGTACACCCTCACACCTCCCCTACTCCCACCTGTACTACTCACACTGGTACACCCTCACACCTCCCATACTCCCACCTGTACTACTCACACTGGTACACCCTTACACCTCCCCTACTCCCACCTGTACTACTCACACTGGTACACTCTCACACCTCCCCTACTCCCACCTGTACTACTCACACTGGTACACTCTCACACCTCCCCTACTCCCACCTGTACTACTCACACTGGTACACCCTCACACCTCCACTACTCCCAGCTGTACTACTCACACTGGTACACCCTCACACCTCCCCTACTCCCACCTGTACTACTCACACTGGTACACCTTCACATCACCCCTACTCCCACCTGTACTACTCACACTGGTACACCCTCACACCTCCCCTACTCCCACCTGTACTTCTCACACTGGTACACCCTCACACCTCCTCTACTGCCACCTGTACTACTCACACTGGTACACCCTCACACCTCCCCTACTCCTACCTGTACCACTCACACTGGTACACCCTTACACCTCCCCTACTCCCACCTGTACCACTCACACTGGTACACCCTTACACCTCCCCTACTCCTGTCTCTACTACTCACACTGGTACACCCTCACACCTCCCCTACTCCCACCTGTACCACTCACACTGGTACACCCTCACACCTCCCCTATTCCCACCTGTACTACTCACACTGGTACACCCTCACACCTCCCCTACTCCCACCTGTATTACTCACACTGGTACACCCTTACACCTCCCCTACTCCCACCTGTACCACTCACACTGGTACACCCTTACACCTCCCCTACTCACACTGGTACACCCTCACACCTCCCTTACTCCTGCCTCTACTACTCACGCTGGTACACCCTCACACCTCCCTTACACCTGTCTCTACTACTCCCACCTGTACTACTCACACTGGTACACCCTCACACCTCCCCTACTCCCACCTGTACTACTCACACTGGTACACCCTCACACCTCCCCTACTCCCACCTGTACTACTCACACTGGTTACACCCTCACACCTCCACTACTCCTACCTGTACTACTCACACTGGTACACCCTCACACCTCCCCTACTCCCACCTGTACTACTCACACTGGTACACCTTCACATCACCCCTACTCCCACCTGTACTACTCACACTGGTACACCCTCACACCTCCCCTACTCCCACCTGTACTTATCACACTGGTACACCCTCACACCTCCTCTACTGCCACCTGTACTACTCACACTGGTACACCCTCACACCTCCCCTACTCCTACCTGTACCACTCACACTGGTACACCCTTACACCTTCCCTACTCCCACCTGTACCACTCACACTGGTACACCCTTACACCTCCCCTACTCCTGTCTCTACTACTCACACTGGTACACCCTCACACCTCCCCTACTCCCACCTGTACCACTCACACTGGTACACCCTCACACCTCCCCTACTTCCACCTGTGCTACTCACACTGGTACACCCTCACACCTCCCTTACTCCTGCCTCTACTACTCCAACTGGTACACCCTCACACCTCCCCTACTATCACTGGTACACCCTCACACCTCCCCTACTCCCACCTGTACTACTCACACTGGTACACCCTCACACCTCCACTACTCCCACCTGTACTACTCACACTGGTACACCCTCACACCTCCACTACTCCCACCTGTACTACTCACACTGGTACACCCTCACACCTCCCCTACTCCCACCTGTACTACTCACACTGGTACACCCTCACACCTCCCCTACTCCCACCTGTACTACTCACACTGGTACACCCTCACACCTCCCATACTCCCACCTGTACTACTCACACTGGTACACCTTCACATCACACCTACTCCCACCTGTACCACTCACACTGGTGCACCCTCACACCTCTACTACTCACACTGGTACACCCTCACACCTCCCCTACTCCCACCTGTATTACTCACACTGGTACACCCTTACACCTCCCCTACTCCCACCTGCACCACTCACACTGGTACACCCTCACACCTCCCCTACTCCCACCTGTACTACTCACACTGGTACACCCTCACACCTCCCATACTCCCACCTGTACTACTCACACTGGTACACCTTCACATCACCCCTACTCCCACCTGTACTTCTCACACTGGTACACCCTCACACCTCCCCTACTCCCACCTGTACTACTCACACTGGTACACCCTTACACCTCCCCTACTCCCACCTGAACTACTCACACTGGTACACTCTCACACCTCCCCTACTCCCACCTGTACTACTCACACTGGTACACCCTCACACCTCCACTACTCCCACCTGTACTACTCACACTGGTACACCCTCACACCTCCCTTACTCCCACCTGTACTACTCACACTGGTACACCTTCACACCTCCCCTACTCCTACCTGTACCACTCACACTGGTACACCCTTACACCTCCCCTACTCCCACCTGTACCACTCACACTGGTACACCCTTACACCTCCCCTACTCACACTGGTACACCCTCACACCTCCCTTACTCCTGCCTCTACTACTCACGCTGGTACACCCTCACACCTCCCTTACACCTGTCTCTACTACTCCCACCTGTACTACTCACACTGGTACACCCTCACACCTCCCCTACTCCCACCTATACCACTCACACTTGTACACCCTCACACCTCCCCTACTCCTGTCTCTACTACTCCCACTGGTGCACCCTCACACCTCCCCTACTCCCACCTTTGCTACTCTCACTGGTACACCCTCACACCTCCCTTACACCTGCCTCTACTACTCCCACCTGTACTACTCACACTGGTACACCCCTCACACCTCCCTTACTCCCACCTGTACCACTCACACTTGTACACCCTCACACCTCCCCTACTCCTGTCTCTACTACTCCCACCTGTACTACTCACACTGGTACACCCTCACACCTCCCCTACTCCCACCTGTGCTACTCACAATGGTACACCCTCACACCTACCCTACTCCCACCTGTACTACTCCCACCTCCCCTACTCACACTGGTACACCCTCACACCTCCCTTACTCCTGCCTCTACTACTCACACTGGTACATCCTCACACCTCCCCTGCTCCCACCTGTACCACTCACACTGTACACCCTCACACCTCCCCTACTCACACTGGTACATCCTCACACCTCCTTTACTCCTGCCTCTACTACTCACATTGGTACACTCACACCTCCCCTACTCCCACCTGTGCTACTCACACTGGTACACCCTCACACCTTCCTTACTCCTGCCTCTACTACTCCCACTGGTACACCCTCACACCTCCCCTACTATCACTGGTACACCCTCACACTTCCCCTACTCCCACCTGTACTACTCACACGGGTACACACTCACACCTCCCCTACTCCTGTCTCTACTACTCCCACTTGTACACCCTCACACCTCCCCTACTCCCACCTGTACTACTCACACTGATACACCCTCACACCTCCCCTACTCCCACCTGTACTACTCCCACTGGTGCACCCTCACACCTCCCCTACTCCCACTGGTACACCCTCACACCTCCCCTACTCCCACCTGTACCACTCACAATTGTACACCCTCACACCTCCCATACCCCCACCTGTACTACTCACACTGGTACACCCTCACACCTCCCCTACTCCTGTCTCTACTACTCCCACTGGTGCACCCTCACACCTCCCCTACTCCCACCTGTGCTACTCACACTGGTACACCCTCACACCTCCCCTACTCCCACCTGTACTACTCACACTGGTACACCCTCACACCTCCTTTACACCTGTCTCTACTACTCCCACCTGTACTACTCACACTGGTACACCCTCAGACCTCCCCTACTCCCACCTGTACCACTCACACCTGTACACCCTCAGACCTCCCCTACTCCTGTCTCTACTACTCCCACCTGTACTACTCACACTGGTACACCCTCACACCTCCAATAGTCCCACCTGTGCTACTCACACTGGTACACCCTCACACCTACCCTACTCCCACCTGTACTACTCACACCTCCCCTACTCACACTGGTACACCCCCTCACACCTCCCTTACTCCTGCCTCTACTACTCACACTGGTACACCCTCACACCTCCCCTACTCCCACCTGTACCACTCACACTTGTACACCCTCACACCTCCCCTACTCCTGTCTCTACTACTCCCACTGGTGCACCCCCTCACACCTCCCCTACTCCCACCTGTGCTACTCTCACTGGTACACCCTCACACCTCCCTTACACCTGCCTCTACTACTCCCACCTGTACTACTCACACTGGTACACCCTCACACCTCCCCTACTCCCACCTGTACCACTCACACTTGTACACCCTCACACCTCCCCTACTCCTGTCTCTACTACTCCCACTGGTGCACCCTCACACCTCCCCTACTCCCACCTGTGCTACTCACACTGGTACACCCTCACACCTCCCCTACTCCCACCTGTACTACTCACACTGGTACACCCTCACACCTCCCTTACACCTGTCTCTACTACTCCCACCTGTACTACTCACACTGGTACACCCTCACACCTCCCCTACTCCCACCTGTACCACTCACACTTGTACACCCTCACACCTCCCCTACTCCTGTCTCTACTACTCCCACCTGTACTACTCACACTGGTACACCCTCACACCTCCCCTACTCCCACCTGTGCTACTCACACTGGTACACCCTCACACCTACCCTACTCCCACCTGTACTACTCACACCTCCCCTACTCACACTGGTACACCCTCACACCTCCCTTACTCCTGCCTCTACTACTCACACTGGTACACTCTCACACCTCCCCTACTCCCACCTGTACTACTCACACTGGTACATCCTCACACCTCCATTGCTCCCACCTGTACCACTCACACTGTACACCTTCACACCTCCCCTACTCACACTGGTACATCCTCACACCTCCTTTACTCCTGCCTCTACTACTCACATTGGTACACTCACACCTCCCCTACTCCCACCTGTGCTACTCACACTGGTACACCCTCACACCTTCCTTACTCCTGCCTCTACTACTCCCACTGGTGCACCCTCACACCTCCCCTACTATCACTGGTATACCTTCACACTTCCCCTACTCCCACCTGTACTACTCACACTGGTACACACTCACACCTCCCCTACTCCTGTCTCTACAACTCCCACTGGTACACCCTCACACCTCCCAAACTCCCACCTGTACTATTCCCACTGGTGCACCCTCACACCTCCCCTACTCCCACCTGTACTACTCCCACTGGTGCACCCTCACACCTCCCCTACTCCCACTGGTACACCCTCACACCTCCCATACCCCCACCTGTACTACTCACACTGGTACACCCTCACACCTCCCCTACTCCTGTCTCTACTACTCCCACTGGTGCACCCTCACACCTCCCCTACTCCCACCTGTGCTACTCACACTGGTACACCCTCACACCTCCCCTACTCCCACCTGTACTACTCACACTGGTACACCCTCACACCTCCCTTACACCTGTCTCTACTACTCCCACCTGTACTACTCACACTGGTACACCCTCACACCTCCCCTACTCCTGTCTCTGCTAATCCCACTGGTGCACCCTCACACCTCCCCTACACCTGCCTCTACTACTCCCACCTGTACTACTCACACTGGTACACCCTCACACCTCCCCTACTCCCACCTGTACCACTCACACTTGTACACCCTCACACCTCCCCTACTCCTGTCTCTACTACTCCCACCTGTACTACTCACACTGGTACACCCTCACACCTCCCCTACTCCCACCTGTGCTACTCACACTGGTACACCCTCACACCTCCCCTACTCCCACCTGTACTACTCACACTGGTACACCCTCACACCTCCTCTACTCCCACCTGTACCACTCACACTGGTACACCCTCACACCTCCCCTACTCCTGTCTCTACTACTCCCACTGGTGCACCCTCACACCTCCCCTACTCCCACCTGTACTACTCCCACTGGTGCACCCTCACACCTCCACTACTCCCACCTGTACTACTCACACTGGTACACCCTCACACCTCCCCTACTTCCACCTGTGCTACTCACACTGGTACACCCTCACACCTCCCCTACTCCTGTCTCTAATACTCCCACTGGTGCACCCTCGCACCTCCCCTACTCACACCTGTACTACTCCCACTGGTGCACCCTCACACCTCTACTACTCACACTGGTACACCCTCACACCTCCCCTACTCCTGTCTCTACTACTCCCACTGGTGCACCCTCACACCTCCCCTACTCCCACCTGTACTACTCCCACTGGTGCACCCTCACACCTCCCCTACTCCCACCTGTACTACTCACACTGGTACACCCTCACACCTCCCCTACTCCCATCTGTGCTACTCACACTGGTACACCCTCACACCTCCCCTACTCCCACCTGTACTACTCACACTGGTACACCCTCACACCTCCCCTACTCCCACCTGTACCACTCACACTGGTACATCCTCACACCTCCCCTACTCCTGTCTCTACTACTCCCACTGGTGCACCCTCACACCTCCCCTACTCCCACCTGTACAACTCCCACTGGTGCACCCTCACACTTCCACTACTCCCACCTGTACTACTCACACTGGTACACCCTCACACCTCCCCTACTTCCACCTGTGCTACTCACACTGGTACACCCTCACACCTCCCCTACTCCTGTCTCTAATACTCCCACTGGTGCACCCTCACACCTCCCCTACTCACACCTGTACTACTCCCACTGGTGCACCCTCACACCTCTACTACTCACACTGGTACACCCTCACACCTCCCCTACTCCTGTCTCTACTACTCCCACTGGTGCACCCTCACACCTCCCCTACTCCCACCTGTACTACTCCCACTGGTGCACCCTCACACCTCCCCTACTCCCACCTGTACTACTCACACTGGTACACCCTCACACCTCCCCTACTCCCATCTGTGCTACTCACACTGGTACACCCTCACACCTCCCCTACTCCCACCTGTACTACTCACACTGGTACACCCTCACACCTCCCCTACTCCCACCTGTACCACTCACACTGGTACATCCTCACACCTCCCCTACTCCTGTCTCTACTACTCCCACTGGTGCACCCTCACACCTCCCCTACTCCCACCTGTACAACTCCCACTGGTGCACCCTCACACTTCCACTACTCCCACCTGTACTACTCACACTGGTACACCCTCACACCTCCCCTACTTCCACCTGTGCTACTCACACTGGTACACCCTCACACCTCCCCTACTCCTGTCTCTAATACTCCCACTGGTGCACCCTCACACCTCCCCTACTCCCACTGGTGCACCCTCACACCTCTACTACTCACACTGGTACACCCTCACACCTCCCCTACTTCCACCTGTGCTACTCACACTGGTACACCCTCACACCTCCCTTACTCCTGCCTCTACTACTCCCACTGGTACACCCTCACACCTCCCCTATCATCACTGGTACACCCTCACACTTCCCCTACTCCCACCTGTACTACTCACAGGGGTACACCCTCACAACTCCCCTACTCCTTTCTCTACTACTCCCACTGGTAAACCCTCACACCTCCCCTACTCCTGTCTCTACTACTCCCACTGGTGCACCCTCACACCTCCCCTACTCCCACCTTTACTATTCCCACTGGTGCACCCTCACACCTCCCCTACTCCCACCTGTACTACTCCCACTGGTACACCCTCACACCTCCCCTACTCCCACCTGTACTACTCACACTGGTACACTCTCACACCTCCCCTACTCCCACCTGTACTACTCACACTGGTACACCCTCACACCTCCCATACTCCCACCTGTACTTCTCACATTGGTACACCCTCACACCTCCCTTACTCCTGCCTTTACTACTTCCACCTGTACTACTCACACTGGTACACCCTCACACCTCCCTTACTCCTGCCTCTACTACTCCCACTGGTACACCCTCACACCTCCCCTACTCCCACCTGTACTACTCACACTGGTACACCCTTACACCTCCCCTACTCCCACCTGTACTACTCACACTGGTACACCCTCACACCTCCCTTACTCCCGCCTGTACTATTCACACTGGTACACCTCCCTTACTCCCGCCTGTACTATTCACACTGGTACACCCTCACACCTCCCTTACTCCCGCCTGTACTATTCACACTGGTACACCCTTACACCTCCCCTACTCCCACCTGTATTACTCACACTGGTACACCCTCACACCTCCCCTGCTCCCACCTGTACCACTCACACTGGTACACCCTCACACTTCCCCTACTCCTGTCTCTACTACTCCCACTGGTGCACCCTCACACCTCCCCTACTCCCACTGGTGCACCCTCACACCTCCACTACTCCCACCTGTACTACTCACACTGGTACACCCTCACACCTCCCCTACTTCCACCTGTGCTACTCACACTGGTACACCCTCACACCTCCCCTACTCCTGTCTCTACTACTCCCACTGGTGCACCCTCACACCTCCCCTACTCCCACCTGTACTACTCCCACTGGTGCACCCTCACACCTCTACTACTCACACTGGTACACCCTCACACCTCCCCTACTTCCACCTGTGCTACTCACACTGGTACACCCTCACACCTCCCTTACTCCTGCCTCTACTACTCCCACTGGTACACCCTCACACCTCCCCTACTATCACTGGTACACCCTCACACTTCCCCTACTCACAGGGGTACACACTCACACCTCCCTTACACCTGTCTCTACTACTCCCACTGGTAAACCCTCACACCTCCCCTACTCCCACCTGTACCACTCACACTGGTACACCCTCACACCTCCCCTACTCCTGTCTCTACTACTCCCACTGGTGCACCCTCACAACTCCCCTACTCCTGTCTCTACTACTCCCACTGGTAAACCCTCACACCTCCCCTACTCCCACCTGTACCACTCACACTGGTACACCCTCACACCTCCCCTACTCCTGTCTCTACTACTCCCACTGGTGCACCCTCACACCTCCCCTACTCCCACCTTTACTATTCCCACTGGTGCACCCTCACACCTCCCCTACTCCCACCTGTACTACTCCCACTGGTGCACCCTCACACCTCTCCTACTCCCACCTGTACTACTCACACTGGTACACTCTCACACCTCCCCTACTCCCACCTGTACTACTCACACTGGTACACCCTCACACCTCCCATACTCCCACCTGTACTTCTCACATTGGTACACCCTCACACCTCCCTTACTCCTGCCTTTACTACTCCCACCTGTACTACTCACACTGGTACACCCTCACACCTCCCTTACTCCTGCCTCTACTACTCCCACTTGTACACCCTCACACCTCCCCTACTCCCACCTGTACTACTCACACTGGTACACCCTCACACCTCCCTTACTCCCGCCTGTACTATTCACACTGGTACACCCTCACACCTCCCCTACTCACACTGGTACACCCTCACACCTCCCTTACTCCCGCCTGTACTATTCACACTGGTACACCCTCACACCTCCCCTACTCCCACCTGTACTACTCACACTGGTACACCCTCACACCTACCCTACTCCCACCTGTACTACTCACACTGGTACACCCTTACACCTCCCCTACTCCCACCTGTACTACTCACACTGGTACACCCTTACACCTCCCCTACTCCCACCTGTACTACTCACACTGGTACACCCTTACACCTCCCCTACTCCCACCTGTACTACTCACACAGGTACACCCTTACACCTCCCCTACTCCCACCTGTACTACTCACACTGGTACACCCTTACACCTCCCCTACTCCCACCTGTACTACTCACACTGGTACACCCTCACACCTCCCCTACTCCCACCTGTACTACTCACACTGGTACACCCTCACAACTTTCCTACTCCCACCTGTACTACTCACACTGGTACACCCTCACACCTCCCCTACTCCCACCTGTACTACTCACACTGGTACACCTTCACATCACCCCTACTCCCACCTGTACTACTCACACTGGTACACCCCCTCACACCTCCCCTACTCCCACCTGTACTTCTCACACTGGTACACCCTCACACCTCCTCTACTCCCACCTGTACTACTCACACTGGTACACCCTCACACCTCCCCTACTCCCACCTGTACTACTCACACTGGTACACCCTCACACCTCCCCTACTCCCACCTGTACTACTCACACTGGTACACCCTCACACCTCCCCTACTCCTACCTGTACTACTCACACTGGTACACCCTCACACCTCCCCTACTCCCACCTGTACTACTCACACTGGTACACCCTCACACCTCCCCTACTCCCACCTGTATTACTCACACTGGTACACCCTCACACCTCCCCTACTCCTGCCTCTACTACTCACACTGGTACACTCTCACACCTCCCCTACTCCCACCTGTACTACTCACACTGGTACTCCCTCACACCTCCCCTACTCCCACCTGTACTACTCACACGGGTACACCCTCACACCTCCCCTACTCCTGCCTCTACTACTCACACTGGTACACTCTCACACCTCCCCTACTCCCACCTGTACTACTCACACTGTACACCCTCACACCTCCCCTACTCACACTGGTACATCCTCACACCTCCTTTACTCCTGCCTCTACTACTCACATTGGTACACTCACACCTCCTCTACTCCCACCTGTGCTACTCACACGGGTACACCCTCACACCTCCCCTACTCCTGCCTCTACTACTCACACTGGTACATCCTCACACCTCCCCTGCTCCCACCTATACCACTCACACTGTACACCCTCACACCTCCCCTACTCACTGGTACATCCTCACACCTCCTTTACTCCTGCCTCTACTACTCACATTGGTACACTCACACCTCCCCTACTCCCACCTGTACTACTCACAGGGGTACACCCTCACACCTCCCCTACTCCTGTCTCTACTACTCCCACTGGTGCACCCTCACACCTCCCCTACTCCCACCTGTACTACTCACACTGGTACACCCTCACACCTCCCCTACTCCCACCTGTGCTACTCACACTGGTACACCCTCACACCTCCCTTACTCCTGCCTCTACTACTCCCACTGGTACACCCCTCACACCTCCCCTACTATCACTGGTACACCCTTACACTTCCCCCTACTCCCACCTGTACTACTCACACGGGTACACCCTCACACCTCCCCTACTCCCACCTGTACTACTCACACTGGTACACCCTCACACCTCCCCTACTCCCACTTGTACTACTCACACTGGTACACCCTCACACCTCCCCTACTCCCACCTGTACTACTCACACTGGTACACCCTCACACCTCCCCTACTCCCACCTGTACCACTCACACTGGTACACCCTCACACCTCCCCTACTCCTGTCTCTAATACTCCCACTGGTGCACCCTCACACCTCCCCTACTCCCACCTGTACTACTCCCACTGGTGCACCCTCACACCTCCACTACTCCCACCTGTACTACTCACACTGGTACACCCTCACACCTCCCATACTCCCACCTGTACTACTCACACTGGTACACCTTCACATCACCCCTACTCCCACCTGTACTACTCACACTGGTACACCCTCACACCTCCCCTACTCCCACCTGTACTTATCACACTGGTACACCCTCACACCTCCTCTACTGCCACCTGTACTACTCACACTGGTACACCCTCACACCTCCCCTACTCCTACCTGTACCACTCACACTGGTACACCCTTACACCTCTCCTACACCCACCTGTACCACTCACACTGGTACACCCTTACACCTCCCCTACTCCTGTCTCTACTACTCACACTGGTACACCCTCACACCTCCCCTACTCCTGTCTCTACTACTCACACTGGTACACCCTCACACCTCCCCTACTCCCACCTGTACCACTCACACTGGTACACCCTCACACCTCCCCTACTCCCACCTGTATTACTCACACTGGTACACCCTTACACCTCCCCTACTCCCACCTGTACCACTCACACTGGTGCACCCTCACACCTCTACTACTCACACTGGTACACCCTCACACCTCCCCTACTTCCACCTGTGCTACTCCCACTGGTACACCCTCACACCTCCCCTACTATCACTGGTACACCCTCACACCTCCCCTACTCCCACCTGTACTACTCACACTGGTACACCCTCACACCTCCACTACTCCCACCTGTACTACTCACACTGGTACACCCTCACACCTCCACTACTCCCACCTGTACTACTCACACTGGTACACCCTCACACCTCCCCTACTCCCACCTGTATTACTCACACTGGTACACCCTCACACCTTCCCTACTCCCACCTGCACCACTCACACTGGTACACCCTCACACCTCCCCTACTCCCACCTGTACTACTCACACTGGTACACCCTCACACCTCCCCTACTCCCACCTGTACTACTCATACTGGTACACCCTCACACCTTCCATACTCCCACCTGTACTACTCACACTGGTACACCTTCACATCTCCCCTACTCCCACCTGTACTACTCACACTGGTACACCCTCACACCTCCCCTACTCCCACCTGTACTTCTCACACTGGTACACCCTCACACCTCCTCTACTGCCACCTGTACTACTCACACTGGTACACCCTCACACCTCCCCTACTCCTACCTGTACCACTCACACTGGTACACCCTTACACCTCCCCTACTCCCACCTGTACCACTCACACTGGTACACCCTTACACCTCCCCTACTCCTGTCTCTACTACTCACACTGGTACACCCTCACACCTCCCCTACTCCCACCTGTACCACTCACACTGGTACACCCTCACACCTCTACTACTCCCACCTGTATTACTCACACTGGTACACCCTTACACCTCCCCTACTCCCACCTGTACCACTCACACTGGTACACCCTTACACCTCCCCTACTCCCACCTGTACTACTCACACTGGTACACCCTCACACTTCCCCTACTCCCACTGGTACACCCTCACACCTCCACTACTCCCACCTGTACTACTTACACTGGTACACCCTCACACCTCCCCTACTCCCACCTATACTACTCACACTGGTACACCCTCACACCTCCCTTACTCCTGCCTCTACTACTCCCACTGGTACACCCCTCACACCTCCCCTACTATCACTGGTACACCCTTACACTTCCCCCTACTCCCACCTGTACTACTCACACGGGTACACCCTCACACCTCCCCTACTCCCACCTGTACTACTCACACTGGTACACCCTCACACCTCCCCTACTCCCACTTGTACTACTCACACTGGTACACCCTCACACCTCCCCTACTCCCACCTGTACTACTCACACTGGTACACCCTCACACCTCCCCTACTCCCACCTGTACCACTCACACTGGTACACCCTCACACCTCCCCTACTCCTGTCTCTACTACTCCCACTGGTGCACCCTCACACCTCCCCTACTCCCACCTGTACTACTCCCACTGGTGCACCCTCACACCTCCACTACTCCCACCTGTACTACTCACACTGGTACACCCTCACACCTCCCATACTCCCACCTGTACTACTCACACTGGTACACCTTCACATCACCCCTACTCCCACCTGTACTACTCACACTGGTACACCCTCACACCTCCCCTACTCCCACCTGTACTTATCACACTGGTACACCCTCACACCTCCTCTGCTGCCACCTGTACTACTCACACTGGTACACCCTCACACCTCCCCTACTCCCACCTGTACCACTCACACTGGTACACCCTTACACCTCCCCTACTCCTGTCTCTACTACTCACACTGGTACACCCTCACACCATCCTACTCCTGTCTCTACTACTCACACTGGTACACCCTCACACCTCCCCTACTCCCACCTGTACCACTCACACTGGTACACCCTCACACCTCCCCTACTCCCACCTGTATTACTCACACTGGTACACCCTTACACCTCCCCTACTCCCACCTGTACCACTCACACTGGTGCACCCTCACACCTCCCCTACTTCCACCTGTGCTACTCCCACTGGTACACCCTCACACCTCCCCTACTATCACTGGTACACCCTCACACCTCCCCTACTCCCACCTGTACTACTCACACTGGTACACCCTCACACCTCCACTACTCCCACCTGTACTACTCACACTGGTACACCCTCACACCTCCACTACTCCCACCTGTACTACTCACACTGGTACACCCTCACACCTCCCCTACTCCCACCTGTATTACTCACACTGGTACACCCTCACACCTCCCCTACTCCCACCTGTACTACTCACACTGGTACACCCTCACACCTTCCATACTCCCACCTGTACTTCTCACACTGGTACACCCTCACACCTCCTCTACTGCCACCTGTACTACTCACACTGGTACACCCTCACACCTCCCCTACTCCTACCTGTACCACTCACACTGGTACACCCTTACACCTCCCCTACTCCCACCTGTACCACTCACACTGGTACACCCTTACACCTCCCCTACTCCTGTCTCTACTACTCACACTGGTACACCCTCACACCTCCCCTACTCCCACCTGTACCACTCACACTGGTACACCCTCACACCTCCCCTACTCCCACCTGTACTACTCACACTGGTACACCCTCACACCTCCCCTACTCCCACCTGTATTACTCACACTGGTACACCCTTACACCTCCCCTACTCCCACCTGTACCACTCACACTGGTACACCCTTACACCTCCCCTACTCCCACCTGTACTACTCACACTGGTACACCCTCACACTTCCCCTACTCCCACTGGTACACCCTCACACCTCCACTACTCCCACCTGTACTACTCACACTGGTACACCCTCACACTTCCCCTACTCCCACTGGTACACCCTCACACCTCCCCTACTCCCACCTGTACCACTCACACTGGTACACCCTTACACCTCCCCTACTCCCACCTGTACCACTCACACTGGTACACCCTTACACCTCCCCTACTCCCACCTGTACTACTCACACTGGTACACCCTCACACCTCCCCTACTCCCACCTGTACTACTCACACTGGTACACCCTCACACCTCCCCTACTCCCACCTGTACCACTCACACTGGTACACCCTCACACCTCCCCTACTCCCACCTGTACTACTCACACTGGTACACCCTCACACCTCCCCTACTCCCACCTGTACCACTCACACTGGTACACCCTCACACCTCCCATACTCCTGTCTCTACTACTCCCACTGGTGCACCCTCACACCTCCCCTACTCCCACCTGTACTATTCCCACTGGTGCACCCTCACACCTCCCCTACTCCCACCTGTACTACTCCCACTGGTGCACCCTCACACCTCCCCTACTCCCACTGGTACACCCTCACACCTCCCCTACTCCCACTGGTACACCCTCACACCTCCCCTACTCCCACCTGTACCACTCACAATTGTACACCCTCACACCTCCCATTCCCCCACCTGTACTACTCACACTGGTACACCCTCACACCTCCCATACTCCCACCTGTACTACTCACACTGGTACACCCTCACACCTCCCCTACTCCCACCTGTACTACTCACACTGGTACACCCTCACACCTCCCATACTCCCACCTGTACTACTCACACTGGTACACCCTCACACCTCCCCTACTCCCACCTGTACTACTCACACTGGTACACCCTCACACCTCCCCTACTCCCACCTGTACTACTCCCACTGGTACACCCTCACACCTCCCATACTCCCACCTGTACTACTCACACTGGTACACCCTTACACCTCCCCTACTCCCACCTGTACTACTCACACTGGTACACCCTCACACCTCCCATCTGTACTACTCACACTGGTACACCCTCACACCTCCCATGTGTACTACTCACACTGGTGCACCCTCACACCTTCCATACTCCCACCTGTACTACTCACACTGGTACACCTTCACACCTTCCATACTCCCACCTGTACTACTCACACTGGTACACCCTCACACCTCCCCTACTCCCACCTGTACTACTCCCACTGGTACACCCTCACACCTTCCATACTCCCACCTGTACTACTCACACTGGTACACCCTCACACTTACCCTACTCCCACCTGTACTACTCACACTGGTACACCCTCACACCTCCCCTACTCCCACCTGTACTACTCACACTGGTACACCCTCACACCTCCCCTACTCCTGCCTCTACTACTCACACTGGTACACCCTCACACCTCCCCTACTCACACTTTCAAGCAGAGCACCACTGAAAATAAGAATGCCATATTCAATAACAGATGTGAGCGGAGGACGGTTTTCTTGCTTTAAGCATCGTTTGAATTATCGCTTGTGAAAATCCTTTCGCTTTTAGGATGGATGTTTCAATTGCCACGCCGTCAAAGACAGCTGATGCAGGGGTGCGTAGAGACAGGGACCCTGAATCAGTAGATCTGGTAGTTCAGGCAGTAGGAATGGAGAGTTCATGGACAGCCTCTGCAAATCCGTGTACTGACAGAGCATCCACGAAGATTGCTTCGTGATCCCTTGTTCTTGACCCATATACTGGTACCTTGTTGTTCTGACGTGAAGCCATAAGGTCCACTTAACATAGTAACATAGGGCCTAATTCAGACTTGATTGCTGCTGTGCGTTTTCGCACAGCAGACGATCAGGTCTTAACTGCACATGCGCCGCAGTGCGCCGGTGCATGCCTGACAAGCAGAGGTGGTCGCTGGGCGGAAGAGCGGCGTTTGCCTGCCATTTAGAGGGCACGGTCTGGGCAACACAGGCGTGCCTGGATTGTTGGGGCGGTGTGCCGCGGCAGCTGCGTGACATCACGTGCAGCCGCTGCAACCCTCACGGCGAAGCGTAGCTCCTGTCAGCACGCAGGAGCTGCGCTGGCTGGGAGCTATGCCTGAAGTACAAAAGTATCGCCGTTGTGCGATGCTTTTGTACTTGTGCGACAGGGCGGGCTAACCCTGTGCTGGGCGTACCCCCGCATGTCTGTGTGACTGATCGTAGATGTGCTAAATTTATCTCATCTACAATCAGGTCTGAATTAGGCCCATAGTTACATAGTTAATGAGGTTGAAAAGAACAAATGTCCATCGAGTTCAACCTGTATTATAATTCTTAAACTATAATTACATACAGATTAGTGTAACTATAATAACCCAGATGAATTTATGTTTTTAAGTCTAAATAACTATAATTCATGCTTTTTCTAAAATTCCATTCCTTTAAATGCTATATCCTAGGATATTTCTTTCAAATAGGAATTTATCTAATCCAGTTTTACACATTCATTTGAGTCCACCATTACTACCTTCTCTGGCAGAGAAATTCCAATTTTTACTGCCCTTACTGTCCCAAAATTTTTTCTTCCAGCAGTCCCCATTTCTTTACCAGAATCTGAAAGACTTCTGGGTGTAAGGCCCATTCGTCCGCATGAATGTCGCGCCGGTTGAGGAAGTCCACTTTCCAATTTAGTACTCCGGGTATGAATACTGCGGACTTGGCTGGATGATAAAGTTCTGCCCACTTTATGTACGGCTTACCTCCTTCATTGCCATTCTACCATGCGAATGCAGAGACCATTGCTCCCAGTATCCTCATTGCTGAATGGATGGATACTCTCTGACTGTATAGTAATCCACGGATTCTTATCTGTATCATGGATATTTTGTCCAGAGGTAGAAAGGTTTTCTGAAGGCTGGTATTCAATACAGCCCCTAGTTGTGTCATCCATTGGGATGGAACTAAGGAGGACATTGCAGAATTTATGAGCCAGCCGTGAGCCTGTAGGCAGGCAATTGTCACTTGTAGATGGCCGTGGTTTCCTGGGATTGTGCCAGGATTAGTAGGTCATCTAGGTATGGGAAAATCCTTATTCCCTGACGAAAGTAAGCTGCCATTACCATCATCTTGGTGAACATTCTTGGAGCTGTGGCAAGCCCAAAGGGTAGTGCCTGAAACTGAAAATATTGCTGGAAGATTGCAAATCTGAGATAGCACTGATGGGATGATGCTATTAGTACATGTAGGTAAGCATCCAGGGACACCATGAAATCCTCCAACTCCATTGCGAGAAAAAGTCAGTAATGTTTCTACATGGAATCGAGGCACCCAAATATCTTTGTTCAGAGCGTTTAGTTTGACAATGGGCCGGTGAGATCCATTTGGCTTCTGAACCAGGAACTGGGTAGAATAGAAACCCAGCCGTCATTGTGCTGAGGGAACTGGTACTATCATTCCCGATTGTAGCAATTTCTGTGTTCTATTTTGTAGAGCCCTGGCCTTCATGGCCATTGACAGTGGGCTGGTACAAAAGAACTGTTGAGGGGGGCGCTTCTTGAAGGAGAAGGCGTACCCATGAGACACCACTTCTTGCTCCCAGGTATCTGTGGTGGAATGCTGCCAAACGTGAAAATTGAAGAAGTTGGCCTCCCACCCTGGGGTCCCCCAGGAGGAGGCCCGTGCCATCAGGCAGGGGGCTTGTCTTCTGGTTTAGAAGTCGGGCACCTGGTTGAACATGCCTGTTTGGCCTTAGACTTAAGTTTTTTTTTTTTATTGAGACTGTTTGACATAAGCCTTTCCCTTACCTTGGATTGAAAGGCCTGGAAAGCAGGGAATCTAGGTTTTGATGTTGATGGAAACCCGGCTGATTTAGAGTTTGCCTTGGCCATTAGAAGGTTCTCCAATTCTGTACCAAATAGAATATTTCCGACAAACGGCAGGGATTCCATCAGCTGTACATGAACGCAGCCAATCTGCTCTGAGAGCTGCTACTGAGGAAGCTGAAGCCTGAGAAGCTAATATACCCATATCTAGGGCTGCTTCTTCCATATAGGCAGCGGCTTACTTTATATTAGCTATATGGGATAATTGTTCTCTTGTTCCATGAACTGAGAAATAATTCTCCAAAGCATCCGCCCAGCCTGTCACAGCTTTAGCCACCCATGTTGTGACCATAGCTGGTCTTCTACTTGCCTGTTAGGGAAAATATAGTCTTCAGATAGCTATACATTTTCTGTTGCATCACTTAATGATGTTGAAGGTGGAGGTAATGTAGCTTTGTGCTCCAGTCGAGCTACATGAACATCTACCTTGCCTCTTCTACTTCATCCATTGATAATATGGATTTCACTGCACAAATTAACTTAGCTATATCTACTGAGGTGCAGTGCTCCCCTTCTCTTGAGGCAGATTCAGAGAGAGAAGATTCAGCTTTATCCTCTGAAGTATTCTCGGATTCTGAAAACTGCATAGATAGTGAGGGTGTTTTCTGCACCCCGTGTCTATCTGTTTTCACATCCCTAGGTCTGTCTGCCTGTAACAATAGCTGAAAGGCAGCCAAGGTCTGAGCCAAATCTTGGACAGTGTGAGAGCACATTCATCCATGGGGGTTGTTGCATAAATGCAGAAGGGATTTGTGGATAACCCATAACCGGAGATATAGCCAAACAATCCGCTATATTCGATAGAACATGTGCAAGAGATACTCCAGGGGGTTCTTGTGCTTGTACAGTTTCCTGGCCTAAGGCCGGTTGGTCAACAAGTTTGAGGTTTTTAGTGATCCTATAACAGTTTGCACACAACCCATCCTTCCTAAAGTCTTCAGGACATAACCCCGCTTTACAGGACAAAACATGATATCAATGTAGGTGCGGGTGCTGCATTGTTACTCTTGCCTCGTGAAGATATATCAACAATATTCACATAACAGTGTAACAATTGATAAAGATAATTATTTATCTTATAAGATTCACTATATATTGGTAAGAGACTCAGTATGCAATGGGAGTACAGGGTACCGTAAGGGCACGCACTTAGCGTAGCAGATGCTAGGCCGTGGTCGAGACGCACGAGCGGCATGTTCGCTCACGGCTTACGCTGGGTATCGAGCACGCTATAGGCGGTCCGAGTACCGTAATGCTACGCTACTAGCGCAGCGGTCGCTGTGCCCACAAGAGGAACACGAGCGGTGCAGACGCTCACAGGATGACACACAGTTAACCTTGTATGCAACACAATGTAACGCTGATTAACCTCTATTGTGTAAAAGCTGCTTGAGCGATTGAGACACCCCGAATACCCTTAGCAATGTAATGATAAACACACAATACCTTGTAAGGTTCCAAAACCTTTATCTAGATGATTTTAGTATGTAAAAGGGGAAAACAGTTACAGCTTATACACTACAGCACTAACATAAAACACCTAAACAGAATAACTGAAAATATACAATAGCATCTTAATTCTAAACAATAACAGAGAGAGAGAGAGAGAGTATGGCAAATACAAACAGAGAATAAGTTGGTTACAGAGAAAAACTTACACACTGGGGAATGATCGCTGCGCAGTCCTAGAACCAGCTCTCTAGTTAGTCAATGATGAAAACCGTTGTGGAGAGTAGACTGAGCTGGCCCAGACTGGCTGCCTTATATACACTACATACAGTACACTACAAAGGGCCCTACAATCTCATTGTTCATTGGACACAGGAATCTGTCTTCACATTATAACAAAAGGTCATAGGTTGATTCGAACAGGTGGGCTGTGACTATTTCATACTGCTCAGGTGGGAGGGAATCTCAGGATTCCCGCCGCATGGATAATGAACTGCAAATACAGTAAATGTCCATAAACTTCTTATAAACATAACTATTCGCAGGAGCGATTAATCTCTTTCAAACCAATACCGGAATGTTACTAATAAAATACTCTACCGTTGCATACTAAACACCACTGCTCAAAACCTGTCTGACCCTTCGTATCATGTAAAGAGGGATCTCTCTGTCCATGAACCAGTTACACTAAACAAACTCACTGATATTATTAAGGGGACCATAACCTATAAAATACATTATTTGGATTAACTATGTAACGATCGAGTCGCCCGCCAGATGCACACAAACTCTACCGTAAATGCACATACCACGCGCCTGAGCGCACGACCGTGGAGGCGCCATCACACAACTGCGAATATGCGCACGCACGGGAGAGAATGTGCACGTGCAGCGGGCAAGCGCATGGGGTTAGTACAAGGCATCCTAGGTCGCTATATTTTTCGACTTTGACAGTCCACCCTTTGGCAGTCACCAATAACTGCCACTTCCTAAACAACACAGAAAAATATATGTCATCATGTAAACACCTTTTTATGATTGGGTAAGGGAGGAGAGGAGAAGGTTAGAAAGATATGACCTAGTGAGACAGTAAAAGCATGTGTGTATGAAATCCATGTTTGAGGGGTCATGTATCATCGTGCCGTACGTGTTTTAAATCAAGCTTCGAGGTATTGCGAAGTATACATTTGAATCCTTCTTATCCCGTATCAAGGGTCTGTGGATGGGCTGTCAAACTCTACCGAGCTCTTTTCGGCTTTTGGTTGCAACAAATGGGGGAGCACATTTAGTTGATGATACATGAAGGGGGGGAACATGTGTATGCTAATATGTGAGAATCACCTGTCGACTATGTGTGTCATTACCTGGAGGTTGTAGAGATGAAGATAAGAAACAATCGTTATAAATGCAGTCGTAAACTATGTGAGTTTAAATAAACAGTCGCCGATTGAGGTCTTGTCTGATGTCTTGTCTTGATGTACATGATGTCTGATGTCTCTCGATGCTTTTGTTGTAAATAGCAAGCAAAAGCTGTTCCATTGTCCATAAAATTACAGTCTCTAAAGTATTGGGCTTTCGTAAAAATAAGATTTTACTTACCGATAAATCTATTTCTCGTAGTCCGTAGTGGATGCTGGGGACTCCGTCAGGACCATGGGGATTATACCAAAGCTCCCAAACGGGCGGGAGAGTGCGGATGACTCTGCAGCACCGAGTGAGAGAACTCCAGGTCCTCCTCAGCCAGGGTGTGCCCCTGACCAAGTAGCAGCTCGGCAAAGTTGTAAAGCCGAGACCCCTCGGGCAGTCGCCCAAGATGAGCCCACCTTCCTTGTGGAATGGGCATTTATATATTTTGGCTGTGGCAGTCCTGCCACAGAATGTGCAAGCTGAATTGTACTACACATTCAACTAGCAATCGTCTGCTTAGAAGCAAGAGCACCCAGTTTTTTGGGTGCATACAGGATAACAGCAAGTCAGTTTTCCTGACTCCAGCCGTCCTGGAAATCTATATTTTCAGGGCCCTGACAACATCTAGCAACTTGGAGTCCTCCAAGTCTCTAGTAGCCGCAGGTACCACAATAAGCTGGTTCAGATGAAACGCTGACACCACCTTAGGGAGAAACTGGGGACGAGTCCGCAGCTCTGCCCTGTCCGAATGGACAATCAGATATGGGCTTTTGTAAGACAAAGCCGCCAATTCTGACACTCGCCTGGCCGAGGCCAGGGCCAACATCATGGTCACTTTCCATGTGAGATATTTCAAATCCACAGATTTGAGCGGTTTAAACCAACGTGATTTGAGGAATCCCAGGACTACGTTGAGATCCCACAGTGCCACTGGAGGCACAAAAGGGGGTTGTATATGCAGTACTCCCTTGTCAAATTTCTGGACTTCAGGAACTGAAGCCAATTCTTTCTGGAAGAAAATCGACAGGGCCGAAATTTGAACCTTAATGGACCCCAATTTGAGGCCCATAGACACTCCTGTTTGCAGGAAATGCAGGAATCGACCGAGTTGAAATTTCTTCGTGGGGCCTTCCTGGCCTCACACCACGCAACATATTTTCGCCACATGTGGTGATAATGTTGTGCGGTCACCTCCTTCCTGGCTTTGACCAGGGTAGGAATGACCTCTTCCGGAATGCCTTTTTTCCCTTAGGATCCGGCGTTCAACCGCCATGCCGTCAAACGCACCCGCGGTAAGTCTTGGAACAGACATGGTACTTGCTGAAGCAAGTCCCTTCTTATCGGCAGAGGCCCTGAGTCCTCTGTGAGCATCTCATGAAGTTCCGGGTACCAAGTCCTTCTTGGCCCATCCGGAGCCACGAGTATAGTTCTTACTCCTCTACGTCTTATAATTCTCAGTACCTTTGGTATGAGAAGCAGAGGAGGGAACACATACACCGACTGGTACACCCATGGTGTTACCAGAACGTCCACAGCTATTTCCTGAGGGTCTCTTGACCTGGCGCAATACCTGTCCAGTTTTTTGTTCAGGCGGGACGCCATCATGTCCACCTTTGGTCTTTCCCAACGGTGCACAATCATGTGGAAACAACTTCTCGATGAAGTCCCCACTCTCCCGGGTGGAGGTCGTGCTGAGGAAGTCTGCTTCCCAGTTGTCCACTCCCGGAATGAAAACTGCTGACAGTGTTATCACATGATTTTCCGCCCAGCGAAGAATCCTTGCAGTTTCTGCCATTGTCCTCCTGCTTCTTGTGCCGCCCTGTCTGTTTACGTGGGCGACTGCCGTGATGTTGTCCCACTGGATCAATACCGGCTGACCTTGAAGCAGAGGTCTTGCTAAGCTTAGAGCATTGTAAATTGCTCTTAGCTCCAGTATATTTATGCGGAGAGAAGTCCCCAGACTTGATCACACTCCCTGGAAATTTTTTCCCTGTGTGACTGCTCCCCAGCCTTTCAAGCTGGAATCCGTGGTCACCAGGACCCAGTCCTGAATGCATAACTGTGGCACTTTAGTAGATGAGCACTCTGCAGCCACCACAGAAGAGACACCCTTGTCCTTGGAGACAGGGTTATCCGCTGATGCATCTGAAGATGCGATCCGGACCATTTGTCCAGCAGATCCCACTGAAAAGTTCTTGCGTGAAATCTGCCGAATGGAATCGCTTCGTAAGAAGCCACCATTTTTCCCAGGACCCTTGTGCAATGATGCACTGACACTTTTCCTGGTTTTTGGAGGTTCCTGACTAGCTCGGATAACTCCCTGGCTTTCTCCTCCGGGAGAAACACCTTTTTCTGGACTGTGTCCAGAATCATCCCTAGGGACAGCAGACGTGTCGTCGGAGACAGCTGCGATTTTGGAATATTTAGAATCCACCCGTGCTGTCGTAGAACTACTTGAGATAGTGCTACTCAGACCTCCAACTGTTCTCTGGACCTTGCCCTTATCAGGAGATCGTCCAAGTAAGGGATAATTAAGACGCCTTTTCTTTGAAGAAGAATCATCATTTCGGCCATTACCTTGGTAAAGACCCGGGGTGCCATGGACAATCCAAACGGCAGCGTCTGAAACTGATAGTGACAGTTTTGTACCACGAACCTGAGGTACCCTTTGTGAGAAGGGCAAATTTGGACATGGAGGTAAGCATCCTTGATGTCCAGGGACACCATATAGTCCCCTTCTTCCTGGTTCGCTATCACTGCTCTGAGTGACTCCATTTAGAATAGGTCTCACCGAGCCGTCTGGCTTCAGTACCACAATATAGTGTGGAATAATACCCCTTTACTTATTGTAGGAGGGGTACTTTGATTATCACCTGCTGGGAATACAGCTTGTGAATTGTTTCCAATACTGCCTCCCTGTCGGAGGTAGACGTTGGTAAAGCAAACTTCAGGAACCTGCGAGGGGGAGACGTCTCGAATTTCCAATCTGTACCCCTGGGATACTACTTGTAGGATCCAGGGGTCCACTTGCGAGTGAGCCCACTGCGTGCTGAAACTCTTGAGACGACCCCCCACCGCACCTGTTTGTACGGCCCCAGCGTCATGCTGAGGACTTGGCAGAAGCGGTGGAAGGCTTCTGTTCCTGGGAATGGGCTGCCTGCTGCAGTCTTCTTCCCTTACCTCTATCCCTGGGCAGATATTATGGGGACGAAAGGACTGAGGCTGAAAAGACTATGTCTTTTTCTGCTGAGATGTGACTTGGGGTAAAAAAGGTGGATTTTCTAGCTGTTGCCGTGGCCACCAGGTCCGATGGACCGACCCCAAATAACTCCTCCCCTTTATACGGCAATACTTCCATGTGCCGTTTGGAATCTGCATCACCTGACCACTGTCGTGTCCATAAACATCGTCTGGCAGATATGGACATCGCACTTACTCTTGATGCCAGAGTTTCGCATATATAGAAATGCATCTTTTAAATGCTCTATAGTCAATAAAATACTGTCCCTGTCAAGGGTATCAATATTTCCAGTCAGGGAATCCGACCAAGCCACCCCAGCGCTGCCCATCCAGGCTGAGGCGATCGCTGGTCGCAGTATAACACCAGTATGTGTGTATATATTTTTTAGGATATTTTCCAACCTCCTATCAGTTGGCTCCTTGAGGGCGTCCGTATCTGGAGACGGTAACGCCACTTGTTTTTATAAGCGTGTGAGCGCCTTATCCACCCTAAGGTGCGTTTCCCAACGCGCCATAACTTCTGGCGGGAAAGGGTATACCGCCAATAATTTCCTATCGGGGGAAACCCACGCATCATCACACACTTCATTTAATTTATCTGATTCAGGAAACACCACATGTAGTTTTTTCACACTCCACATAATACCCTTTTTTGTGGTACTTGTAGTATCAGAAATATGTAACATCTCCTTCATTGCCCTTAACAAGTAACGTGTGGCCCTAAAGGAAAATACGTTTGTTTCTTCACCGTCGACACTGGAGTCAGTGTCCGTGTCTGTGTCGACCGACTGAGGTAAAAGGACGTTTTAACGCCCCTGACGGTGTTTTAGACGCCTGGACAGGTACTAATTGGTTTGCCGGCCGTCTCATGTCGTCAACCGACCTTGCAGCGTGTTGACATTATCACGTAATTCCTTAAATAAGCCATCCATTCCGGTGTCGACTCCCTAGAGAGTGACATCACCATTACCGGCAATTGCTCCGCCTCCTCACCAACATCGTCCTCATACATGTCGACACACAAGTACCGACACACAGCACACACACAGGGAATGCTCTGATAGAGGACAGGACCCCACTAGCCCTTTGGGGAGACAGAGGGAGAGTTTGCCAGCACACACCAAAAACGCTATATTATACAGGGACAACCTTTATATAAGTGTTTTTCCCTTATAGCATTTTAATATATATATACATATCGCCAAATAAGTGCCCCCCCTCTCTGTTTTAACCCTGTTTCTGTAGTGCAGTGCAGGGGAGAGCCTGGGAGCCTTCCCACCAGCCTTTCTGTGAGGGAAAATGGCGCTGTGTGCTGAGGAGAATAGGCCCCGCCCCCTTTTCGGCGGGCTTCTTCTCCCGTTTTTCTGAGACCTGGCAGGGGTTAAATACATCCATATAGCCTCCAGGGGCTATATGTGATGTATTTTTAGCCAGAATAAGGTATTATACATTGCTGCCCAGGGCGCCCCCAGCAACGCCCTGCACCCTCCGTGACCGTTGGTGTGAAGTGTGTGACAACAATGGCGCACAGCTGCAGTGCTGTGCGCTACCTTCATGAAGACTGAAAAGCCTTCTGCCGCCTGTTTCTGGACCTTCAATCTTCAGCATCTGCAAGGGGGGTCGGCGGCGCGGCTCCGGGACGAACCCCAGGGTGAGACCTGTGTTCCGACTCCCTCTGGAGCTAATGGTGTCCAGTAGCCTAAGAAGCCAATCCATCCTGCACGCAGGTGAGTTGAACTTCTCTCCCCTAAGTCCCTCGATGCAGTGAGCCTGTTGCCAGCAGGACTCACTGAAAATAAGAAACCTAAAAACTTTTTCTAAGCAGCTCCTTAAGAGAGCCACCTAGATTGCACCCTGCTCGGACGGGCACAAAAACCTAACTGAGGCTTGGAGGAGGGTCATAGGGGGAGGAGCCAGTACACACCACCTGATCCTAAAGCTTTAGTTTTGTGCCCTGTCTCCTGCGGAGCCGCTAATCCCCATGGTCCTGACGGAGTCCCCAGCATCCACTTAGGACGTCAGAGAAAAGTTAAAGTCACTAGGGATATTGGGGGTCTGTATAAAAGAGGTTGTCAAATTCTTCTTCCAAGCGGATGTCTTTGTACCTTGGAGGAAAACAAAGGAGAAACGGGTGAAAGAAACGGACCGTGGAATCACATTTTCATCACAACATTGTCTCTATCGTTGGGTCATAAATCAAATTAGTTGTTGTTATTACAGTGTCCTCGCTCCTCAGACTCATCACTCTGGTACTACTTTTACACTTCGTTAAAGCCCGAACGCATCTAAATATCAGACCAACCAATATGACGACTCCCAGAATACACAAGAGAAATTTCCCTACATCCATTATAATACCTTGGGCCCATTCTCCTAACCCAGGAACCAATTTCGTGGGTTCAACCATGACACCCAACTGGTCAGCTTATTACCCACAGCAGCGAGTGTGAGATTGTGTTTCCTTCGAAACTCCCACTTCAATTGCAAAATGTCATCCATCTTTTGGTCTATGACCTCGGCCGGGTCCTCAGTGCTGTTTGTAATATACGTGCAGCACTTTACTCCATACTGAGTTGCTAGGGTAACACAATACCCGCCTGTCACTGCTGTGAGATAATTGAGAATCATCCTATGCTGAACCAGCTCTGTTTTGTAGGCTTGTAACTCTTTCCCAGTGTACCTGAACGTGTCGTCATACATTTCGGTGATATTGTCTAACAAGTTTGCTAGCGCAGATATATATCTATAATTTATCACTCCTCTGGCGGTACGAGTGATATCTAACGCGAGTAGGAATTGAATCCCGGTGGATTCATGGATCAGATCAGAGGCCGGATGCTCTGTCCTCTCTATCAGGTGTCTTTTAACGACGTGCTCGTAATGAGTGTGAGTATAAGGAGCTTGGGCACCGCGGTGAATGTCTTTCATTTTGATATGGGATACAGTCATTACTTCAGGCAGTACTTTTCCAATGTAACACAATCCCTCTGAGTTTGGGGCAAGCCACTTATACGCCTTCCTCCCGCATATGAAATATGCATCATCGGGGAGAACATATGGGACGGAGTATGACATAACCATGTTACAAATTTTCCATGTGAAATCTCCTAACCCTAACTCTCCCATCTGTCTAGTACACGTATCAGGTTGTACGATATGTGCACAGTATCCTGGTGATACTTCTCCAACTCGCATGGTCCTACCTCCTAGAGTGTACCTATACCGGAAATATTTTCCACTGTTGGCTATCTGGAGTATAAGCTCTGTGTCTATGGGCATTCTATCGGCTCTATATGAAAATGTCATGGTTTGATTACTCCATGACACTTCCCAATTTCCCGGCTTTCGGGGATTGGAAATGTTAAAGCATACTAAGGACTTATCCACATGATACTGGTGGAGCTTCAAACTAGGAGGACTAGAGATATTAAACCTCTTGTCCACCGGCCTCCCACCACTTAACTCAAGTACCTCTCCTACAGTTAAAGGGAATGGTACTAGTCCTGATTTGCTATGACCTTGAGGTACTTGAGAGCATACCCAACAGTCTGTCTGGTTTAATACTCTACCCACTAAAGAGTGATAGTCACTCAATGGATGCCGGTCCATGTGGACATTAAAACTGGACTGACATTTCTTGATGCACCCATCCTCAACTATATTGTCACAATGCCTACAGATGCAGTTCTCTTCAGCTAACAATCCTTCACAATTCCTTCTATTGTCAATGCTACCAAATCGTTTTCTGATACTCGCCTTTACTCTGTGATTATGTTGCTCTTGGGAAACTACGCCTCCATCCTGGTCATCAGAACCCATTCCAGATCCTTTCTCGACCTCCATGGTACTCTCACCGAAACAGACTGCTCTGGTCAACATCATGGTCAACAGGAAAATCCGGATCAGAGTCTCTTGGGGCAAGTCCATCTTATAGGAGGAAAAGGAGAAAAATAAGAAGGGGGAAGGAGAATAGGAGGGAGATGGGAACTGGAGAAAATAACAAAAGGGAAAAAGAAATCTGGCTCGACAAACGCCTCCGGTGTTATTATTCTCAGCGCTCAGGTGCCGTCTCAACCTTCCCGGAACAGACACTCTAGTGATACAACCTCTACCGTCTGTTCTTTATCACGGGACCTCTCTGGGTCAGCAACCTTTTTACAATGAGACGAATGGACCCAAGTCTCTCTCTCGGCAACCTTCAATGCTGTTGTGCTGGTCAATAAGACTTGATATGGTCCTTCCCATCTGTCAGTAAGGCAACCTGAGCGTAGAAAATTCCGTATCATTACATAATCCCCAGGTTCAATGTCATGACAATTACTATCTGGCAAATCAGGAATCACCAACTTTAGATTATCATTCTGATTCCTCAATTGCTTACTCATCTTAACCAAATACTTTACAGCAGGCATGTCCAAACTGCGGCCCTCCAGCTGTTGTGAAACTACATATCCCAGCATGCCCTGACACAGCTTTAGCATTCTCTGACAACAAAACTGTGTCAGGGCATGCTGGGATATGTCGTTTCACAACAGCTGGAGGGCCGCAGTTTGGACATGCCTGCTTTACAGTTACTTCATTGTTACATTTCAAATCATCCTGGGGGTTAATCATAACTTGGGGTTGTCGACCAAACAGAATTTCAAAAGGAGACAGATTAAGAGGGGACCTGGGGGTGGTTCTGATGCTGTATAATACGATTGCCAAAGCTTCGGGCCACAACAATCCTGTTTCAGCCATTACCTTGCTTAATTTGTTTTTAATAGTGCTGTTTACTCTTTCCACTTTCGCACTCGCCTGGGGGCGGTACGGAGTGTGCAGCTTACTATTAATTCCCATCAACTTACACATTGCTTGAAAAACTTCACCTGTAAAATGGGTACCCCTATCACTCTCAATGATTCTAGTGACAATGCTAAATTCCCTTGTCGTATAAACAACCCTTTATGAAGTCTAAGAACACTGTACGCTGTTTACTTAAGAAGTACCGTAATGGTACGCTAGTTGCGTAACGATCGCTCAGCCGTAGGCGAGACGCTCAAGCGTCACGTTCGCTCACGGCCCAGTGATCACAGGACACGTTATTGGCTATGACTAGAGTAATGATTCGCTATGGCGTAGCGGACGCTCGAGACCACGAGGAGATCACCAGCGGCGCAGACGCTCACAACGCTATACCTTTATGTCTAAACCTTATACCAATAAAATTCACAGAATACCTTAATGTGAGTACAGGGTGTAAATGCAACCTTGTGTAACCTGACTAACTACAAAGCTGCTTGAGCGTCACCGACGCTCAAGTGAACACTTAACACTATAGGAAATACACAGATACTGGTTTAGGGTCCAAAGCCTATTAACTGTATTATATCTAATATACTCGTAAAAGGGGATAACAGTACAAATGATACACTACAATATAACAGAGACTTCCTAACCAAAATACAATACTATCTAATACAATACAATACAATACTAGTCTAGGGGAGATACGAGAGAAAGAGAAGGGAAGGAGAGAGAGAGACGGAGAGAGATGAGAGAAATTGGCTCACAGAAAGACAATGATTACGGAGAGAAACTTACGCACAGGGTAAACGATCGCATGCGCCTGGACATCCAGCACCCGATTTTCAGCAATGAGAACCGTTGAAGAGTGAGAGCTGGATGTGGTCGGCCTGCCTATTTATGCCCCACACACAATGCAATCTCATAGTCCCTACAATCCCATTGTCCATTGGATGAAGGAATTCGACCCTGTATCACAACAAAAGGTCATAGGTTGATTCATACAGGTGGGCTGTGACGATTTCAAACAGCTCAGGTGGGTGGGAAACTAGGTTTCCCGCCGCATACCTGAGTACGAGTAAATAATAGAAATGGACATAAACTTCTTATGTCCATAACTATTCGCACGAGCGATTAATACGCTCCAAACCAACACCGGAATATTGCTAATTAAATACTCTTCCGATGGGTACCAAACACTGCTGTATGATTCCTGTTAGACCCTTCGTACAATACAAAGAGGGATTACTTTAAACAGGGACCTTCTATATTAACCAAACTTTCAGAAACTATCAAAGGGATCATGATCTATAATTTACATTAATTGTGAAAATATGTAACGAATGAGTCGCACGCTACGACTACATAAACTCTACCGTAAATACGCATACCGCGCCTGCGAGTGCACGCTATTGCGGGTATGCGCCTTCACGGGAGAGCGTACGCATGCGCAGCACGGACCAGTGTGCGGTGCAAATATGGCAACGTGCATGGGGATATTTTTCTGACTTTGACAGTCCACCCTTTGGCAGTCAATAATAACTGCCACCTTCTAAAACATTTCAAAAGGAGAAAAATATATGTCAGGGGTTAATTCATTTCCATGGTTGGGTGAGGGAGGAGAGAGGAGTAGGTGTGAAGAGGGTATGACCTAGTGTGATAGCAGAAGCATGTGTGTATGAGTCCATGTTTGGAGGGTCATGTATCATCGTGCCGTACGTGTTGTAAATCAAGCTTCGAGGTATTGCGAAGTATACATTTGAATTCCTTCTTATCCTGTGGTACAGGTCTGTGGATGGGCTGTCAAACTTTACCGAGCTCTTTTCGGATTTTGAACAAAATGGGGAGCACATTTTAGTTGATGGTACATGAATGGGGGAGGTATGTGGTTGCTGATATCTGTGCCTGTATTCCCTATCGTCTATGTGTGTCATTACCTGAGGGTTGTAGAGATGAAGATAAAGAACACTTATGGAAAATGCAATGATATTCTATGTCAGGGAAATGTACATCTGTCGTCGAAGTTGTGTTCGGTATCTGTTGAGAGTCGTCTTCTTTGCGCTGTATTGCTCCTTGGGCATGAGCAAATAGCTTTGTCAGAGCCATCGGATTTACAAAAAAAATGTTGGGCTAGCGTGAGTTTTAAAAGTACTAGGGAAACTGGGGATCCATGGCAAAGTTCATCAAATGTCCATTTCTCAAGTGGTCAAAACTTCATCTTTGGTGCTTGTCTGTTGTCTGTATAGCGTCTCGTCAACTTCCTCGTCCAAGGGGGTCTTCGTATCTTGGAGAAAAGCAGAAAAAACAGGTGAAAGAAACGGACCGTATAATCGCATTTTCATCACATTCTGGTTTCTATCATTGGGTCATAAATCAAATCCAGGTTAATTACAGTTTCCTCACTCCTCAGGCTCATCACTTTTGTACTTTGTTTGCACCTCATTAAAGCCTGCCCGCATCTAAATATCAATCCAATCGATATAACGACACCCAAGATACATAGTAGAAACTTTCCAACATCCATTATGACTCCTTGAGCCCAGTCTCCTAAACCGGAGAACCAATTTCGCGGGTTCAACCATGACACCCAACCAGTCAGCTCATTACCTACAGCAGCAAGGGCGAGATTGTGTTTTCGACGAAATTCCCACTTTAATTGCAGAATATCGTCCATCTTTTGGTCTATGACCTCTACCGGATCCTCGGTGCTATTCGTGATATAAGTGCAACACTTTATGCCGTACTGTGTTGCCAATGTAACACAATATCCGCCTGTTACTGCTGTAAGATAATTAAGAACCATCCTATGCTGAACTAGTTCCGTTTTGTAAGCTTGAAGTTCTCTTCCAGTGTATCTAAACGTGTCATCATACATTTCAGTGATATTATCTAACAAATTGGCGAGTGCGGAAATGTATCTATAATTCATCACTCCTCGAGCGGTGCGAGTGAAATCTAACGCTACCAGAACCTGAATCCCGGTGGATTCATGGATAAGATCAGAGGCCGGATGCTCTAACCTTTCTGACAGTTGTCTTTTAACTCGGTGCTCGTAATGAGTGTGAGTATAAGGAGCTTGGGCACCACGGTGTATGTCCTTCATTTTGTCATGTGTAACAGTCATCACTTCAGGCAATACTTTTCCAATATAACACAATCCTTCAGAGTTTGGGGCAAGCCACTTGTACGCCTTTCTCCCGCATATGAAATATGCGTCATCGGGGAGAACATATGGGACGGAGAAGGACATGACCATGTTACAAACCTTCCAGGTGAAATCTCCTGACCCTAATTCTTCCATCTGCTTAATGCACGTATCAGTTTGTACGATATGTGCACAGTATCCTGGTGATACCTCTCCAACTCTAGTAATCCTATTTCCTAAGGTATATCGATACCGGAAAGATTTTCCTCTACTGGCTATGTGGCGTACAAGCTCTGTATCTGTAGGCATTCTATCTGCTCTGTGTGAAAAGGTCATGGTAAGGTTGCTCCATGACACTTCCCAATTTCCCGGCTTACGGGGGTTGGAGATATTAAAACATAAGAGGGACCTATCCACATGGTATTGGTGGAGCTTCAAACTAGGAGGGCTGGAGATGTTAAATCTCCGGTCCACCGGTCTCCCACCACTTAGCTCAAGTACCTCCCCTAACGTTAAAGGAAATGGTACTAGCCCTGATTTGCTATGACCCTGAGGTACTTGAGAGCATACCCAACAATCTGTTTTGTTTAACACATTACCCACTAAAGAGTGATAGTCACTCAATGGATGCCGGTCCATATGGATATTAAAACTGGATTGGCATTTCTTTATGCATCCATCTTCAACCAGATTATCACAGAGCCTACAGATACAATTTTCTTCAGCTAACAATCCATCACAATTTCTTCTATCGGATCGTTTTCTGATACTCGCCTTTGCTTGTTGGTTTGGTTGATCTTGGAAAACTACGCCTCCATCATCATAATCGGAACCCATTCCAGAACCTCTCTCGACCTCTATGGTACTCTCGCCGGAACAGACTGCTCTGGTCAACATCACGGTTAACATCAAAATCCGGATCACAGTCTCTTGGGGCAAGTCCATCTTTGAGGAGGAAATAGAGAAGAATGAGAAGGGGGAAAAAAGAAATTTCAAGGAAGAGGGGATGGGAAGTGGAGAAAAACAATAAAAGGGAGAGGGGAGTCGACAACTGCTTTCGGTCTTCAAGGCTCAGGTGCCGCCTCAGTCCTCCTGGAACAGACACTCCAGTGATACAACCTCTACCGTCTGTTCCTTATCACGGGACTTCTCTGGATCAGCAATCTTTTTGCAGTGGGATGAATGGACCCAAGTCTCTCTCTCAGCCACCTTCAATGCTGTGGTGCTAGTCAATAAGACCTGGTATGGTCCTTCCCATCTATCAATAAGACAACCTGAGCGTAGAAAATTTCGTATCATTACATAATCCCCAGGTTCAATGTCATGACAATTACTATCTGGTAAATCAGGAATCACCAACTTCAGATTATCATTTTGATTCCTCAACTGCTTACTCATGTTAATCAAGTACTTTACAGTTACTTCATTGTTACATTTCAAATCATCCTGAGGGTTAATCATGACATGCGGTTGTCGACCAAACAAGATTTCAAAAGGAGACAGATTAAGAGGGGACCTGGGAGTGGTTCTGATGCTATACAAAACAATGGGTAAAGCTTCTGGCCACGTCAATCCTGTCTCTGCCATTACTTTACTCAATTTATTTTTAATAGTGCTGTTCACTCTTTCGACCTTCGCGCTCGCCTGTGGACGGTACGGAGTGTGCAGCTTGCTATCAATTCCCATCAACTTACACATTCCTTGAAAGACATCACCTGTAAAATGGGTACCCCTATCACTTTCAATGATTCTAGGGATACCATATCTACATACAAATTCCTGCACAATTTTCTTAGCTGTAAACATAGCGGTATTTGTAGCTGCTGGGAAAGCTTCGACCCAATTCGAGAAAACATCTATACAAACAAGTACATATTTCAAATTTCGACATGGGGGTAATTGAATGAAGTCGATTTGTATTACCTGGAAAGGGCCGCCGGCAGGTGGGATATGGGATGGTTCTGTAGGTATTGCCTTTCCAATATTCTTTCTCAGACAGGTAAGGCATGACATTGCTCTTTTACTCGCATGAGAGGAGAATCCTGGGGCGCACCAGTATGCTCTTACCAATTTGCACATCCCCTCCTTGCCTAGATGAGTCAGCCCGTGAGCTGCTTCAGCCAGACATGGAAGGTATGCCCTGGGGGCCACTGGTTTACCATGTCCATCCGTCCAGAGCCCTGAGGACTCCTGGCCATATCCCTTTGCCTTCCAGACTGCTCTTTCCTGTGTGGAACATAAATTCTGCATCTCATACAACTTTTGTGTGTTGATGGTATTAAATACCATCAGTTGTGTGGTGTCTGTCTGTATGGGGGTAGCAGCTGCAAGCTTTGCGGCTTCGTCTGCTCGGCTGTTACCAAGTGACACTGGGTCTTGACTATATGTATGTGCTTTACATTTGATAACAGCCACTCTGTCGGGTTCCTGTATCGCTGTTAGAAGCCTTTTTATATATGCTGCATGCGCTATCGGTGTACCAGCTGCCGTCATGAAATTTCTGAGGCGCCATAGGGCTCCGAAATCATGTACTACCCCGAAGGCGTATCTAGAGTCGGTGTAGATATTGGCTGACTTACCCTTAGCCAATTCACATGCTCTGGTTAGGGCGACCAGTTCAGCAACCTGGGCTGAATGAGGTGGGCCTAGCGGTTCCGCTTCTATGGTGTCTTGGTCATCTACGACTGCGTATCCAGTACACAAGTCTCCCGAGTCTGACTGTCTGTGACAACTACCGTCCGTGTAGAAAGTTAGATCTACATCTTCCAGTGGATTGTCACTGATGTCAGGCCTTGCGGTAAAATTTTGGGTCAAATATTCCATACAATCATGTGTATCTTCCTTTGCATTAAATCCTCCTTCCCCATCACTCTCACCTTCCACCCTTTGTGCCTGACCAGGCACACCTGGGAGAAAAGTTGCAGGATTTAATGCGCTGCATCTCCTTATGGTGATGTTTACTGGGGCCATTAATGCCAATTCCCATCTTGTAAACCTTGCAGATGAGACGTGTCTGGTTTGGGCAGAATTCAATAAGGCAGATACCGCATGTGGTGTATGGATTGTGAGGTTGTGGCCTAGCACGACATCTTCGCTTTTTGTCACTAGCAATGCTATCGCCGCAACGCTACGCAAGCATGTGGGGAGGGATCGCGCTACCGTGTCTAGCTGGGCGCTGTAGTATGCGACTGGCCTGCTGGCGTCACCGTGTTTTTGGGTTAGTACACCTGCTGCGCACCCAGCACTTTCTGTTCCGTATAGTTCAAAGGGTTTCCCATAGTCTGGCATACCTAGTGCTGGTGCCTGCGTTAGGCACTGTTTGAGTCTCTCAAATGCTGTTTCGGATTCGTCTGTATGCGAAATCCGATCAGGTTTGTTTGAAGAGACCATTTCCTGCAAAGGTAACGCCAATATGGAAAACCCTGGGATCCAATTACGGCAATACCCACACATTCCTAAAAACGTCCTGATCTGTTGCTGGGTTTGTGGCAGTGTCATGTCTCTAATGGCTTGGATTCTATCAGCGGTCAGGTGTCTCAGTCCTTGTGTTAGACAGTGTCCCAAATATTTTACCTTAGTCTGGCATAATTGTAACTTGTCTTTGGAAACCTTGTGACCTGTGTCTGAAAGATGAAACAGGAGCTGTTTCGTATCCTTCAGAGATGCTTCCAGTGAATCTGAACACAGTAATAAATCGTCCACATACTGTATCAATACTGATCCACTGTCTGGTTGGAAAGACTGTAAACAATCATGCAAAGCCTGAGAAAATATACTTGGACTATCTATGAAACCTTGGGGTAACCGAGTCCACGTGTATTGGACTCCTCTGTATGTGAATGCAAACAAATATTGGCTGTCAGGGTGCAGAGGTACCGAAAAGAAAGCGGAGCAGAGGTCAATAACAGTGAAAAATTTGGCAGTGGGAGGAATTTGCATTAGGATGACAGCTGGATTAGGCACTACGGGGAACTGGCTTTCAACTATTTTGTTAATCCCCCTTAGATCCTGCACTAGCCTGTAACCCCTCCCCCCACTCTTTTTAACAGGGAAGATGGGACTATTTGCTGTGCTGGACGTTCTTACTAGAATGCCCTGTTGTAGCAAGCGCTCTATTACGGGAAAAACTCCTAACTCCACCTCTGGCTTCAGAGGATATTGTGGGATTTTTGGAGCTATCCTACCATCTTTTACTTGTACAATTACTGGAGCTACGTTTGCCATTAATCCAGTGTCCTGTCCATCTTTTGTCCAAAGTGACTCTGGTATCTGAGATATCATCTCTTCTACTTGGGATGGATTCCTATTTGTCATAATGGAATGTGACATTAATTTTGATGGGGAGTCTAACATGTCTCGTACCTCCTGAGCGTGATTCTCAGGAATGTCCAAGAATACACCTTCAGGAGTACAATAAATGACGCAACCCATTTTACATAGTAAGTCTCTACCCAGGAGATTAGTTGGTGCCGATGCAGCCAGCAAAAAGGAATGCTTGGTATGCAAAGGCCCTATTGTAATCTCGGCTGGTTTGCTAACAGGGTAGTGCTGGACTACTCCTGTTACTCCCATGGCTGGAATTGTCCTACCAGTGGTTCTCATGCCCACTGTCGAATTTATCACTGACTTGGCCGCCCCTGTGTCTACAAGAAAGTTTAAAGTTTTACCAGCTACATTGATTGCAATCTCTGGTTCACTTCCAAGACTGGCAATCAACTTAACTGGCTGCAGATTACAGGTATGGCCACACCCCTAGTGGGTATGCTGACCTCCCTGAATCCCGCTGGCAGCGACTACTTGTGAGGGGGTTAGCTGGGAACTACCAGAGGCATGCCAATCTCTGTTCGGGGAATATCTTTTTGTTTCCCCTGTATGTGGCTCAAAACTCCGCCTCTGTGGACCCTGCTCCCAATGTCGTGTGTCGTGTCGTTGTCTAGGGGGTTGAAAAGATCTTTGTACACTCTTTGTTCTACATTCTCGTGCATAGTGTCCCGGTCTGTTACAAGAAAAACATGTCATTACACTTGCCTTACCCACAGGATTCGGTGGTACATACGCAGGCTGCCTTGTGGTCAGCGCCTGTATACTTACGGACATCAACTTATCACTTTGCGACTCCCTGTGCCTAGTGATGTTTCTGTCGTGATCAATAGCAGCCTCTCTCAATGTGGACACTGACAGACCTCGCCAACATGGTTGTGTGGTCTGTACCCTAGCTTTTAATGTTTCTTTCAAACCATCCATCAGTACAGATACTGCTACTTCTCGATGGTTTGGGTTGGTCTTAATGTCTTCTATACCAGTGTACTTTGCCATTTCTAATAGTGCCCGGTGAAAATATTCCGTTGCCGTTTCGGACTCCTTTTGCTTAATAGAGAATATCTTGTTCCATTTAACAACGGCTGGGAAATACTCCTTTAGCTGTAAATTTATCCTTTTTACATTATCCTTGTTGTACACGTCTGTAAGCGGTACATCTTTATCCAAGGCGCAGTCAACTAAGAATTGAGTTGCGTCGACATTGGAAGGTAAACAAGCTCTTAGCAGTATCTGCCAATCCTTGTTGTTGGGTTCTACAGTGTTACCTAGATCCCTGATGTATTTTTGGCTAGCAACTAAGTCTTTCCTGGGGTCAGGAAATTCGGACACTATTGTTCTTAATTCCATTCGGGAAAATGGAGTGTACATGGCAATGTTCCTTATGGGAGTGGCTCCAGACACATCTGTTTTTCCATTGGGAACTGCTATTACCCTTACAGGAGCAATTCTAACAGCCTCATTCTGCGTAGATTCTACAACTTGTGGTACAATTGTTTCAGTGTAGTGCATGGTGCCGTACTTACCCGTTGACACGACCTCACCTATCCCTCCGCTAGGGGCTTTCACTAATCTCGTGGGTGTCGCTGTGCCTACTGTGGTCTCTGCTATGGTGGCCGCAAGAGAGAGAGCTGAAATTGTTGCCGAATCTTCTTCTTGATCACACTCCTGAGGAAGGTTCAAAACAGGGTACAACTTGCACGGGTTAATAATAGCATGAGTTACTTGGTTAACATCATTTACATTTACAGGGCTACTAAGTGTTTGTGTTTTACAACCCAGTGCGTTTCTCTCCGCAATCAACTTCTCTCCTGCAATGTATGGTGGAGGAGGAGCTGTGGCTATCAGCTTCCTGACTGCCCCAGATCCTGCCGCCAGAGCCAAACCTCTCTGTATCTCACCTTCCTGGTGCCATAACTGTAAATAATCATGATGCTGAATTCGTCTCTTTGTTGATTTTACGAGACATATCCTCCTCCTTAAATTTTGTAACACGTCTGGACTGAAGCTACCTATTCTTGGGAATTTGTCCCTGTCTTGTACAGTCATTCTCTCCCATTCATCACATAAAGATTCTGTGTGACTTCCGTATTTTTCACACATGATGTACCTTGCCGACCCAACGGGTCGGTTCTCTGAATCAACCCGAACCGAGGTTGATCGCCCCCTACCTGAACAACTGGCCCCCATAATTCTGCAGGTGTTGCTTATTCCTCCTTGGATCTTTATATCAAGGTTTTCAGCGAACCCTTACAGCAAACCAAATTATTCAAAAATAGGCCGGCGGTGGCGGTTTACCGAGTACCCCACTCACTCGCCCACCTCGACCAATACGACCTGATCACACCGACGTGGTGCTGGCGTACTCGATACAGGGCCCTACCAAAAGAACCTTCGGTTTACTGGAACATATGAGGGTTACCCGCAGGACACTTACTCTTTCCAGTAAAGGTGGGGTTGTTAGATAGTTCCTGAGTGACCAGCGAACTTCCCTTTAAAAATAAAAAATTACACAAATCACGTCAGAATGTACAGATAGCGTTTGTGACCACTTTACTCTAATGGTATTAGGTCAGATTACTAACTACTGCACACAATTACGTGCGGTCCAATCGTTCAGTACATAAGCACTACTTGTCATGTACTGAAAGATCAATGGAATCGATGTTTCCGGCCGCGATTCCTTCAGCAAGAGCTTATGGCCTATATGGGTTCTGCACCAACACCCCAGGCGTTGTGCCTCTTGTACCTTTATAGCGGACCTCTTTGTCTATTTTACCTGTTACCTTATGACCTCCTGGTCTGTTACCGTCTGTTAATGACCTCCTGGTCTGTTACCTTATGGTCCGCTATACTCTAATGCTCAAATATTATTTAACCAGGGATGCCTCCCCAGCCACCGTATATGTCACTTACACGTGTGTCCCTTGACGAGTACCCGACTTTCCTTTTGGTTCAACCTCTAAGTTATATAAACTTATGTGATAAAAACACACTCACTCAACACATGTACACTTTGTTTCTATATCTATTTCTGCGCAGAAATTGTCTTCAGTCCAACTGTGTTACCAATTAGGAGCAGGATCTGTTAAACTAAATTTCAGATTTTTCCAAAAATAGATTTGCGTTATTTACCGCGTCGCGTTATTTACCGCTGTGCGTTACTTATCGCCTTTGCGCTAATTATCGCTTTGCTCTAATTCAACTTTTCGTGACTTGAGCTACGTGGGCGTAACCAGACGCTACGTTGCGTAATGTACGCTGCGTGCGTCTGCCGTTTGGATTGCGTACGCAAGTCTTTGTTAGGGACACGTGTACGCAAAACAAAGATCCACCGTAACACAATTTCTACCTTTATCAATGTAGATGATCCCTGATCATCTACCGCACCCCACACTGACTGCCTTATCTCCCAGACAAGCCGTGTGTTGGTCTATACTTTAACTATTACCTCTAATATGAAATAACAGCAAATCTCTTTTAGCACTTTCTATCAACTATAAAACTTGGCAAACAGGAATAGTGATATACGAAATTGAAAAAAAGAAATGCAGATATATATGTATGCGTGCGTGTATACGCAAGACAGAAGAGAAATAAAACAGTTTTAAAAGACACAAGCGTTTTGTTCTTACTTCCGGTTCCCGGATTCCTTCAGCACTCTTTATCTAAGCGAAGCAGACGCTTATCCCGTCAGCACTGCGAGACAACCTCCCACCCTTTGCTGGGGGGATAATGTCTGCTGATCTACCTAGTGCAGATATGAGAAGGATAGGACGAGCCCCCAATTGACAATGCTAAATTCCCTTGTCGTATAAACAACCCTTTATGAAGTCTAAGAACACTGTACGCTGTTTACTTAAGAAGTACCGTAATGGTACGCTAGTTGCGTAACGATCGCTCAGCCGTAGGCGAGACGCTCAAGCGTCACGTTCGCTCACGGCCCAGTGATCACAGGACACGTTATTGGCTATGACTAGAGTAATGATTCGCTATGGCGTAGCGGACGCTCGAGACCACGAGGAGATCACCAGCGGCGCAGACGCTCACAACGCTATACCTTTATGTCTAAACCTTATACCAATAAAATTCACAGAATACCTTAATGTGAGTACAGGGTGTAAATGCAACCTTGTGTAACCTGACTAACTACAAAGCTGCTTGAGCGTCACCGACGCTCAAGTGAACACTTAACACTATAGGAAATACACAGATACTGGTTTAGGGTCCAAAGCCTATTAACTGTATTATATCTAATATACTCGTAAAAGGGGATAACAGTACAAATGATACACTACAATATAACAGAGACTTCCTAACCAAAATACAATACTATCTAATACAATACAATACTAGTCTAGGGGAGATACGAGAGAAAGAGAAGGGAAGGAGAGAGAGAGACGGAGAGAGATGAGAGAAATTGGCTCACAGAAAGACAATGATTACGGAGAGAAACTTACGCACAGGGTAAACGATCGCATGCGCCTGGACATCCAGCACCCGATTTTCAGCAATGAGAACCGTTGAAGAGTGAGAGCTGGATGTGGTCGGCCTGCCTATTTATGCCCCACACACAATGCAATCTCATAGTCCCTACAATCCCATTGTCCATTGGATGAAGGAATTCGACCCTGTATCACAACAAAAGGTCATAGGTTGATTCATACAGGTGGGCTGTGACGATTTCCAACAGCTCAGGTGGGTGGGAAACTAGGTTTCCCGCCGCATACCTGAGTACGAGTAAATAATAGAAATGGACATAAACTTCTTATGTCCATAACTATTCGCACGAGCGATTAATACGCTCCAAACCAACACCGGAATATTGCTAATTAAATACTCTTCCGATGGGTACCAAACACTGCTGTATGATTCCTGTTAGACCCTTCGTACAATACAAAGAGGGATTACTTTAAACAGGGACCTTCTATATTAACCAAACTTTCAGAAACTATCAAAGGGATCATGATCTATAATTTACATTAATTGTGAAAATATGTAACGAATGAGTCGCACGCTACGACTACATAAACTCTACCGTAAATACGCATACCGCGCCTGCGAGTGCACGCTATTGCGGGTATGCGCCTTCACGGGAGAGCGTACGCATGCGCAGCACGGACCAGTGTGCGGTGCAAATATGGCAACGTGCATGGGGATATTTTTCTGACTTTGACACTAGGGATACCGTACCTACACACAAATTCCTGCACAATTTTCTTTGCAGTAAACACAGCGGTATTTGTGGCAGCGGGAAATGCTTCAACCCAATTTGAGAACACGTCAATACAAACCAATACATACTTTAAATTTCTACAAGGTGGCAATTGTATGAAATCAATTTGTATTACCTGGAAAGGACCATCTGTAGGCGGGATATGGGATGGCTCTGTTGGTATTGCCTTTCCGATATTCTTCCTCAAGCAGGTGAGACATGTCATCGCTCTTTTACCCGCATGGGAAGAAAAACCTGGGGCGCACCAATAAGCTCTTACCAACTTACACATTCCTTCTTTGCCTAGATGAGTCAGCCCATGTGCAGCTTCCGCTAGACTTGGAAGGTATGCTCTGGGTGCCACTGGCTTACCCTGTCCATCTGTCCAGAGTCCTGAGGACTCCTGGCCATATCCTTTTAACCTCCAAACTGCCTTTTCTTGTGGTGAACACAAATTTTGCATTTCATATAATTTCTGTGTGTTTACAGTATTAAATACCATCAGTTGTGTGCTGTCTGTCTGTATGGGGTTACCGGCTGCTGATTTAGCAGCTTCGTCTGCTCGACTGTTACCAAGTGATACCGGGTCTTGGCTATACGTGTGAACTTTACACTTGATAACAGCCACTCTGTCGGGTTCCTGTATCGCTGTTAGAAGTCTTTTGATGTGGGCTGCATGCGCTACAATTGTGCCAGCTGCCGTCATGAAATTTTTTTGGCGCCATAGGGCCCCGAAATCATGGACTACTCCGAAGGCGTACCTAGAATCTGTGTAGATATTGGCTGACTTGCCTTTAGCCAATTCGCATGCTCTGGTTAGGGCAACCAGTTCAGCAACTTGTGCTGAGTGTGGTGGGCCTAGGGTTTCCGCTTCTATGGTACCTTGGTCATCTACGACTGCGTATCCAGTACACAAGTCTCCCGAGTCAGTCTGTCTGTGACAACTGCCGTCAGTGTAGAAACTAAAATCTACATCTTCCAGTGGGTTGTCACTGATGTCAGGCCTTGCCGTGAAATTTTGGGTCAAATATTCCATACAATCATGTGTGTAATTTTCCTTACTAAATCCTCCTTCACCATCACTCTCATCCTCCACCCTTTGTGCCTGTCCAGGCACACCTGGGAGATATGTTGCAGGATTTAGTGAGCTGCATCTCCTTATGGTGATGTTTATGGTGGCCATCAATGCCAATTCCCATCTTGTAAACCGCGCTGATGAGACGTGTCTGGTTTGGGCAGAATTTAGTAAAGCTGACACTGCATGTGGTGTATGAATTGTGAGGTTGTGTCCTAGCACTACATCTTCGCTTTTACTTACTAGCAATGCTATTGCTGCAACACTTCACAAGCATGTGGGGAGGGATCGCGCTACCGTGTCTAGCTGAGCGCTATAGTAGGCTACCGGCCTGCTGGCATCACCATGCTTCTGGGTTAAGACTCCTGCCGCGCACCCAGCACTCTCTGTTCCGTACAGCTTAAAGGGTTTTCCATAATCTGGCATGCCTAATGCTGGTGCCTGCGTTAGGCACTGTTTAAGTCTCTCAAATGCTATCTCAGACTCGTCTGTGTGCGAAATCCGATCAGGTTTGTTTGAGACCATCTCCTGTAAAGGCAAGGCCAGTATAGAAAACCCTGGGATCCAGTTACGGCAATACCCACACATTCCTAAAAACGTTCTAATCTGTTGCTGGGTTTGTGGCAGGGTCATGTCACGAATTGCTTGAATTCTGTCAGCGGTGAGGTGTCTCAGTCCTTGTGTCAGACAGTGTCCCAAATACTTCACCCTGGTCTGGCATAATTGTAACTTATCTTTGGAAACCTTGTGTCCGGTGTCTGAAAGATGAAACAGGAGTTGTTTCGTATCTCTCAGGGACGATTCAAGTGAATCTGAACACAGCAGTAGGTCATCTACGTACTGTATTAATATTGATCCACTCTCAGGTTGGAAAGATTGTAAACAATCATGCAAGGCCTGTGAGAAAATACTTGGACTGTCAATGAAACCTTGTGGTAAGCGAGTCCAGGTGTACTGAACTCCTCTGTATGTAAATGCGAATAAGTATTGACTGTCAGGGTGCAGAGGTACCGAGAAGAAGGCGGAGCAGAGGTCAATCACAGTGAAAAATTTAGCAGTGGGAGGGATTTGCATAAGGATAACAGCTGGATTTGGCACTACGGGGAATTGACTCTCAACTATTTTGTTGATCCGTCTTAGATCCTGCACTAATCTGTAACCCCTCCCCCCACTCTTTTTAACAGGGAAGATGGGACTATTGGCAGTGCTGGACGTCCTTACCAGAATGCCCTGTTGTAGCAAGCGCTCTATTACAGGGTAAACTCCTAACTCCACCTCTGGCTTCAGAGGGTATTGTGGGATTTTTGGAGCTATCCTACCATCTTTTACTTGTACAACTACTGGGGCTACGTTTGCCATTAATCCAGTGTCTTGTCCATCCTTGGTCCAAAGTAATTCCGGTATCTGGGAAATAATTTCCTCTACTTTGGATGGACACCTATTTACAACAACAGTGTGTGACATTAATCTTGTTGGGGAGTCTAGCATATCCTGCACTTCCTGAGCGTGGCTTTCGGGTATGTCCAAGAACACACCTTCAGGAGTACAATATATGACACATCCCATTTTGCACAGTAAATCTCTCCCTAGGAGATTAGTCGGAGCCGATGCAGCCAGCAGAAAAGAATGCTTGGTATGCAAAGGCCCTATCGTAATCTCTGCAGGTTTGCTTAAAGGATAGTGTTGTACTACTCCTGTCACTCCCATGGCTGGAATTGTTTTACCAGTGGTTCTCATGCCCACGGTCGAATTTATCACTAACTTGGCCGCCCCCGTATCTACAAGGAAATTTAGAGATTTACCAGCTACATCAATTGTGACCTCGGGTTCACTTCCAAGACTCGCAATTAATTTCACTGGCTGCAGACTACAGGTGTGGCCCCACCCCTATTGTATGTGGTGACCTCCCTGCATTGCGCTGGCAGCTATTACCTGTGAAGGGGGTAAATGGGAACTATCAGAGACTTGCCAGTCTCTTCTTGGGGGATACCTTTTTGTTTCCCCTGCGTGTGGCTCATAACTCCGTCTCTGCGGTCCTAGATCCCAATTTCGTGTGTCATGTCGTTGTCTAGGGGTTTGGTATGAGTTTTGTGCATTTTTCAATCTACAGTCTCGTGCAAAATGTCCCTCTTTATGACAGTAATAACAAGTTACCACATTTGACTTACCCACAGGGGTCTGAGACTTATGCTGAGTTGGCCTTGTGGTAAGGGCCTGTATACTTACGGCCATCAGCTTATCACTCTGCGACTCCCTGTGTCTGGTGATGTTCCGATCATGATCAATAGCGGCCTCTCTCAAAGTAGCCTCCGACAAACCTCGCCAACATGGTTGGGTGGTCTGTACCCTCGTCCTCAATACTTCCTTTAAACCATCCATTAACACAGATACTGCTACTTCTCTATGATTCACATTTGTCTTAATGTCTTCTATCCCTGTATACTTAGCCATTTCCTGCAGTGCCCGATGAAAATAATCAGCAGCTATTTCTCCCTCTTTTTGCTTGATGGAGAAAATTTTGTTCCATTTAGCAACAGCTGGGAAATATACTCCCAGCTGCAAATTTATTCTTTTCACATTATCTCGATTGTACTCCTCAGTAAAGGGTACCTCTTCATCTAGTCTACAGTCAACTATAAATCTCGCTGAGTCGACATTGGAAGGTAAACATGCCCTCAGCAATGTCCGCCAATCTTTGTTATTGGGCTCCACAGTATTTCCTAGCTCTCTAATGTACTTCTGGATTGCAACTAGATCTTTCCTAGGATCAGGGGATTCAGACACCATTGATCTTAATTCCGTTCGGGGAAAAGGGGCAGTGCATGGCGATGTTTCTGACAGGAGTGACTCCTGAAGTGTCAGCTTTCCCATTTGGTACTGCAATTACCCTAACGGGATTAAGTTCAATAACATCGTTCTGAGTAGATTCTACAACATGTGGTGTAATGGTTTCTGCATAGTGTACAGTGCCGTACTTACCAGTTGATACGACCTCACCTGTCCCTCCACTAGGGGCCTTTGATACTGCTCTTACTGGTTGGGCCGTGCCCACTGTTGTTTCTGCTATGGTGGCTGCTAGAGAGAGTGCCGATATTGTTGTGGGCTCATCCTCTTGGTCACAATCCTGGGGAAAGTTTAAAACAGGGTACAGCTTGCACGGGTTAGTATTAGCATCAACAATCTTAGTTACATTATTCTTAACATCTATACAGTTACTAAGTGCATGTTTATCATTCACCAGTGTGCCATTCTCTGTAACCACTTTCTCTCCCGTTATGTATGGTGGTGGTGGTGCGGTGGCTATCAGTTTCCTGATAGGGTTAGATCCAGCCGCTTGAGCCAATCCTCTTTGTATTTCACCTTCCTGTTGCCATAATTGTAAATAATCATAATGTTTGATCCGTCTCTTTGCAGATTTAATGAGACATATCCTTCTCCTTAGATTTTGTAACACCTCGGGGCTGAAACTGCCTACCCGTGGGAACTTTTCCCCGTCATGCACAGTCATTCTTTCCCATTCATCGCACAAAACCTTTGTGTGTGAACCGTATTTCTCACACATTACATACCTTGCCGACCCTATTGGCCGGTTTACTAAATCAACCTGAACCACGGTTGATCGCCCCCTACCTGAACAACTGGCCCCCATCTTTGCAGGTGTTGCTTTCACTACCTCTGACCTTCAAATTAGGGTCTTCAGTGAACCCTTACAAAAACCAAGATGTCCGGGGCAGGCCGACGGTGAAAGTTTGACCGAGTACCTTCACACACTCTTCTCGCCCACGTTGGCCAGTACTGCAATCAGACTCAGAGCTGCTGTACCCAACCTAGGGCCCCTATAAACCTTTATTTACTGGGGCGTTGTGGGAGTAGGTTACCCGTCCCCAGCAAGTATCGGTTGTTAGAGAATTCCTGAGTGACCAGCGAACCTCCCTTAAAATAAAAAAAATTACACAAATCACGTTAGAATGTACAAATAGCGTTTATGACCCCTCTAGCGTACGCAAACAGTACTGGGTCAAGTTACAAAGTAATGCACACAATTACATGCGGTACAATCGTACTGCACATAAGCAACTAATCTTATGTGCGGAACGACCAGTGGAATCGAAAATTGTGGCTGCGAATTCCTTCAGCCAGAGCTTGATGGCCTATATGGGTACCGCACCAACCCTCCTGTGGTTGTGCTTCTTGACTCTATCTATAGCGGACTTCCTAGTCTGCTGTACCTAGACCTCCTGGTCTGTCTCTGGACCTCCTGGTCCGTGACCTCCTGGTCTGCTATACTCTAATGCTCTTATTTCAATATTTAACAAGGGATGCCTCCCAAGCCACCACGCGCCGTCACTTTCACGGATGTACCTCACGAGAACTCGACTTCTAGGTTCCAACCAAAAATGAGAAACTTATATATATATATATATATATATATATATATATATATATACATACATACACACACACACACTCTTTCACCTCATATACTCTTTACTTTCGTTTCTGTACAGAAATCCCTTTCATTCAGTATCGCAGTCTAGTCCCGAAAGGAGTTACAACTAGAGAAGGATTATTTACGCTAAAATTTAGGACACTGAGATTTACTTGCGCTATTATCGCGTTGCTTCCGTATCGCCTACTAAAACAATACTATCGTGTGATTTGTATTACGTGGGCGTACCCATACGCTCCGTTGCGTAATATACGCTACGTGTGTAAGCCCTTGCGTCGCGTACGCTTGTCCCGCCCTTTGTTAGGGACACGTGTACACAGGCCAGACACGTCCACAGTAACACAACTAACACGTTTCTATCAATGCAAATGATTTTTAACTGTAATCATTTACTGAACACCACACAGATTTCCCTTGTATCTTAGGCAGAGCAGTGTGCGTGTTTTACAAATTACTCCCTTACGTATTAATCTTACTCTTAACTACCAATAGCAACAAATCCTTCTCAGCACGTTATCAATGATAAATGGCAAACAGGAAGGCGAGATGTGAAATTACACAAATGAAAAATGCAGGTGTGTGCGTGTGTTGCGTACGCAATGTGTATCAAACAGAAATAAAACAGTTTTAAAAGACAATAGCGTACTGTTCTTACCTTCCGGTTCCGGATTCCACCAGCACTCCTACAGCGTAGCGATGCAGACGCTTATCTAGTCAGCACTACCGTATCCCTCACCACCAACACAGATACGCCTTCCCGCCTTTTGCTGACAGATAAAGTCTGCTTGTGTTCGCTAGAGCGGATATGTGGAGGACGGACGAGCCGCCAATTGATAAAGCTAATTATTTATCTTATAACATTCACCATATATTGGTAAGAGACTCAGTACGCAATGGGCGTACGGGGTACCGTAAGGATACGCACTTAGCGTAGCAGACGCTAGGCCGTGGTCGAGACGCACGAGCGGCACGTTCGCTCACGGCTTACGCTGGGTATCGAGCACGCTATAGGCGGTCCGAGTACCGTAATGCTACGCTACTAGCGTAGCGGTCGCTGTGCCCACAAGAGGAACACGAGCGGTGCAGACGCTCACAGGATGACACACAGTAAACCTTGTATGCAACACAATGTAACGCTGATTAACCTCTATTGTGTAAAAGCTGCTTGAACGATTGAGACACTCCGAATACCCTTAGCAATGTAATGATAAACACACAATACCTTGTAAGGTTCCAAAACCTTTATCTAGATGATTTTAGTATGTAAAAGGGGAAAACAGTTACAGCTTATACACTACAGCACTAACATAAAACACCTAAACAGAATAACTGAAAATATACAATATACAATAGCGTCTTAATTCTAAACAATAACAGAGAGAGAGAGTATTGCAAATACAAACAGAGAATAAGTTGGTTACAGAGAAAAACTTACACACTTGAGAATGATCGCTGCGCAGTCCTGGTACCAGCTCTCTAGTTAGTCAATGATGAAAACCGTTGTGGAGAGTAGACTGAGCTGGCCCAGACTGGCTGCCTTATATACACTACATACAGTACACTACAAAGGGCCCTACAATCTCATTGTTCATTGGACACAGGAATCTGTCTTCACATTATAACAAAAGGTCATAGGTTGATTCGAACAGGTGGGCTGTGACTATTTCATACTGCTCAGGTGGGAGGGAATCTCAGGATTCCCGCCGCATGGATAATGAACTGCAAATACAGTAAATGTCCATAAACTTCTTATAAACATAACTATTCGCAGGAGCGATTAATCTCTTTCAAACCAATACCGGAATGTTACTAATAATATAATCTACCGTTGTATACTAAACACCACTGCTCAAAACCTGTCTGACCCTTTGTATCATGTAAAGAGGGATCTCTCTGTCCATGAACCAGTTACACTAAACAAACTCACTGATATTATTAAGGGGACCATAACCTATAAAATACATTATTTGGATTAACTATGTAACGATCGAGTCGTCCGCCAGACGCACACAAACTCTACCGTAAATGCACATACCACGCGCCTGAGCGCACGACCGTGGAGGCGCCGTCACGCAACTGCGAATATGCGCACGCACGGGAGAGAATGTGCACGTGCAGCGGGCAAGCGCATGGGGTTAGTACAAGGCATCATAGGTCGCTATATTTTTCGACTTTGACTCAATACACAGCAATGTGACAACCTTCAATTATATATATTTAAAGTGAAGTTCAATCAGAACTCACCCTGTTTGCACAAACATTGAGGGGATGAAAGGGATAGGAGAGAAGCTGACAAGAAAGAAGTTTAAAGGGAGACTAGAACCCAGCTTCCTTAGTTTGATACATCCGCCATAAAACGGCTATCAGTAAAAGACACACCAGTGGACACAGCCGCACAGCGAGTTTGACGTATCAGTATACTATGCTGTGACCGGACGGTCCTGTACAACAGCCCTCACCATTTTGCGTCCTGTCCCCAGTCACAGAATGGAGATTTAGGTCACACCGGACCTGGCCACATAGGGCAGAGGTTCCCAAACTGTGTGCCGTGGCTCCCTGGGGTGCCTCGGGACACTTGCAGGGGTGCCTTGGGTTGGTGGTCCAGGACCAATTCAAATTATTCATGGTCAATATAATAGGCAAAACCAGTGCTGGTGGCTGCCAGTCATAAAATGTGTGGTCAAACAGAAGCAAATCTTGTCCCTCACCACACAACTGACCATAAGGATGACATATAAATGCGATCTATTTAATGTAATATTTCTTTCTAAATTTCTCAATAAGAAATTTTTGGCCTAGGGGTGCCGTGAAAAAAATTCTGATATTCTAGGGCGCCGTGATTCAAAAATGTTTGGAATCCACTGACATAGGGGATTCCCGATTACCGTCAGTAACCGCGTGTTGCTGACTCCACCCACTAAGCAGTGTGCCGGTACCACGCTGCCACCAGACTCCTCGTAGCCGTGGCGTCTGGAACCATGGTACTGCTCTGTATGCGTCGACACACTGTCTTACACCCCCTGTGTGGTGTTGACGAATCCGCAAACGTTGCTTGCCTAAGCACAGCATGGTAGCAGGCGGAAGGCGGAGCTTGGAGATGCTGGGTATATATACAGCCGGAAAACTGAGCTAGGTTTCGCCTAGCCCTGCAGGTCACAAGATGAAGTGGTCATCTTGAGGCAAATGATGTTTATTTGCAATAGTTCTAAAGAGAACTCTTCCCTATTACTAGGGGAAACAGCACACAGCAAGATGCTACAGCAGAAAGTAGTTGGTATAATACACTCTGAAGCACACAGGCCTCCTCTATTTATACAGTAAAACCACAATGTATCTCAGGAGTCCTTTCCATCCAATCAGGATATCTTACAAAATATAAATAAATTACATTTTAAAAGGATATAAGTGCATGAAGCAATTTCCTCCTTCCTGTCACACACGTTTGGTGTCATTTAAACTCCATTCCTTACAACCTGGGAGTTTACACTTCGCCATTGATACATTTTTCACATAACTTCAAAACACGGTTTGTATTTTTTCCCCCAAACAAATGTTCCTCATCCTTTTCTAGTCACACACCAAGTTCTTATAATTTAAACATAAATCTGCATCCTACATAATGCAGCCTAGGAAATCTTCGATCAAACTGTTGTTAAACGAAACTCACTAGTTTGCATTCATAAAACACAATCTGATTAACAGGTTCCTGTCTCATTCACATCTCCATGCAAACCCAGGTTCTGGGATTACAATAGGAAAGGCTGAAAAGACAAACAGTCTTCTTTCCAAACCTTAGTTTGTAGTTAAAATAAAATGTTCGGCCACCAAAAGGCCGGCTAATTGACACTTGTACTTAGCAAGTCCGGAGTTAGGACAATTACCATATGACTTGCTATGTACAAGGTGCTGAAGAACAATCATCAAAGCCCTTTAGAATCATAATAACTCATACTGTACTTTTCTCATAAGTGTCCTGTCCATGGAGTTCTATAACCGTGCAGTCCATAATTCTCCAACTACGCACTGCGCAGCGATATAACATACTAAGACACATTATTAAACATACAATTAGTCATGTACAGTGCATGGTGCCTAGGGAGGTAGTATGAGTGGCCGGCGGCCAAGATCCCGGGGACAAGCATACCGGCACTGGGATCCCGACCGCCGGCATACCAACAGCTGGGCGAGAGCTAATGAACCCTTTACAGTGCGGGCACGGTGGTACACTACGCCTGCCACACTATTATTCTCCCTCCAGGGGGGTCGTGGACCCCCAAGAGGGAGAATATGTGTCGGCATGCTGGCGGGCGGGATCCCTGCGCCAGTATGGTCGCCAGGATCCCGGCCGGCGGCATACTGAAGACCACCCATGCCTGGCGCAAAGTGTTCCTTTTTAAAATGGCACCTAGTGCCCATTGTCCATTTAAAATGGCGTCTAGCAGCTGTGGGTTAACCCCATCAGTGCCGTTGCTGCCATTATCCATGTGGCTGGGGTCTTCAGCCACACTACTTCTCCAATTCAAGCAGGAAAACCAGTGAGTCATGTCCCAACGATTTGGCTCCTGGTCCCGCAGTCTCTTGGGGTGAAGGGAACGCTACATCGGGGGTTTAGGCTCCGACCTAGACAGTTCATCCATGTTATGGTGGGCCAATTCTTGTGAGGACACAATGTTCAAATAGGCCACATGAAGTCCAAGTTTCCACCACAAAAGTCTGTCCGATTTCCCCAAGGTAGGTTGTAACCACAGTACCTGTCTGGGTGATGTGGGCCGGGGACAGCCTCTGGTCGCCTCTGCTTTGGGCCTACCCCTGTCTCCTCCCACACGGTACCCCAGCCACTGCACCTCTGTCATTCCTATCTGGCAACTGTCTGTCTTAACTGTCAGACCTACCCTCCAATCCTCCTCTGTAGACCTATGACTCGGGAAACCTACCCTGAAACCTCAGTCTGCTCCTACCTCCTTGTCCGCTACCTGTACCACAGTGATGGCGGCCAGACCACCAGCCTCTGGATCCTGTGTGGCGTCCACTACAGGGAGGTTGCGCGTCTTCCCCGATCTACTGCGCCCAGGCAGGGGACCTGCTATGTCCACAGCAACTTGCTGTAAGGGTTCTCCTATGGGCAGCGGCCCAGAGACAACACAAACGCTGGAGTGCCCCAGCTGCCAACGCATGGCACCAGCCTTACAGTTGGTCTGGGCATCATCCGACATTCCAGACCATGGTAAGCTCTGCGACAGGCACTCCAGGGTACAGCCCAACTCCGGGTTACTGTCCAAAGGGGTGTCGCTGGCAATCGACACCGGTTGCACAGGAAAGTTACCTGGGGGGACCAGTTGCTATCTGGTCTATCCCCTCCCACTTTCCTGGCTACCCTGTACCTTAAACCCTTCCGGCCAGGTCACACTTCCTGCCCCAACCCTGTCAAGGCCGCTGCCAGCTTGGCGCTTCATGCCTTCCAGGGATGGGTCAGAGAGCTGAGCTTCCCTAAACTCCTGCCTGCGGACCTCAATCTCTCTTAAATTGGTACACTCTTCAGGGGGATCTAGGTTGGGACTACTAGGATCAGTCTGGTAGGGGTCAGTCACGGAAAGGTCAGTGTGGTTTCTCATACTCACCGCCGGAGTTGGCAAACCACTTGGGTCTGGAGCATCATTGGGCACCCCCACAGGATCAAACGAGCTGGAACCAACATCCTCTGCGTTGCTAGGGGACGTAGGCATACCGGAGGCAAAAGGCATGCGGGGTCGATGTACCGATGCTGTAATCTTTTCCTCTGGGCTGGTTGAGGCTGTGCTGGCAGTTGTCTAGCAGCTGTAGTCTTTTCCTCTGGGCTGTGCTGGAATAGCGGATGTCAATGGTGGTTGTGGAACTTGACGCCGGGGAATGGTGCCAGCAAAACTGGTGACGATCCCACCACCTAGATCATTTCCTAGGACCACATCAGTTGGGAGACCATCCATGACGGCAACTTATCGCAACTCTGGTCCAGCTCCCCAGTCCAGGTAGACTCTTGCCATGGGAACTGCTGTCTCCGTTCCACCTGCCATGGTGATCTTGGCAGTGCAACCCTGCAATACTGCAGCAGGATCTATAAGGTGGGGCCTCACCACAGTGATTGAGGCCCCAGAGTCTCTTAGGCCTTCCCCCTGGAGTCCCACGTGGACCGGCTGCAGGTGCCTCCGCATATTGTGTAGGGGCTGATTGGCCATGCAGGTGACTCTCTCCGCAGAGTGCACCTGTTTCTCGCTACACTCCATTGGACTGACTGGAGAGGGAACAGTCTGCAGGCTCATCTCCACACATTAAGCAAGCAATTTCGGGGTCCAGCACTCGGATTTGGAACGAGAGTCTGGGGTGCGGAACAGTTCAACCTAAGATGTCCCATTTTCCCAAAGACGTAGCACTTCTTCTCCAGTTGTGGCACTGATGATCTCTGATCACTTGCAGGGACGCTGCAGTGCTGCTGCTGGCCGAGAGCACCTGGGTTGGAAGATGCTTGTTGGTGGGGTTGATGAGCTGAAGAGGGGGGTCCCCCTGGTGGTACTGTCCTTTGAGGCTTGCTGCTGGTCGGGCACTTCTGCCGTGTGGCCGAATTGCCATATACTTGTCGGCTAACTGGGCAGCCATCCTTACACTGGGTGGCTCCCGATTTAGCACCCACTCCTTCACTTTTGGGTCGCACCTGCGATAGAACTGCTCCCTGCAGATCAGGTCAATCAGTGCGTCCCATGTAGTGGCTTCAGAATCCTTCACCCACTTCACCACATACTGCCGCAGCTGGGTGGTGAACAGATCATGGATGCTGTTAGAGTTCTTGGGCAAGTCTCTGAACTTTTTCCTGTACGACTCTGGAGTGATGAAGAATCACTGGAAGAGGGCCTTCGCCACTTCGTCGTAATTTCCAGAGTCCTCAGTGGCCACTCCTCGATAGGCCTCTCCATGCAGAGTGGGCACAAGGTGTCTCACCCACTCCGACTTGGGTATATCATGAAGTTTACAAGTCCTTTCAAAAACTTGTAAATGTCCATCAATATCCCCATTACTATCTGCAAACTTGGCAAATGGTATACGTCCCGATCTGTGTGCAGCAGGGGGCAATGGCTTCCAGGGCACCAGGGCTTGTGATGCCTGCTCCGCATGCCACATCCAAATGACAAGCATGCGTTCTTGCTCCATTGCCCTTTCCTCCAATTCCGCTAGTCGATCTACTAGGGTACCTGCGCCGCCCCCCTGGGACGTTGGGATCCTGGCCCAGCTAGGGATTGCTGGGAAACTTAGCTGTTGCTAGAGAGGGTGGGGCTTGTGGGTCTCAGCAGTTCCATGCCGACGCCTTCAGTGCTTTTCACCTCCTCCCGACTTGACTCCTCCAAGCTCAAGAGCACCACCTTCATTAAGTTCTTGAACGCGTTGTAAGGGATCTGCACACCCTTATCTCGACACACGATCTCCAAATCGTCCTTAGACATTCCACTGAAGTCCACCATCTTGTGCGTTCTCCTGTGCTGCAGTTACTCCTCTCCTGAGTAACTTGGCTTCTCCAATTGGGTGACCGAAAAGCCGCCTGGGATTATCCCACCGCTTTGCCACCAATTTCTGTGACCAGACGGTCTCGTACGACAGCCCTCACCGCTTTGCGTCCTGTCCCCAGTCACAGAATGGAGGAGATTTAGGTCACACCAGACATGGCCACATAAGGGATTCCTGCTTACTGTCAGGAACCGCCTGTTACTGACACCCCCCACTGCGCAGTGGGCAGGTACTACGCTGCCACCATCAGACTCCTCGTAGCCTTGGTGGTTGGAACCACTGTTCTGCTCTGTATGCGTCCACACACTGTCTTACCACCCCTGTGTAGTGTTGACGAATCCCCAAACGTTGCTTGCCTAAGCACAGCATGGTAGCAGGCAGAAGGCTGAGCTTGGAGACGCTGGGTATACCCCGGACAGCCGGAAAATGGAGCTAGGTTTCGCCTAGCCCTGCAGGTCACAAGATGAAGTGGTCGTCTTGAGGCAAATTATGTTTATTTGCAATAGTTCTAAAGAGAACTCTTCCCTATTGCTAGGGGAAGCAGCATACAGCAAGATGTTACAGCAGAAAGTAGTTGCTATAATACACTCTGAAGCTCACAGGCCTCCTCTTTTTATACAGTAGAACCACAATGCATCTCAGGGGGTAGTTCTTACCCGATCCTTTCCATCCAATCAGGATAGCTTACAAAATATAAATAAATTACATTTTAAAAGGATAAGTGCATGAAGCAATTTCCTCCTTCCTGTCACACACAACATTTGATGTCATTTAAACTCCATTCCTTACCACCTGGGAGTTTACACTTCGCCATTGATACATTTATCACATAGCTTCAAAATACGGTTTGTATTTGATTTCCCAAACAAATGTTCCTCATCCTTTTCCTGTCACACACAAAGTTCTTGTAATTTAAACATAAATCTGCATCCTACATAATGCGGCCTAGGAAATCTTCGATCAAACTGTTGTTAAATGAAACCCACTAGTTTGCATTCATAAAACACAATATGATTCACAGGTTCCCGTCTCATTCACATCTCCATGCAAACCCAGTTTTTGGGATTACAATAGGAAATGCTGAAAAAACAAACAGTCTTCCTTCCAAACTTTAGTTTGTATTTCAAAGAAAAATATTTGGCCACCAAAAAGCCAGCTAATTGACACTTACTTGTACATAGCAAGTCCGGAGCTAGGACAATTACCATATGACTTGCTATGTACAAGGTGCTGAAGAACAATCATCAAAGCCCTTTAGAATCAAAATAACTCATACTGTACTTTTCTCATAAGTGCCCTGTCTATGCAGTTCTATAACCGTGCAGTTCATAATTCTCCAACTATGCACAGTGCAGCAATATAACATATTAAGATATTATTAAACATACATTTAGTCATGTATAGTGCATGGTGCCTAGAGCCAAGTGTTCCTTTTTAAAATGGCACCTAGTGCCCATTGTCCATTTAAAATGGGGCATGGCAGCTGAGGGTTAACCGCTTCAGCACCGCGGCTGCCATTATCCATGTGGCTAGGGGGTCTCCGGCCAAATAACTCTCCTTGCGTCTCAGACGGAAGCTGGTAAATGCAGTTCATGGTGGGAAACAAGGAGGAAACTGGCCATGAACTCCCCACTGTTGACATCCGTCCCAGGGTTCTACGGACTCATTAATCCCCAGATTTTATGATCCCCGAATTCTAGAACTGGTTCATCAGAGGTGGACGACCGCATCAGCGACTGTCCGGTAATCCCCAACCAGAGACCACGAGACTGCGTTAAATGCGTTTTAGACCGACAGTGGATGTAAAGGACATTGCTGAAATTGCTCGGATTTTGCGTCCCACCACCTGTGATCTGGACCCTGCCTCAACCAAGCTTCTAATAGGTTGTATGGATATAATTGGTCCTGTCTTTGCAAAAATGGTTCAATGCTCTTTGCAGACAGGCATATTTCCTGGACCCCTAAAGGAAGCAATTGTTAGACCTCTTCTTAAAAAACCTAATTTAGATCCCGACTGCATGACCAACTATAGACCAGTATCAAACCTTCCTTTTCTAGGAAAGGTTATTGAGAAAGTGGTTGCAAATCAACTGGAAACCCGCCTGACACCTCATGATATCTATGATCCATTCCAATCAGGATTCAGGAGAAGACATAGCACTGAAACAGCCCTGGTGTGTGTGTTAAATGATCTTCTGATGACAAGAGACAGAGGTGACTGTTCAATATTAATCTTTCTGGATCTCTCTGCAGCATTTGATACCGTGGACCATGGGCTTCTGATTGAGCGTCTGATACATTTTTGTGTACTGGATGACACAGTCCTAAATTGGTTCAAATCATTTCTCACAGGCAGGTCACAGAGAGTATCGTCTGGATTATACTCATCACCACCAGTGCCATGTGGTGTCCCACAAGGCTCTATACTATCCCCATGCTTTTTGCAGTATACATGCTCCCGCTGGGTGAAATAATCAGGCGCCATGGGCTAGTCTACCACTGCTATGCAGATGATACACAACTGTACTTGTCCTTTGCGTCGGGCACTGATAACCCAATAGCAACACTAAATGGCTGTCTAGCTGAACTCCAGGAGTGTATGAGTGCTAGTTGGCTGCGACTGAACCCGGATAAAACAGAGGTCCTTATGATAGGACCGCAACATTAAAGGAGAAGACTGCAGCATAGCCAACCAACTGGACTTACACTCGGGGATTCGGAATTACAAACCACTGATCGTGTGCGGAATCTTGGCGTTGTCCTGGATGGTGGCTTGACACTTAAACATCAGATATCAGCCACAATCAAATCCTCATTCTTTCACCTGAGCAACATAGCCAGAATCAAGCACTTAATTCCCTCAGATGATCTGCCAAAAGTCATCCACGCATTTGTATCATCTCGATTAGACTACTGTAATGCCCTCTACCTTGGTCTCCCAGCAAAAGACTTGCACCGCTTACAGCTGGTGCAAAACACAGCTGCCAGGCTGTTAACCAACCAGCCCCGTTCTAGCCACATAACACCTATACTCTACTCCCTTCACTGGCTGCCTGTAAGATGGCGAATCATATTCAAGATTGGCTTACTGAGTGTCAAAGCACTACATGACCAGGGCCCAAGGTACCTGAAGCAGCTACTGACCCCATACTGCCCCACTCGATTACTGCAATCTGTAGATGAAGGACTTTTAGCAGTACCTAGAATCTCCCGTAATTCATCTGGGGGTCGAGCTTTTAGTCATGTGGCTCCGACTCTATGGAACTCACTTCCCCGCACAGTGCGAGAGGCCCCAACTATAGAATCCTTCAAAAGTAGACTCAAGACTTTCCTTTTTACTCAAGCATTCCCATAATTGTCCCTTTAGTATCTCCATGCTTCTGTATTTTATGAAAATCTGTTCTGTACTTCATTATTTTCTGTACTATATTATGCTATGTATCTGTTAAGCGCATTGAGTCCTATTGGAGAAAGAGCTCTATATAAATAAAATTATTATTATTATTACAGGTTGAGTATCCCTTATCCAAAATGCTTGGGACCAGAGGTATTTTGGATATCGGATTATTCCGTATTTTGGAATAATTGCATACCATAATGAGATATCATAGTGATGGGACCTAACTCTAAGCACAGAATGCATTTATGTTACATATACACCTTATACACACAGCCTGAAGGTCATTTTAGCCAATATTTTTTATAACTTTGTGTATTAAACAGTGTGTCTACATTCACACAATTCATTTGTTTCATATACACCTTATACACACAAACTGAAGGTAATTTAATACAATATTTTAATAACTTTGTATATTAAACAAAGTTTGTGTACATTGAGCCATCAAAAAACAAAGGTTTCACCATCTCACTCACTCAAAAAAGTCTGTATTTCGGAATATTCCGTATTTTGGAATATTTGGATATGGGATACTCAACCTGTATTATTAAGACGCCTTGCCTTCTCCCTGTGCTCCAGCTGCAGCCTGGAATTGCCAGCATAGACCTGCTAGTACGTCCAGCTGGCGCCCGCCATAACACCGGCGCCATTATCATGTGGCCTTACACTGGGCTATTAGAGACAGACATATTTGACATTATTTTTGGAGTAGGTTTGGGGTGCGATTTCCTGTATTGGTGTGGTTGAGCTGCTTCTGGTTGGCACACCCTAACACTTTGTTTTTCCCTATCACTTTGTATACATTTTTGTATTATTTTAATCACACCTCACTTACATAGCACTTATGTGCTTCTTATTAACCCTTGTTAATTTTCACATGTGTACTGCCCTGTGGTAGCCAGCCTGTGCCAACATGATGGGATCCCGCATATAGTATTAGGGACCCCCAGTGACAGAGACGCCTTGTCGTTTGGCCTGGGGGCTTAACCCTATATCTGCAGATATACGCAACAAAGATTTCTGTATTATCTGATTATTATGTAGTGTAATTTCTCAATCAGTGTGCATTAAGGATAGCAAAGTGTTTTGGATGTACACTTGTGTTGCACATACAACAGCTGCACTTTTTGATTTAATTGCGCACTGGTTTCAATATTTCTTCTTTACAAAATTCTTCTGTCTGTATTGAGAAGTGAGATGGGGAGCCAGTTCTCAATATGAGATGGATCCTTACCCTTAGATAGCGGTAGGAGAGCAGATAACCTCATAGGAGGGAGAACTCCCTCACCCACTCATTAAAAAACTTCTACCAGGCGAGAGATCTGACTTTTTTTTTTTTTTTTTAATAAAACTAAGATGTTAAACCATCTAGGCCTGGAGATTTTGTTTTAAAGTCAGCTGATTAATTGCCTACTTGCCCTCCTCTGCCATCACATCACTACCCAAGGTTTCAAAAGGTACATCCAGGTCACAAAGTCCAGGCGTTTCCCTCAGAAATCTCTCCATCCTTTCTCCGAGTGGCTGCTCAGATCATAAACTGGAATAATAACATCTGATGACATCCAAAATGCCCCATATCTTCACGAAGGACACGACTGTGATACAGACCTCTAAACGCCATTATCTCCACAGACTTCCTTCAGCCGTGGTAGGGATCAGGGGAGTGGTATGTCCCAAAGAACTTTTCCAAAACCAAGGAAGCAAGACGGTTATATTGATACTCTTTCATCTGGACCTTCACTCTGGAGATTTCCCCATTATCTCCATGCTCAGAGATCAAGAAATCGAATTTCCTTCTCAGGCTATGGTAGGTATTCTGTCTTCTCAAGTTTTTATGGCTACTAATCTACGGAAAAGCTTCAGAGTTCTCTTTTTCACTACCTCCCACCACACTTCTTTCCACCCATTGAGGCGGCTCCTACCGCCATGGTGTACCCATCACTCTCAAGATCTCTCCAGGATCCTCCACTACATATGTATGAAAGGATGTGCAGCATTTCATGTAGCATCTTATAATTTGCTATGGTGTGTACATCATATAAAGATCTATGGGACATGCAAGTTTTCATCCACTTCCCTGTCACAGTGGGTATTGTAGTTGTCAACATCGGAATCCATCTAGAAACAAACACTTCCAAACCACAAAGCTCCTCCCACCCGCACCTCCTCCCATGTCATAGAGCACATGTGCCACAGTCTTCACAGCCACCACAGCATGATGTCCTCATGTGCCATCATAGTCAAGCATACACCCCACCTTCCTGCCCCACACTGATGTCTCCACACACACAGTCACAGCCAGGCATACCTCCCGCTGTCCTGCCCCGCACTGATGCCTCCACGCGCACAGTCACAGCCAGGCATACCTCCCACTGTCCTGCCCCGCACTGATGTCTCCACACGCACAGTCACAGCCAGGCATACCTCCCACTGTCCTGCCCCGCACTGATGTCTCCACACGCACAGTCACAGCCAGGCATACCTCCCGCTGTCCTGCCCTGATGTCTCCACGCGCACAGTCACAGCCAGGCATACCTCCCACTGTCCTGCCCCGCACTGATGCCTCCACACACACAGTCACAGCCAGGCATACCTCCCACTGTCCTGCCCCGCACTGATGTCTCCACACACACAGTCACAGCCAGGCATACCTCCCACTGTCCTGCCCTGATGTCTCCACACACACACACAGTCACAGCCAGGCATACCTCCCGCTGTCCTGCCCCGCATTGATGTCTCCACGCGCACAGTCACAGCCAGGCATACCTCCCGCTGTCCTGCCCCGCACTGATGCCTCCACGCGCAGTCACAGCCAGGCATACCTCCCGCTGTCCTGCCCCGCACTGATGTCTCCACGCGCACAGTCACAGCCAGGCATACCTCCCGCTGTCCTGCCCCGCACTGATGCCTCCACGCGCACAGTCACAGCCAGGCATACCTCCCGCTGTCCTGCCTCGCACTGATGTCTCCACACGCACAGTCACAGCCAGGCATACCTCCCGCTGTCCTGCCCCGCACTGATGTCTCCAAGCACACAGTCACAGCCAGGCATACCTCCCGCTGTCCTGCCCCGCACTGATGTCTCCACACACACAGTCACAGCCAGGCATACCTCCCACTGTCCTGCCCCGCACTGATGTCTCCACACACACAGTCACAGCCAGGCATACCTCCCACTGTCCTGCCCCGCACTGATGTCTCCACACACACAGTCACAGCCAGGCATACCTCCCGCTGTCCTGCCCCGCACTGATGTCTCCACGCACAGTCACAGCCAGGCATACCTCCCGCTGTCCTGCCCCACACTGATGTCTCCACACACACAGTCACAGCCAGGCATACCTCCCACTGTCCTGCCCCGCACTGATGTCTCCACACACACACAGTCACAGCCAGGCATACCTCCCACTGTCCTGCCCCGCACTGATGTCTCCACACAGTCACAGCCAGGCATACCTCCCGCTGTCCTGCCCCGCACTGATGTCTCCACGCGCACAGTCACAGCCAGGCATACCTCCCGCTGTCCTGCCCCGCACTGATGTCTCCACACACAGTCACAGCCAGGCATACCTCCCGCTGTCCTGCCCCGCACTGATGTCTTCACACACACAGTCACAGCCAGGCATACCTCCCGCTGTCCTGCCCCGCACTGATGCCTCCAAGCACACAGTCACAGCCAGGCATACCTCCCGCTGTCCTGCCCCGCACTGATGTCTCCACACACAGTCACAGCCAGGCATACCTCCCGCTGTCCTGCCCCGCACTGATGCCTCCACGCGCACAGTCACAGCCAGGCATACCTCCCGCTGTCCTGCCCCGCACTGATGCCTCCAAGCACACAGTCACAGCCAGGCATACCTCCCGCTGTCCTGCCCCGCACTGATGCCTCCACGCGCACAGTCACAGCCAGGCATACCTCCCGCTGTCCTGCCCCGCACTGATGTCTCCACACACACACAGTCACAGCCAGGCATACCTCCCGCTGTCCTGCCCCGCACTGATGCCTCCACACACACAGTCACAGCCAGGCATACCTCCCGCTGTCCTGCCCTGCACGGATGCCTCCACACACACAGTCACAGCCAGGCATACCTCCCGCTGTCCTGCCCCGCACTGATGTCTCCACACGCACAGTCACAGCCAGGCATACCTCCCGCTGTCCTGCCCCGCATTGATGCCTCCACACGCACAGTCACAGCCAGGCATACCTCCCACTGTCCTGCCCCGCACTGATGTCTCCACACACACAGTCACAGCCAGGCATACCTCCCACTGTCCTGCCCCGCACTGATGTCTCCAAGCACAGTCACAGCCAGGCATAGCTCCCACTGTCCTGCCCCGCACTGATGTCTCCACGCGCACAGTCACAGCCAGGCATACCTCCCGCTGTCCTGCCCCGCACTGATGCCTCCACGCGCACAGTCACAGCCAGGCATACCTCCCGCTGTCCTGCCCCGCACTGATGTCTCCACGCGCACAGTCACAGCCAGGCATACCTCCCACTGTCCTGCCCCGCACTGATGTCTCCACGCACAGTCACAGCCAGGCATACCTCCCACTGTCCTGCCCCGCACTGATGTCTCCACGCGCACAGTCACAGCCAGGCATACCTCCCACTGTCCTGCCCCGCACTGATGCCTCCAAGCACACAGTCACAGCCAGGCATACCTCCCGCTGTCCTGCCCCGCACTGATGTCTCCACACACAGTCACAGCCAGGCATACCTCCCGCTGTCCTGCCCCGCACTGATGCCTCCACGCGCACAGTCACAGCCAGGCATACCTCCCGCTGTCCTGCCCCGCACTGATGTCTCCACGCGCAGTCACAGCCAGGCATACCTCCCACTGTCCTGCCCCGCACTGATGTCTCCACGCGCACAGTCACAGCCAGGCATACCTCCCACTGTCCTGCCCCGCACTGATGCCTCCAAGCACACAGTCACAGCCAGGCATACCTCCCGCTGTCCTGCCCCGCACTGATGTCTCCACACACAGTCACAGCCAGGCATACCTCCCGCTGTCCTGCCCCGCGCACTGATGTCTCCACACACACAGTCACAGCCAGGCATACCTCCCACTGTCCTGCCCCGCACTGATGCCTCCAAGCGCATAGTCACAGCCAGGCATACCTCCCACCGTCCTGCCCCACACTGATGCCTCCAAGCACACAGCCAGGCATACCTCCCGCTGTCCTGCCCCGCACTGATGCCTCCACACACACAGTCACAGCCAGGCATACCTCCCACTGTCCTGCCCTGCACTGATGTCTCCACGCGCACAGTCACAGCTCAGGCATACCTCCCACTGTCCTGCCCCGCACTGATGCCTCCAAGCGCATAGTCACAGCCAGACATACCTCCCACCGTCCTGCCCCGCACTGATGCCTCCAAGCACACAGCCAGGCATACCTCCCGCTGTCCTGCCCCGCACTGATGTCTCCACGCGCACAGTCACAGCCAGGCATACATCCCACTGACCTGCCTCCACGCACAGTCACAGCCAGGCATACCTGCCACTGTCCTGCCCCGCACTGATGTCTCCACACACACAGTCACAGCCAGGCATACCTCCCACTGTCCTGCCCCGCACTGATGTCTCCACACACACAGTCACAGCCAGGCATACCTCCCGCTGTCCTGCCCCGCACTGATGTCTCCACACACACAGTCACAGCCAGGCATACCTCCCACTGTCCTGCCCCGCACTGATGTCTCCACGCGCAGTCACAGCCAGGCATACCTCCCGCTGTCCTGCCCCGCACTGATGTCTCCACACACACAGTCACAGCCAGGCATACCTCCCACTGTCCTGCCCCGCACTGATGTCTCCACGCGCACAGTCACAGCCAGGCATACCTCCCGCTGTCCTGCCCCGCACTGATGTCTCCACACACACAGTCACAGCCAGGCATACCTCCCACTGTCCTGCCCCGCACTAATGTCTATACACACACACACACAGTCACAGCCAGGCATACCTCCCACTGTCCTGCCCCGCACTGATGTCTCCACGCGCACAGTCACAGCCAGGCATACCTCCCACTGTCCTGCCCCGCACTGATGTCTCCACGCGCACAGTCACAGCCAGGCATACCTCCCACTGTCCTGCCCCGCACTGATGTCTCCACGCGCAGTCACAGCCAGGCATACCTCCCGCTGTCCTGCCCCGCACTGATGTCTCCACACACACAGTCACAGCCAGGCATACCTCCCGCTGTCCTGCCCCGCACTGATGTCTCCACGCGCACAGTCACAGCCAGGCATACCTCCCGCTGTCCTGCCCCGCATTGATGTCTCCACGCGCACAGTCACAGCCAGGCATACCTCCCACTGTCCTGCCCCGCATTGATGTCTCCACACACACAGTCACAGCCAGGCATACCTCCCGCTGTCCTGCCCTGATGTCTCCACACACACACAGTCACAGCCAGGCATACCTCCCGCTGTCCTGCCCCGCATTGATGTCTCCACGCGCACAGTCACAGCCAGGCATACCTCCCACTGTCCTGCCCCGCACTGATGCCTCCACGCGCAGTCACAGCCAGGCATACCTCCCGCTGTCCTGCCCCGCACTGATGTCTCCACACACACAGTCACAGCCAGGCATACCTCCCGCTGTCCTGCCCCGCACTGATGTCTCCACACACACACAGTCACAGCCAGGCATACCTCCCACTGTCCTGCCCCACACTGATGTCTCCACGCGCACAGTCACAGCCAGGCATACCTCCCGCTGTCCTGCCCCGCATTGATGTCTCCACGCGCACAGTCACAGCCAGGCATACCTCCCGCTGTCCTGCCCTGATGTCTCCACACACACACAGTCACAGCCAGGCATACCTCCCGCTGTCCTGCCCCGCATTGATGTCTCCACGCGCACAGTCACAGCCAGGCATACCTCCCGCTGTCCTGCCCCGCACTGATGTCTCCACGCGCACAGTCACAGCCAGGCATACCTCCCGCTGTCCTGCCCCGCACTGATGTCTCCACACACAGTCACAGCCAGGCATACCTCCCACTGTCCTGCCCCGCACTGATGTCTCCACACACACAGTCACAGCCAGGCATACCTCCCACTGTCCTGCCCCGCACTGATGTCTCCACACACACAGTCACAGCCAGGCATACCTCCCACTGTCCTGCCCCGCACTGATGTCTCCACACACACAGTCACAGCCAGGCATACCTCCCACTGTCCTGCCCCGCACTGATGCCTCCAAGCGCATAGTCACAGCCAGGCATACCTCCCACTGTCCTGCCCCGCACTGATGTCTCCACGCGCAGTCACAGCCAGGCATACCTCCCGCTGTCCTGCCCCGCACTGATGTCTCCACGCGCACAGTCACAGCCAGGCATACCTCCCGCTGTCCTGCCCCGCATTGATGTCTCCACGCGCACAGTCACAGCCAGGCATACCTCCCACTGTCCTGCCCCGCATTGATGTCTCCACACACACAGTCACAGCCAGGCATACCTCCCGCTGTCCTGCCCTGATGTCTCCACACACACACAGTCACAGCCAGGCATACCTCCCGCTGTCCTGCCCCGCATTGATGTCTCCACGCGCACAGTCACAGCCAGGCATACCTCCCACTGTCCTGCCCCGCACTGATGTCTCCACACACACAGTCACAGCCAGGCATACCTCCCGCTGTCCTGCCCCGCACTGATGTCTCCACGCACAGTCACAGCCAGGCATACCTCCCGCTGTCCTGCCCCACACTGATGTCTCCACACACACAGTCACAGCCAGGCATACCTCCCACTGTCCTGCCCCGCACTGATGTCTCCACACACACAGTCACAGCCAGGCATACCTCCCGCTGTCCTGCCCCGCACTAATGTCTATACACACACACACACACACACACACACACAGCCAGGCATACCTCCCACTGTCCTGCCCCGCACTGATGTCTCCACGCGCACAGTCACAGCCAGGCATAGCTCCCGCTGTCCTGCCCCGCACTGATGTCTCCAAGCACAGTCACAGCCAGGCATACCTCCCGCTGTCCTGCAATGATGTCACCATGCACCGGCATAGCCAGGCATATCTCCTACGGTCCAGCAATGATGTGGGATCTATAGTCCTTTCTGTTCAGTGCTGCAGTTTTGTGTCTTCTCACAAGGACACACCGATGGGGGAGGGGAAAGAGTCACACAACCCTCTGTCTGCTGAGAGCATTTAGCACAACAGGGCTGCCTTGTATTTCATTAGAAGAACGTAGGAAAGATTGTGCCATGTAATGATGTGTCTGATCAGTGGGGTGCCCGGTAGGTGGGCGAGTGTCACCCCATCGTCAGTCGCTGTCTATAAATGTACGGGGCCAGAGGTGAACCCTTCCGGGCAGCATATTCACTATAGGTTACACAGGAACTGCAGCAGCTGCGTAGAGTGCTACTGACAAAATACTGATTTATTTTATAAAAACAGGACAGAAGCGAGAGCAGACAGGTAGAAAAATAACTTTATATCCACATATTTATCTCTGGGAGTCTGGCCAGTGACAGCCCAATATGGCGGTGGAGGATCCAAGTGTCCAGCGTGCACCATCTAAGTCTCATTGCAGTCACTGCTGGATCATGGCGTCACACATGGGATGGAAAGGATCAGGACTGTCGTCTCATCACACATATGTGCCGCAAACAGCACTGTACCCAACTCACATCCAAATATAGAGAACCATTGCCGTCCATATCTACAGTAAGGCACAAAGCCAAGTTCTGATATCAAAGGTTAATGGGGACATCAAACAGGTCACAGACTCCTTCACTTTCATCCAAATTGTAGACATAGTCATGGTCACCAGGAGGCGGAGAGAGTCTGAGCAGCGGAGCAAACACTGGGGGAAGGAGACGGAGGAGACCATGTAAGAGGAGAACCAGCCAAGCACACTCATCACTAGAAGTAACAGCTCACCTTCAGAGGACATCAGCTCTGCCAGCAGGTCGGACGCCAGGCATTCTGGAACACAGGGGAAATGCCATGTAACAGGGCTGGAGGCACGGTCCATGCAATGCCATGTATAGTGCAGCTCAATAACTCACCTTTCGTCGGGTCAAATAGTTCAGAGAGATCGGCTGGTAAGTCCAATACTGGAAGACAAGGAAACAAATACAGGCCGTCTCACTGGAGAACACTGCAAGCGCGGGGCGCACAGGGGGCAAGTTGGAGCTCAGGCATTTTAAGAAAAACATAACAATGATTGAAAGCTAAACGGGAAACCAGACTTGTCAGTTACTTGGCTAATACGGCCCAGACCAGGATGAGCGGAACAGGACAAAAACATTGCTACATTGTAAACACCACCACCGCGACACAGGACACCTGGAGGGTGGGCGTCTTGTGTCCTCCAATGGATTAAAGGCAAGTACAATAATCCTATTTTTTCTACCATCTATTGGGTGACCACTCGAACAATGTGAGATAACGTAAGGGAAGGGGTGCTCTGAAACTGCAAAATAGAGACTCTCCTGAGCGCCAGAGCACCCCCTGCATCGCGCATCAGAATGCTCCCCCACCCCATGAGCCAGAGCACCCCCTGCATCGCGCATCAGAGTGCTCCCCCACCCCATGAACCAGAGCACCCCCTGCATCGCGCAGCAGAGTGCTCCCCCACCCCATGAGCCAGAGCACCCCTGCATCGCGCATCAGAGTGCTCCCCCACCCCATGAACCAGAGCACCCCCTGCATCGCACATCAGAGTGCTCCCCCTCCCCATGAACCAGAGCACCCCCTGCATCGCGCATCAGAGTGCTCCCCCACCCCATGAACCAGAGCACCCCCTGCATTGCGCATCAGAGTGCTCCCCCACCCCATGAGCCAGAGCACCCCCTGCATCGTGCAGCGGAGTGCTCCCCCACCCCATGAACCAGAGCACCCCCTGCATCGCGCATCAGAATGCTCCCCCACCCCATGAGCCAGAGCACCCCCTGCATCGCGCATCAGAGTGCTCCCCCACCCCATGAACCAGAGCACGCCCTGCATCGCGCAGCAGAGTGCTCCCCCACCCCATGAGCCAGAGCACCCCTGCATCGCGCATCAGAGTGCTCCCCCACCCCATGAGCCAGAGCACCCCCTGCATCGCGCATCAGAGTGCTCCCCCACCCCATGAGCCAGAGCACCCCCTGCATCGCGCATCAGAGTGCTCCCCCACCCCATGAACCAGAGCACCCCCTGCATCGCGCATCAGCGTGCTCCCCCACCCCATGAGCCAGAGCACCCCCTGCATCGCGCAGCAGAGTGCTCCCCCACCCCATGAGCCAGAGCACCCCCTGCATCGCGCAGCAGAGTGCTCCCCCACCCCATGAGCCAGAGCACCCCATGCATCGCGCATCAGAGTGCTCCCCCACCCCATGAGCAAGAGCACCCCCTGCATCGCGCATCAGAGTGCTCCCCCACCCCATGAGCCAGAGCACCCCCTGCATCGCGCATCAGAGTGCTCACCCCCATGAGCCAGAGCACCCCCTGCATCGCGCATCAGAGTGCTCACCACCCCATGAGCCAGAGCACCCTCTGCATCACACATCAGAGTGCTCCCCCTCCCCATAAACCAGAGCTGCCCCCTGCATCGCGCATCAGAGTGCTCCCCCACCCCATGAACCAGAGCACCCCCTGCATCGCGCATCAGTGCTCCCCCACCCCATGAACCAGAGCACCCCCTGCATCGCGCAGCAGAGTGCTCCCCCACCCCATGAACCAGAGCACCCCCTGCATCGCGCATCAGAGTGCTCCCCCTCCCCATGAGCCAGAGCACCCCCTGCATCGCGCATCAGCGTGCTCCCCCACCCCATGAGCCAGAGCACCCCCTGCATCGCGCAGAGTGCACCCCCTCCCCATGAGCCAGAGCACCCCCTGCATCGCGCAGCAGAGTGCTCCCCACCCCATGAGCCACAGCACCCCCTGCATCGCACATCAGAGTGCTCCCCCACCCCATGAGCCAGAGCACCCCATGCATCGCGCATCAGAGTGCTCCCCCACCCCATGAGCAAGAGCACCCCCTGCATCGCGCATCAGAGTGCTCCCCCACCCCATGAGCCAGAGCACCCCCTGCATCGCGCATCAGTCCTCCCCCACCCAATGAGCCAGAGCACCACCTGCATCGCGCATCAGAGTGCTCAACCCCATGAGCCAGAGCACCCCCTGCATCGCGCATCAGAGTGCTCACCCCCATGAGCCAGAGCACCCCCTGCATCGCGCATCAGAGTGCTCCCCATGAGCCAGAGCACCCCCTGCATCACACATCAGAGTGCTCCCCCTCCCCATAAACCAGAGCTGCCCCCTGCATCGCGCATCAGAGTGCTCCCCCACCCCATGAACCAGAGCACCCCCTGCATCGCGCATCAGAGTGCTCCTCCACCCCATGAACCAGAGCACCCCCTGCATCGCGCATCAGAGTGCTCCCCCACCCCATGAACCAGAGCACCCCCTGCATCGCGCATCAGAGTGCTCCCCCTCCCCATGAGCCAGAGCACCCCCTGCATCACACATCAGAGTGCTCCCCCTCCCCATAAACCAGAGCTGCCCCCTAACCATGAATCATAGCGCTCCCCCAGGTACAGCCCGGTCTGCCCCTCCGGCTCCCCCCCTCCACACACTGTTTAGGCTCCTCCCCAGCAGCTGCTCTTCCTGGTTGTAACCCAGTTCTCTTTTCCTTGGTCTGTCCTGTCTCCTAGCTGTGAGAGGGGTGGTTTTCAGTATGCCGGCTGTCGGGATCCCAGCGCACAGTATACCGGTGCCGGAATCCCGACAGCCGGCATACCGACACTTATTCTCCCTCGTGGGGGTCCACGACCCCCCGGAGGGAGAATAAAATAGCGTAGCGCACCACCGTGCCCACAGAGTGGGGAGCGCAGCGAGCCCGCAAGGGGCTCATTTGCGCTCGCCACACTGTCGGTAAGCCGGCGGTCGGGCTCCCAGCGCCGGTATGCTGGTCGCCGGGAGCCAGACCGCCGGCCTACCATACTACACCCCTGTGAGAGCCACACCGCGGTTCTGCATTTAGGAGATGGGACTGACCTTAGGGAATTCTATCCTTAACACCTTTAAATTAAAATTCATTAGTACTATACACATATCCCAAGAATCCTTCCTCACAGTAAACAGCAGCTCAGAGGCCGATACCAAGAATGCAAATGCCGCAGATACCTGGATTTGTACAACCATGCTGCATCCGTCGCAGATCCATCCATTATCCGCACAGCATGGCCGCTGGTAGCTGCACCCTCAAACATGCCCCCCAGACGCTCGCAACATGCCTGCATTCTTCCGCCAATCCCCGATACCCCCCTCCCCGGACCGTCACTCTCTGTGGGGTAGACTGTACTGTGAGGGGAGGAAGGAAATTGTGTTGCCCCTTTTAAAATGTAATCTGTATTTATGCGTTGTAAGGGGGATGCAGTTAATATCTCGTCGGTCGAGATCACGGCAGTCAGAATACCGACAGCTGCGCCGGGGCTATTCCCACTTGTTGGTGTTCACAACACCCATAGAGCAGCAATAGAACCTGTGGCGAGTATTCTGACCGCCGGACTCCATACCCAACCCTTGTAGGAGAGCTGGTCTGATATACAAATCCTCAAAGGTATATGGGGGAGGAAGTCACCTGTCTTCTGACTATAGGGAGGGGGCTGTGAGCCCTGAGGGCGTCTATTCACGGAGCAGTTTACCGCAGAAAATTCCCTGACCTCCCCAGCTGCACCCCGCTCCGCGGCCGAATCGCATCACTACAGTATGGCGAGTGCGATTCACGATGGAACAGAAAGCTCAACTTTCCGCTTCTCCATGTCAGGATGGCACAACCTGAACGGTGGTGCAGTAACTGCAGGGAAGCTCAATGCCACCCTGTCTGCCCGGCACTGGCTCCGCCCATCTGACCTCCCAGCAGCCTCTCGGGAAGTCCGCCAGTGGCAATTGTGCAGAAGGACCCACCAGTTGAATCCACGCATCGCAGAGGGGACCACCACCTGGAGAAGACCTCACCGCTTGAGCCCAAGATACCGGATCGCAACGCGGGAGAGATGAGATACATGAATTGCTACTTACTACAGCTATGCAGCGCTCCTCCTTTTGTGTGTGTGTTCCGCTGAAAAGTGATTTTGCATTTACTATTTTGTATTACCTTTCAGATTTATGTCATTATAAGCAATAAGTAGGACTAATGCTTAACATTACCTTGTTCTTACTTTCAATTTCATTTCTGGGGAATATTCAATCAAAGACGGAAACTGATTGAGGTCAGAAGGGGTTCCGACCTATTCAATCTGGGGCCGTTTCTTCCGACAAGTCGGGAAATCAGACTTGTCAGAAGACTGTCGCAATGTAGACGGTTCAGCGGCTTCCACCTGCATTGTCGTAAGCGCGACAAAACCCGACAGATTTTTAGCCCCGTTTCCGACAATGTCAATCCGGCATTGAATAGAGTGTTGTCGGCTCCTTTCCGTCGGAAAGGACCAGTCAGCAATTGAATACACCCTGTATGTGAGTGCACTTTGTATGTATTAACGTTTAGTCTCTCTCTGTATATTCAGATGTAAGAGGAATAACAAGCTGGAAAAAAACTGGTTTTATTGAAAGATGTAAAAATAGAATTTTGGTACTTACCAGGTAAATCCTTTTCTTTGAATCCATAGGGGGCACTGGAGTACTCTTGGGATATGGACGGCTTCCTCAGGAACAGGGCACTGAATATTTAAATTTAGAACTCTCCTCCCCTCCATATCCCAGAGTACCTCAGTGTTTTTTACGGAGCCGAACAGGAGCTATAGAGAGGTTGACAATGGAGAATTACATATAACATAACAGACAACAATAAAGTTGACACATAACGTGACTGACAACTAAACAGTTGGCACCATAACCGATAGAACTTGAAACTTTGAACCAGTCGGTGAGAATGTGTTACCATAAGATCCCCTGAACTTATCACAAACCAGGTAAAACTGCTCTGGGTGGGCGTCCAGTGCCCCCTATGGATTCAAAGAAAAGGATTTACCTGGTAAGTACCAAAATCCTATTTTCTTTTTCATCCACTAGGGGTCACTGGAGTACTCTTGGGACGCACCAAAGCTTCCCCCGTGGGCGGGAGAGCTGTTTGGCACCTGTAACACTAGGCGGCCAAAGCTAGATGCTGATGCCGCAAATGTATCAAACTTGTAAAAGCGCACAAACGTGTGCACTGATGACCATGTAGCCGCACGGCAAAGCTGCGTCGTAGAAGCTCCACGACCAGCTGCCCATGAAGTTCCCACAGAACGTGTGGAATGAGCTGTTACTGATGTAGGCGGCTGTAACCTAGCATGAAGGTAAGCCTGACGTATGGTCAGTTTAATCCATCTGGATAAGGTCTGCTTAGAAGCTGGCCAACCCATCTTGGCAGCATCATAGAGAACAAATAACGTATCCGTCTTACAAACTGTAGACGTTCGGGATACATAAACGCATAGTGCGCGTACCACATCTAAAGTTCCAGAATCTCCTGTTATCACAGGAACTACTATTGGTTGATTGATGTGAAAAGATGACACTACCTTTGGTAAGAAAGCGGGATTCGTCTGAAGTTCCGCTCTGTCATCATGAAACACCAAATACGGTGGCTTGCATGACAAGGCACCCAAATCTGAAACACGCCTTGCCGAAGCTAAGGCTAGGAGAAAAATAGTTTTCCAAGTGAGAAACTTAATATCCACTTGTTGTAAGAGTTCAAAATATGAAGACTGTAAGAAATCTAAAACCAGATTCAAGTCCCATGGCGCTGTAGGTGGAATGAATGGAGGCTGTACTCTAAGGACACCTTGCATAAAGGTGTGTACAGACGGCAATAGAGCCAATCGTCTTTAAAAGTAAATTGACAAAGCAGATATCTGCACCTTTAGTGTAGATAAACGCAGTCCTCCATCTAACCCCGTCTGTAGAAATAACAAAAGACGGGATAACTTGAAAGATGATGTCGGGAACTTCCGAGCTTCACACCAACCTATATAGGCACGCCAAATTCTGTAATAATGAGCTGACGTAACTGGCTTCCTAGCTCGTAACATGGTTGGTATAACAGATTCTGGAATGCCCTCTCTTCTTAAGAGGGCGGTCTCAACAGCCACCCGGTCAAACGCAGCCGCGCTAAATCGGGGTAAAGGAATGGACCTTGTTGTAACAGGTCCGGACGTAGTGGGAGCGGCCAAGGATCGTCTGCGAGTAGTCCGCGGAGATCCGAGAACCAAGCTCTCCAAGGCCAATGAGGCGCCACTAGTATGACTGTGGCGGACTCTCTTTTGTAACCTTTTAACACTAAATTGCAGATCCACCCATCTGTGGATGTCTGGAACCACACCAAATGGAACGTCTGAAGGCGTGCTCCCACAATTGGAGATCCGAGATGGGCTGGGAGCCCGTCATGCCACTGGCTTGTCGGTGACCTTAGCGTCCTGACTGGTGTTGGTTTGTTGGAAACCACGTCCTCGACCTCGTCTACCAGGCGTGGCTGTTCCTCTACCACGGCCTCGAAAGGGCTGAGGTCTAAAAGATTTGAACGCCAGGCCAGAGTATTTCCGTCTAGGTACCGTTGGAGGCAATGGTAAGAAAACAGACTTTCCTCCCGTGGCCTCAGAAATCCATTTGTCCAATTCAGGACCAAACAACTTCTCGCCACCGTAAGGTAACGCCTCTATACCTCTTTTGACCTCTGCCTCCGCTTGCCAAGAACGCAGCCAGAGTGCTCGTCGTACTGTAACTAGAGACGATGAAATGCGAGAAGTGAGCTGACAGACGTCAGTAGAAGCTGTACATAGATACTCAGAAGCTTCACAGATTTGATCAGCAAGAAGTATAAGGTGATCGTCATGTAGGGCAGACTCGAGTTCTGTTATCCATACTATGAGCGCCTTAGTGACCCAAATGCCAACCAAGCCAGGTCTAAGCAACACTCCTGCTGCTATATACATAGACTTCAGCATAGCTTCTATTTTACGGTCCGAAGGGTTTTTAAGCGTAGTAGCCGTTGGTACTGGTATGGTTAATTTCTTTGTAAGTTTTGACACAGACGAATCCACCATTGGCGGATTCTCCCATGTACATGTCGCAGACTCTGGAAACGGGTAACTAGACTTAAATCTGCGAGGTATAGAAAACCGTTTATCTGGATTCTTTCGTGTTTCTACTAACATCTTATTAAGAGATTCCGAAACAGGAAAATACATTGGAGATCTCTTTCATTTAGTAAAGACGACTACATCATTTGTCAGAGGCTCTTCAGTTTCTGTAAACTTCAGAGACCGACGCACCGCTCTGATGAGATTATCAATGCCTGGGCTGTCAAGATCTTCACTATCTGACTGCTGGTCTACTTCGCCCTCCTCACCCTCATCTTGCGCAGTGAGGTCTGGCATAGAATCGTCAGAATGCAACATAGCAGAAACTGATAAATCATAAGACAAAATAAGATTTTAAACCTACTGGTAAATCTTTTTCTCGTAGTCCGTAGAGGATGTTGGGGACTCCGTAAGGACCATGGGGATAGACTGGCTCCGCAGGAGACATGGGCACTTTAAGAAAGACTTTAGGTATGGGTGTGCACTGGCTCCTCCCTCTATGCCCCTCCTCCAGACCTCAGTTAGAGAAACTGTGCCCAGAGGAGACGGACAGTACGAGGAAAGGATTTTTGTTAAACCAAGGGCAAGATTCATACAAGCCCACACCATTCACACCGTATAACTTGTGATACACTAACCAGTTAACAGTATGAAAAAACAACATAGCATCAGTCGGAGACCGATGAAAACTAGAACATAACCCTTATGTTAGCAAAACTATATACAAGTCTTGCAGAAGTAGTCCGCACTTGGGACGGGCGCCCAGCATCCTCTACGGACTACGAGAAAAAGATTTACCGGTAGGTTTAAAATCTTATTTTCTCTTACGTCCTAGAGGATGCTGGGGACTCAGTAAGGACCATGGGGATTATACCAAAGCTCCCAAACGGGCGGGAGAGTGCGGATGACTCTGCAGCACCGATTGAGCAAACAGGAGGTCCTCCTCAGCCAGGGTATCAAACTTATAGAACTTTGCAAAGGTGTTTGAACCCGACCAAGTAGCAGCTCGGCACAGCTGTAGTGCCGAGACCCATCGGGCAGCCGCCCAAGATGAGCCCACCTTCCTAGTGGAATGGGCCTTGACCGATTTTGGTAACGGCAATCCAGCCGTCGCATGTGCCTGCTGAATCGTGTTACAGATCCAGCAAGCAATTGTCTGCTTTGAAGCAGGAGCGCCAACCTTGTTGGCTGCATACAGGACAAACAGTGCTTCTGTTTTCCTGACTAGCCGTTCTGGCCACGTAAATTTTCAAAGCCCTGACCACATCAAGGGACTAGAAATCCTCCAAGTCTCGCGTAGCCACAAGCACCACAATAGGTTCGTTCATATGAAAAGACGACACCACCTTAGGCAAAAATTGAGGACGGGTCCGCAATTCCGCTCTATCCATATGGAAAACCAGATAGGGGTTTTTAGGAGACAAAGCCGCCAATTCCGACACTCGCCTAGCCGAAGCCAAGGCTAACAACATGACCACTTTCCAAGTGAGATATTTTTAACTCCACCGTTTTAAGTGGTTCAAACCAGTGCGACTTAAGGAAACTCAACACCACATTAAGGTCCCAAGGTGCCACCGGAGGTACAAAAGGAGGCTGAATATGCAGCACTCCCTTTACAAAACTCTGTACTTCTGGGAGAGAAGCCAATTCTCTTTGAAAGAAAATGGATAAGGCCGAAATCTGAACCTTAATGGAGCCTAATTTTAGGCCCAAATTCACTCCAGTCTGTAGGAAGTGAAAGAAACAGCCCAGATGGAATTCTTCAGAAGGAGCATTCCTGGCCTCACACCAAGAAACATATTTTCGCCATATACGGTGATAATGTTTAGCGGTCACGTCCTTCCTAGCCTTTATCAGAGTAGGAATGACCTCATCCGGAATGCCCTTTTCCACTAGGTTCCGGCGTTTCAACCGCCATGCCGTCAAACGCAGCCGCGGTAAGTCTTGGAACAGACAGGGCCCCTGTTGCAACAGGTCCTGTCTTAGAGGAAGAGGCCACGGATCTCCTGTGAGCATCTCCTGCAGATCCGGATACCAGGCCCTTCGTGGCCAATCTGGAACAATGAGAATTGTCTGTACTCCTCTTTTTCTTATTATTCTCAACACCTTTGGGATGAGAGGAAGAGGAGGAAACACATAGACCGACTGGAACACCCACGGTGTCACTAGGGCATCCACAGCTACCGCCTGAGGGTCTCTTGACCTGGCGCAATACCTCTGCAGCTTTTTGCTGAGGCGGGACGCCATCATGTCTATCTGGGGCAGTCCCCACTGACTTGCAATCTGTGCGAAGACTTCCTGATGAAGTCCCCACTCTCCTGGATGCAGGTCGTGTCTGCTGAGGAAGTCTGCTTCCCAGTTGTCCACTCCCGGAATGAACACTGCTGACATTGCGCTTACATGATTTTCCGCCCAGCGAAGAATCCTGGTGGCTTCCGCCATTGCCACTCTGCTCCTTGTGCCGCCCTGGCGGTTTACATGAGCCACTGCAGTGATGTTGTCTGACTGGATCAGAACTGGTAAGTCGGGAAGCAAGGTCTCCGCTTGACGAAGGGCGTTGTATATGGCCCTCAGCTCCAGGACGTTGATGTGAAGACAAGTTTCTTGACTTGACCAAAGACCCTGGAAGTTTCTTCCTTGTGTGACTGCTCCCCAACCTCGGAGGCTCGCGTCCGTGGTCACCAGAACCCAGTCCTGAATGCCGAACCTGCGGCCCTCTAGAAGGTGAGCACTCTGCAGCCACCACAGGAGAGATACCCTGGCCCTGGGGGACAGTGTGATCAACCGATGAATCTGTAGATGTGACCCGGACCACTTGTCCAGCAGGTCCCATTGGAAGGTCCTTGCATGGAACCTGCCAAACGGAATGGCCTCGTAAGATGCCACCATCTTTCCCAGGACTCGAGTGCAGTGATGCACTGACACCTGTTTTGGTTTCAATAGGTTCCTGACCAGAGTCATGAGTTCTTGAGCCTTTTCCGTTGGAAGACAAACCCTTTTCTGGTCCGTATCCAGAATCATGCCCAAGAAGGTCAGACGAGTCGTAGGAACCAGCTGCGACTTCGGGATATTGAGAATCCAGCCGTGTTGCTGTAACACCTTCAGTGAAAGTGACACGCTGCTCAGCAACTGCTCTCTTGATCTCGCTTTTATAAGATCGTCCAAGTACGGGATAATTGTGACGCCCTGCTTGCGCAGGAGCACCATCATTTCCGCCATTACCTTGGTGAAAATCCTCGGGGCCGTGAAAAACCCAAACGGCAACGTCTGCAATTGGTAATGACAATCCTGTAACGCAAATCTCAGGTACGCCTGATGAGGTGGATATATTGGAACATGAAGGTATGCATCCTTTATGTCTAGGGATACCATAAAATCCCCCCCTTCCAGGCTGGCGATGACCACTCTGAGTGATTCCATCTTGAACTTGAACCTTTTCAAGTATAGGTTCAGGGATTTTAAATTTAAAATGGGTCTGACCGAACCGTCCGGTTTCGGGACTACAAACAGGGTTGAGTAATATCCCCTCCCTTGTTGCAGTAGGGGAACCTTGAGCTCCACCTGTTGAAGATACAATTTGTGAATTGCATTTAACACTAACTCCCTTTCTGAGGGAGAAGCTGGCAGGGCCGATTTGAAAAACCAGCGAGGAGGCACCTCTTCGAATTCCAGCTTGTAACCCTGAGAAACAATTTCTACTGCCCAGGGATCCACCTGTGAGTGAACCCAGATGTGGCTGAAAAGTCGAAGACGTGCCCCCACTGGGGTGGACTCCCTCAGCGGAGCCCCAGCGTCATGCAGTGGATTTTGTAGAGGCCGGGGAGGACTTCTGTTCCTGGGAACTAGCTGTGTTGTGCAGCTTCTTTCCTCTGCCCTTACCTCTGGCAAGAAAGGACGCACCTCGTACTTTCTTGTTTCTCTGTGACCGAAAGGACTGCATCTGATAATGTGGTGCTTTCTTAGGCTGTGAGGGAATATAAGGCAAAAAATTGGATTTACCAGCTGTAGCTGTGGAGACCAGGTCCGAGAGACCTTCTCCAAACGATTCCTCACCCTTGTAAGGTAAAACCTCCATATGCCTTTTTGAGTCGGCATCACCTGTCCATTGCCAGGTCCATAGGACTCGTCTAGCAGAAATCGACATAGCGTTGATTCTAGAACCCAATAGACCAATGTCTCTTTGAGCATCCCTCATATATAAGACAGCATCTTTTATATGTCCTAGGGTCAATAAGATGGTATCCTTATCCAGGGTTTCAATTTCCGCTGATAAGGTATCCGTCCATGCTGCTACAGCGCTACACACCCAGGCCGACGCAATAGCCGGTCTGTGTAAGGTACCCGAATGCGTGTAAATGGACTTCAAGGTAACCTCCTGCTTGCGATCATCAGGATCCCTGAGGGTAGCCGTATCCTGGGATGGCAGAGCTACCTTCTTGGATAAGCGTGTCAACGCTTTGTCCACCCTAGGGGAGGATTCCCACCGTATCCTGTCCTTTGGCGGGAAAGGATACGCCATAAGAATCCTTTTGGGAATCTGCAGTTTCTTGTCTGGAGATTCCCAAGCTTTTTCACAAAACTCGTTCAGCTCATGTGAGGGAGGAAAGGTTACCTCAGGTTTCTTTTCCTTATACATGTGTACCCTCGTGTCAGGGACAGGGGGTTCCTCTGTGATATGCAAAACATATTTTATTGCAATAATCATATATCGAATACATTTAGCCAATTTTGGCTGTAACTTTGCATCATCGTAGTAGACACTGGAGTCAGAATCCGTGTCGGTATCTGTGTCTACTATTTGGGATAGTGGGCGCTTTTGAGACCCCGAAGGTCCCTGAGACTGAGACAGACATGGCTTGATTCCCTGGCTGTTCCGTAGCTTCCACTTTGTCTAATCTTTTGTGCAATAAATTTACATATCCATCCAGTCAGGTGTCGGCGTTGTCGACGGAGACACCACATTCATTTTCTCCTCCTCCCCCGGAAAGCCTTCTACCTCAGACACATCGACACACGCGTACCAACACACCACACACTCAGGGAATCCTCTTATCTGAAGACAGTTTCCCCACAAGGCCCTTTGGAGAGACAGAGAGAGAGAGTATGCCAGCACACACCCAGCGCTATAGGACCCAGGGAAAAACACAATATGTTTACCTAGATAGCGCTGTAATCTGTATATTGCGCCAAATATGTGCCGCCCCCCCCCTTCTTTAAAACCCTCTTTCACCGTGGATAAGCAGGGGAGAGTCCGGGGAGCTTCCTCTCAGCGCTGTGCTGTGGAGAAAATGGCTCTGAGTGCTGAGGAAGAAGCCCCACCCCCTCAGCGGCGGGCTTCTGCCCACTCAGATATGTAAAAAACCTGGCTGGGGCCCTTTATATATACAGTGCCCAGCTGTATATATATACTTTTGCCAGAAAACGAGGTTTATTGCTGCCCAGGGCGCCCCCCCTGCGCCCTGCACCCTTACAGTGTCTGCCTGTGTGTGCTGTGTGGGAGCAATGGCGCACAGCTTTACTGCTGTGCGTTACCTCACTGAAGATCTGAAGTCTTCTGCCGCCTCTGAAGTCTTCTTACTTCTCATACTCACCCGGCTTCTATCTTCCGGCTCTGCGAGGACGACGGCGGCGGCGCGGCTCTGGGACGGACGGCGAGGGTGAGACCTGCGTACCGATCCCTCTGGAGCTAATGGTGTCCAGTAGCCTAAGAAGCAGAGCCTTGAAACTCACAGAAGTAGGTCTGCTTCTCTCTCCTCAGTCCCACGATGCAGGGAGTCTGTTGCCAGCAGGCTCCCTGAAAATAAAAAAAACCCAACAATATACTTTCTTTCAGGAAACTCAGGAGAGCTCCCTGTAATGCACCCAGTCTCCTCTGGGCACAGTAGTAAACTGAGGTTTGGAGGAGGAGCATAGAGGGAGGAGCCAGTGCACACCCATACCTAAAGTCTTTCTTAAAGTGCCCATGTCTCCTGCGGAGCCCGTCTATCCCCATGGTCCTTACGGAGTCCCCAGCATCCTCTAGGACGTAAGAGAAATTAAATTTATCCCTTCTACCCAAAATGGACTTGGACTTTTGGCAAGACTGAGACCCCTCCGGTAGTTCTGGCGGTCTCACCCGAGACTCAGATCTTGCCGCTTCCCGCTCTTGTCGAGCGGCGGCCAATTCCGATTGCAATGCAGCCATGACCTCTGTTAGCACAGCCCATGGAGGTTCGGCAATGAAACCGGCTTTGAAACCGGAGCGGAAATTGTATTCGTAGCTGAATCCACAAAATATACTGTACATGTGGTAGATCCATCCGGTAACACACACTTACAGACATTGCAGTGAAACTGCTTTTTTGATTTTGCTGGTGCCTTACTCATTATGCAGACAGACAATACAATATACAAGGACAGACACTTGCACGACTCAGTAAAATTGTACTAAGGAGTGTAATATATATATATATATATATATATATATATATATATATATATATATATCTGCAGTGCAGTGCAGTGCACGTGGCCAGTACTATATGAAATCTGAACCAAAATTCCCACTAACACCCCAGCGCCATCCGGTGGAGTAGAGATGTAGAGCAGGAACGTTCTGGAATCACAAACAAGACGACACAGGAAGCATGGTTAAAATGGCCCCCATGCCATGCTTACAGTTAGAATCACAGTGCAGGTTATAACATACGTCTGTATAACCTGTAACCACTGTAGCAAAACTAACCCTGTTAACATAGGCATAACAGCCTATGTAATAACTGTTAAAACCCATGCAGCCTATGTTATCTCTGTTATAAGCCACCCAGCCTCTATATTGCTCACTTTCTCCCTCCTTGCTGCAGAACTGCCTGTGAGGAGACTTCTCCCCCCTCCGGTGTGTACCACTGCGCCGGGGAGCGGGTCCTGTAAGCCGGAGATCTGGTGCAGGGAGCCGGGGAGCGCACTCAGCGGGGAGAGCGGCCGGCGGTTGTGATCGGCGTGTGGCGGGTCTGAGCGTTGGTGTAGCGGCTCTGGGTGGGCGCTAGTCGGAGCGGCTGTGGCGGGCGCTGAGCCCCATACAGCGGTGGACGGAGCGGCTGGGCCGGGCGCCTGTTAGGAGCGGCGGGTGCGAGCGGCGTGACCAGAAAAGACTTTCCTCACACAGCGGGGCGGCAGCGTACGCTGACCGCCCCGTCCCCCCAGCATACCTTGTCTCCTGTAGGGAGGGCTGCGACGGGGCTTCTTTCTGTAAGCTCCGTCCAGCTCTTGCTGCAGTCAATGAGTGAGCTGCGTGTGGCTGTGAGGGTGCTCTGTGTGAGGACCGACACGCAATGCGCTGCCTCCGCGCAGCGGCACTATTCCGGACCCACGTTTTTTTTTATAAACTGGGAAGGGATGTGCTAAGTATAAAAATGAAGTAAACAATAAAAATAAAATTCAAAGTAAGAGTGTGGAGCTCCACACAACCCTGTTAGTGCTGTGAGCACAGAAAAAACATTTAGGTACTCTGGGATATGGAGGGGAGGAGAGTTCTAAATTTAAATATTCAGTGCCCTGTTCCTGCGGAAGCCGTCCATATCCCAAGAGTACTCCAGTGACCCCTAGTGGATGAAAAAGAAATAAATCAATGCCTAAATACATTATCAATGTCGGCAGTAACACATGGACGATCGAGGTTTCTAATACATGGCGGTACGTTTCATTTGCCGACTGTCGGGATACAGACGCCAGAATCTCGACAGTCGACAATGCCGCCATCTCAACAGGGCTATTCCCACTTGTGGGTGTCCACAACGAGCGCAGCAAACCACTGAGCCCGCAAGGGGAATTCTCTGCGATCACCTGCTGCCAGCATTCTGGCGAGCAGGATGACGCTGTCGGAATTGTGACAGCCGGCATCCCACCCGTCGATAAATCATACTGTACCGAATACATGATACATATACGTCACATGCAAGTCACCGTCATCAGTCAGACAGTGCCGCACGCTGTCAGATATAAGTCACCGTCATCAGTCAGACACTGCCGCACGCTGTCAGATATAAGTCACCGTCATCAGTCAGACACTGCCGCACGCTGTCAGATAAGTCACCGTCATCAGTCAGACACTGCCGCACGCTGTCAGATATAAGTCACCGTCATCAGTCAGACACTGCCGCACGCTGTCAGATAATAGGATTTTGGTACTTACCAGATAAATCCTTTTCTTTGAATCCATAGGGGGCACTGGAGTACTCTTGGGATATGGACGGTGCAACATATTTAAATGTGTAACCCTCCACCTCCTGCTCCATATTCCCCAGATGTCTCAGTGTTTTTTTTGCCGAGATGAACCAGAGCGAAAGAGGATGAACAATGGAGAATTACATATAACATTATAATATAACGGACAACTAGAAAGTTGAAACTAGAACCGATAATCACCTTAACCTTTAAACAAGTAGGTGATAATGTGTACTGTAAGTATAAACGGAACCTACCACACTACAGGTAAAACTGGTCTGGGTGGGCGTCCGGTGCCCCCTATGGATTCAAGAAAAGGATTTACCTGGTAAGTACCAAAATCATATTTTCTTTTTCATCCACTAGGGGTCACTGGAGTACTCTTGGGACGCACAAAGCTCCCCCCTTGGGCAGGAGAGCTGTTTGGCACCTGTAACACTAGACGGTCAAAGCTAGATGCTGATGCCGCAAACGTATAAAAGCGCACAAACGTGTGCACTGATGACCATGTAACCGCACGGCAAATTTATATTGTGAAAACCACATGACCTGCTGCCCATGACATTGAATTTGCTGAAATAGATGCAGGCGGTTTTAAACTAGTATGAAATTAAGCTTGATGAATAGTTAGTTTAATTGATCTAGCCAAGGTCTGTTTGGAAGCTGGCTTTAATGTTCGGGCTACAACAATGCGACGCACCCGAACCACATTCAGAGTAGCTGGAGTGCCTGAACTTTGGAAAAAGCAGGAACCACGATTGATTCATTTATGAAAGGAGGATACGACCTTAGGTAGAAAAGCGAAATTCGTTGGAAGTTCTGCTTCGTTACCATGAAACACTAGATACGGTGGCTTGGATGATAAACACACTTTGCCGAAGTTAAGGCTGGGAGAAAACAGTTTTCTTAGTGAGAACTTAACATCCACCTGTTGTAAGAGTTCTAAAAGTGAGGACTTTAAAAAAAAATAAAAAAAATAAGAATTTACTTACCGATAATTCTATTTCTCATAGTCCGTAGTGGATGCTGGGAACTCCGTAAGGACCATGGGGAATAGCGGCTCCGCAGGAGACTGGGCACAAAAAGTAAAAGCTTTAGACTAGCTGGTGTGCACTGGCTCCTCCCCCTATGACCCTCCTCCAAGCCTCAGTTAAGATACTGTGCCCGGACGAGCGTACATAATAAGGAAGGATCTTGAATCCCGGGTAAGACTCATACCAGCCACACCAATCACACCGTACAACTTGTGATCTGAACCCAGTTAACAGTATGATAACCGTAGGAGCCTCTGAAAAGATGGCTTCCAACAATAAACAACCCGATTTTTTTGTAACTATATACAAGTATTGCAGACAATCCGCACTTGGGATGGGCGCCCAGCATCCACTACGGACTATGAGAAATAGAATTATCGGTAAGTAAATTCTTATTTTCTCTGACGTCCTAGTGGATGCTGGGAACTCCGTAAGGACCATGGGGATTATACCAAAGCTCCCAAACGGGCGGGAGAGTGCGGATGACTCTGCAGCACCGAATGAGAGAACTCCAGGTCCTCCTCAGCCAGGGTATCAAATTTGTAGAACTTAGCAAACGTGTTTGCCCCTGACCAAGTAGCTGCTCGGCAAAGTTGTAAAGCCGAGACCCCTCGGGCAGCCGCCCAAGATGAGCCCACCTTCCTTGTGGAATGGGCTTTTACAGATTTTGGCTGTGGCAGGCCTGCCACAGAATGTGCAAGTTGAATTGTACTACAAATCCAACGAGCAATCGTCTGCTTAGAAGCAGGAGCACCCAGCTTGTTGGGTGCATACAGTATAAACAGCGAGTCAGATTTTCTGACTCCAGCCGTCCTGGAAACATATATTTTCAGGGCCCTGACTACGTCCAGCAACTTGGAGTCCTCCAAGTCCCTAGTAGCCACAGGTACCACAATAGGTTGATTCATGTGAAACGCTGAAACCACCTTAGGGAGAAATTGAGGACGAGTCCTCAATTCCGCCCTATCCGAATGAAATATCAGGTAAGGGCTTTTATAGGATAAAGCCGCCAATTCTGATACGCGCCTGGCTGAAGCCAGGGCTAACAACATTACCACTTTCCAAGTGAGATATTTCAAATCCACTGTGGCAAGTGGTTCAAACCAATGTGATTTTAGGAACCCTAAAACTACATTGAGATCCCAAGGTGCCACTGGGGGCACAAAAGGAGGCTGTATATGCAGTACCCCTTTGACAAACGTCTGAACTTCAGGCAGTGAAGCCAGTTCTTTCTGGAAGAAGATCGACAGGGCCGAAATTTGAACCTTAATGGATCCTAATTTTAGGCCCATAGACAATCCTGCTTGCAGGAAATGTAGGAAACGACCCAGTTGAAATTCCTCCGTAGGGGCCTTCTTGGCCTCACACCACGCAACATATTTTCGCCAAATGCGATGATAATGTTTTGCAGTTACATCCTTCCTGGCCTTGATCAGGGTAGGGATGACTTCATCTGGAATGCCTTTTTCCTTCAGGATCCGGCGTTCAACCGCCATGCCGTCAAACGCAGCCGCGGTAAGTCTTGGAACAGACAAGGTCCCTGCTGGAGAAGGTCCTTCCTGAGAGGTAGAGGCCACGGGTCCTCCGTGAGCATCTCTTGCAGTTCCGGGTACCAAGTTCTTCTTGGCCAATCAGGAGCCACGAGTATCGTTCTTACTCCTCTCCTTCTTATGATTCTCAGTACTTTTGGTATGAGAGGAAGAGGAGGGAACACATATACCGACTGGAACACCCACGGAGTTACCAGAGCGTCCACCGCTATTGCCTGAGGGTCCCTTGACCTGGCGCAATATCTGTCCAGTTTCTTGTTGAGACGGGACGCCATCATGTCCACCTTTGGTTTTTCCCAACGGTTTACAATCACTTGGAAGACTTCTGGATGAAGTCCCCACTCCCCCGGGTGAAGGTCGTGTCTGCTGAGGAAGTCTGCTTCCCAGTTGTCCACCCCCGGAATGAACACTGCTGACAGTGCTATCACATGATTTTCCGCCCAGCGGAGAATCCTTGCAGCTTCTGCCATTGCCCTCCTGCTTCTTGTGCCGCCCTGTCTGTTTACGTGGGCGACAGCCGTGATGTTGTCCGACTGGATCAATACCGGTTGACCCTGAAGCAGAGGCCTTGCTTGACTTAGGGCATTGTAAATGGCCCTTAGCTCTAGGATATTTATGTGAAGAGACGTTTCCATGCTTGACCACAAGCCCTGGAAATTTCTTCCCTGTGTGACTGCTCCCCAGCCTCTCAGGCTGGCATCCGTGGTTACCAGCATCCAATCCTGAATGCCGAATCTGCGGCCCTCGAGAAGATGAGCCTTCTGTAACCACCACAGGAGAGATACCCTTGTCCTTGGAGATAGGGTTATCCGCTGATGCATCTGAAGATGCGATCCGGACCATTTGTCCAGCAGATCCCACTGAAAAGTTCTTGCATGGAATCTTCCGAATGGAATCGCTTCGTAAGAAGACACCATTTTTCCCAGGACTCTCGTGCACTGATGCACTGACACTTGTCCTGGTTTTAGGAGGTTCCTGACTAACTCGGATAACTCCCTGGCCTTCTCCTCCGGGAGAAATACCTTTTTCTGGACTGTGTCCAGAATCATCCCTAGGAACAGTAGACGTGTTGTTGGAATCAGCTGTGATTTTGGGATATTTAGAATCCACCCGTGCTGACGTAGCACTACCTGAGATAGTGCTACTCCGACCTCTAACTGTTCCCTGGACCTTGCCCTTATCAGGAGATCGTCCAAGTAAGGGATAATTAATACGCCTTTTCTTCGAAGAAGAATCATCATTTCGGCCATTACCTTGGTAAAGACCCGTGGTGCCGTGGACAATCCAAACGGCAGCGTCTGAAACTGATAATGACAGTTTTGTATCACAAACCTGAGGTACCCTTGGTGAGAAGGGTAAATTGGGACATGGAGATAAGCATCCTTGATGTCTAGAGATACCATATAGTCCCCTTCTTCCAGGTTCGCTATCACTGCTCTGAGGGACTCCATCTTGAATTTGAACCTTTTTATGTAAGTGTTCAAAGATTTTAGATTTAAAATTGGTCTCACCGAGCCGTCCGGCTTCGGTACCACAAACAGCGTGGAATAATACCCCTGTCCCTGTTGTAGGAGGGGTACCTTGATTATCACCTGCTGGGAATACATCTTGTGAATAGCTTCCAATACTGCCTCCCTGTCGGAGGGAGACGTTGGTAGAGCAGACTTCAGGAACCGGCGAGGGGGAGACGTCTCGAATTCCAATTTGTACCCCTGTGATACTACCTGCAGGATCCAGGGGTCCACTTGCGAGTGAGCCCACTGCGCGCTGAAATTCTTGAGACGGCCCCCCACCGTGCCCGAGTCTGCTTGCAGAGCCCCAGCGTCATGCTGAGGACTTGGCAGAAGCGGGGGAGGGCTTCTGCTCTTGGGAAGAGGCTGCATGGTGCAGTCTTTTTCCCCTTCCTCTGCCCCGAGGCAGGAATGAGCGGCCTTTTTCCCTCTTGCCCTTATAGGGACGAAAGGACTGGGTTTGAAAAGACGGTGTCTTTTTCTGCTGAGAGGTGACCTGGGGTAAAAAGGTGGATTTTCCAGCCGTTGCCGTGGCCACCAGGTCCGATAGACCGACCCCAAATAACTCCTCCCCTTTATACGGCAATACTTCCATATGCCGTTTGGAATCCGCATCACCTGACCACTGTCGCGTCCATAACGTTCTTCTGGCAGAAATGGACATCGCACTTACTCTAGATGCCAGGGTGCAAATATCCCTCTGTGCATCTCGCATATATAGTAATGCATCCTTTAAATGCTCTATAGTTAATAATATACTGTCCCTGTCCAGGGTATCAATATTTTCAGTCAGGGAATCCGACCAAGCCACTCCAGCGCTGCACATCCAGGCTGAGGCGATCGCTGGTCGCAGTATAACACCGGTATGTGTGTATATACCTTTTAAGATATTTTCCAGCCTTCTATCAGCTGGTTCCTTTAGAGCGGCCGTATCAGGAGACGGTAACGCCACTTGTTTTGATAAGCGTGTGAGCGCCTTATCTACCCTAGGGGGTGTTTCCCAACGTGCCCTAACCTCTGGCGGGAAAGGGTATAGTGCCAATAACTTATTAGAAATCAGCAGTTTTTTATCGGGGGAAACCCACGCTTTATCACACACCTCATTTAATTCATCTGACTCAGGAAAAACCACTGGTAGTTTTTTCACACCCCACATAATACCCTTTTTTGTGGTACTTGTAGTGTCAGAAATGTTCAATGCCTCTTTCATTGCCGTGATCATGTAACGTGTGGCCCTACTGGACATTACGTTTGTCTCGTCACCGTCGACACTGGATTCAGTATCCGTGTCAGGGTCTGTGTCGACCATCTGAGGTAACGGGCGTTTTAGCGCCCCTGACGGTGTCTGAGACGCCTGAACAGGCACTAATTGATTTGTCGGCTGTCTCATGTCGTCAACATTTTTTTGCAAAGTGCTGACATTGTCACGTAATTCTTTAATTACTACCATCCAGTCAGGTGTCGACTCCCTAGGGGATGACATCACTAACACAGGCAATTGCTCTGCTTCCACATCATTTTCCTCCTCATACATGTCGACACAATCGTACCGACACCCAGCACACACACAGGGAATGCTCTGATAGAGGACAGGACCCCACTAGCCCTTTGGGGAGACAGAGGGAGAGTTTGCCAGCACACACCAGAGCGCTATATATATATATACAGGGATAACCTTATATAAGTGTTACTCCCTGTTATAGCTGCTGTATTTATATATTAGCTGCCAATAGTGCCCCCCTCTCGGTTTTACCCTGTTTCTGTAGTGCAGGACTGCAGGGGAGAGTCAGGGAGCCGTCCTTCCAGCGGAGCTGTGAAAGAAAATGGCGCTTGTGTGCTGAGGAGAAAGGCTCCGCCCCCTTCACGGCGGCCTTTTCTCCCGCTTTTTTCAGGAAACTGGCAGGGGATAAATGCATCCATATAGCCCAGGAGCTATATGTGATGCATTTTTTTTTAGCCATATAAGGTTTTTATATCGATTTTATTGCGTCTCAGGGCGCTCCCCCCCAGCGCCCTGCACCCTCAGTGACCGGAGTGTGAAGTGTGCTGAGAGCAATGGCGCACAGCTGCAGTGCTGTGCGCTACCTTATTTGAAGACAGGAACGTCTTCTGCCGCCACTTTCTCCGGACCTCTTCGCTCTTCTGGCTCTGTAAGGGGGCCGGCGGCGCGGCTCCGGGACCCATCCAGGCTGAACCTGTGATCGTCCCTCTGGAGCTAATGTCCAGTAGCCAAGAAGCCCAATCCACTCTGCAGTCAGGTGAGTTCGCTTCTTCTCCCCTTAGTCCCACGATGCAGTGAGCCTGTTGCCAGCAGGACTCACTGAAAATAAAAAACCTATTTAAACTTTTACTTCTAAGCAGCTCAGGAGAGCCACCTAGCCTGCACCCTTCTCGTTCGGGCACAAAAATCTAACTGAGGCTTGGAGGAGGGTCATAGGGGGAGGAGCCAGTGCACACCAGCTAGTCCTAAAGCTTTTACTTTTTGTGCCCAGTCTCCTGCGGAGCTGCTATTCCCCATGGTCCTTACGGAGTTCCCAGCATCCACTAGGACGTCAGAGAAAAATCTAAACTAGATTCTAGTCTCATGGCGCTGTAGGTGGTATAAATGGAGGTTGAACTCTAAGGACACCCTGTAGGAACATACGCACTGTTGGCAAGAGAGCCAAATGGCGCTGAAAGAAATGGACATTGCAGAAACCTGCACCTTTAGTGTAGCTAAACGTAGTGCTCCATCTAATCCAGTCTGTAAAAATAGCCAAAGACGGGATAACTTGAAAGATGTCGGAAACTTCCGAGCTTCATACCAACCAACGTAAGCTCGCCCAATTTTCTGATAATGAGCTGCTGTAACTGGCTTCCTAGCACGTAACATGGTTGGTATAAACGCCTGCGGCATGCCCTCTCATTTTAAGATAGCAGTTTCAACAGCCACCCCGTCAAACGCAGCCGCGCTGAATTAGGGTAAAGAAACGGGCCCTGTTGCAGAGGATATGGACCTAGCAGAATGACCACGGACAGTCTGCGAGTAGACAGCGGAGATCCGAGAACCATGCTCGCCGAGGCTAATGAGGCGCCACTAGTATGACGGTCGTGGACTTTCCTTACTTGATCCGCTTTAACAGAGTAAGCAGCGGGAATGGTGGAAATAGATACCAGGCTGTATGGCCACGCTATTGTGAGAGCATCCATTGCCTTTGGAAGTCTTGTTCTGGACACATACTGGGGTGTCTGATGATTTTTTCGAGATGCCATTAGATCCACCTGTGGGTAACCCCACTGCTGGCCCGACATCTGGAACACTTGTGGATGTAAAGTCATACTCCTTGGTGAAAATCCGTATATACTCGAGTATAAAAGTCGACCCGAATATAAGCCGAGGCACCTAATTTTACCACAAAAAACTAGGAAAAATTACTGACTCGAGTATAAGCCTAGGGTGGGAAATGCACGGTGCCAGGGGTTTTCAGTCTCAGGGTGTCATGCTTGTTACTAGGGCTGTGCCCCCAGTGCCACATATACCCCCAGTGCCAGATATCCCCCACAGTGCCAGATAAAAACATGCCCCCCTGTTGCTTTGCCCCAGTAGTTGTGCCCAATCTTCCTTTGCCCCAGTAGTTGTGCCCCCTCTTTCTTTGCCCCCTGTCGCTGTGCCCCCGTCGCCGCTTACAAACACACAAAATAATAAAAAAATAAGAATTTACTTACCGATAATTCTATTTCTCGGAGTCCGTAGTGGATGCTGGGGTTCCTGAAAGGACCATGGGGAATAGCGGCTCCGCAGGAGACAGGGCACAAAAAAGTAAAGCTTTACTAGGTCAGGTGGTGTGCACTGGCTCCTCCCCCTATGACCCTCCTCCAGACTCCAGTTAGGTACTGTGCCCGGACGAGCATACACAATAAGGGAGGCATTTTGAATCCCGGGTAAGACTCATACCAGCCACACCAATCACACCGTACAACTTGTGATCTAAACCCAGTTAACAGTATGACAACAGAAAGGGCCTCTTAAAGATGGCTCCTTAACAATAACCCGAATTAGTTAACAATAACTATGTACAAGTATTGCAGATAATCCGCACTTGGGATGGGCGCCCAGCATCCACTACGGACTCCGAGAAATAGAATTATCGGTAAGTAAATTCTTATTTTCTCTATCGTCCTAAGTGGATGCTGGGGTTCCTGAAAGGACCATGGGGATTATACCAAAGCTCCCAAACGGGCGGGAGAGTGCGGATGACTCTGCAGCACCGAATGAGAGAACTCCAGGTCCTCCTTTGCCAGGGTATCAAATTTGTAAAATTTTACAAACGTGTTCTCCCCCGACCACGTAGCTGCTCGGCAGAGTTGTAATGCCGAGACCCCTCGGGCAGCCGCCCAAGATGAGCCCACCTTCCTTGTGGAGTGGGCTTTTACAGTTTTAGGCTGTGGCAGGCCTGCCACAGAATGTGCAAGTTGAATTGTGTTACAAATCCAACGAGCAATCGACTGCTTAGAAGCAGGTGCGCCCAACTTGTTGGGTGCATACAATATAAACAGCGAGTCAGATTTTCTGACTCCAGCCGTCCTTGCAATGTATATTTTTAAGGCTCTGACAACGTCCAACAACTTGGAGTCCTCCAAGTCGCTAGTGGCCGCAGGCACCACAATAGGTTGGTTCAGATGAAATGCTGATACCACTTTAGGGAGAAAATGCGGACGAGTCCGCAGTTCTGCCCTATCCGAATGGAAGATTAGATAAGGACTTTTATAAGATAAAGCCGCCAATTCAGATACTCTCCTGGCAGAGGCCAGGGCTAGTAACATAGTCACTTTCAATGTGAGATATTTCAAATCCACCTTTTTCAATGGTTCAAACCAATGGGATTTGAGGAAATCTAAAACTACATTTAGATCCCACGGTGCCACCGGAGGCACCACAGGAGGCTGTATATGCAGTACTCCCTTGACAAAAGTCTGGACCTCAGGGACAGAGGCCAATTCTTTTTGGAAGAATATTGACAGGGCCGAAATTTGAACCTTAATGGATCCCAATTTGAGACCCATAGATAATCCTGATTGCAGGAAATGTAGGAAACGACCCAGTTGGAATTCCTCCGTCGGAACCCTCCGATCCTCGCACCACGCTACATATTTTCGCCAAATGCGGTGATAATGTTTCACGGTGACTTCCTTCCGTGCCTTAATCAAGGTAGGAATGACTTCTTCTGGAATGCCTTTCCCTTTTAGGATCTGGCGTTCAACCGCCATGCCGTCAAACGCAGCCGCGGTAAGTCTTGAAAAAGACAGGGACCCTGCTGTAGCAGGTCCCTTCTCAGAGGTAGAGGCCACGGTTCGTCCGTGAGCATCTCTTGAAGTTCCGGATACCAAGTCCTTCTCGGCCAATCCGGAACCACTAGTATTGTTCTTACTCTTCTTTGCCGTATGATCTTCAATACCTTTGGTATGAGCGGCAGAGGAGGAAACACATACACTGACTGGTACACCCAAGGAGTTACCAGTGCGTCCACAGCTATTGCCTGTGGATCTCTTGACCTGGCGCAATATTTGTCCAGTTTCTTGTTGAGGCGAGACGCCATCATGTCTACAATTGGTCTTTCCCAACGGTCTATTAACATGTTGAAGACTTCTGGATGTAGACCCCACTCTCCCGGATGAAGATCGTGTCTGCTGAGGAAGTCTGCTTCCCAGTTGTCCACGCCCGGGATGAACACTGCTGACAGTGCTATCACGTGATTCTCCGCCCAGCGAAGAATCTTGGCAGCTTCTGCCATTGCACTCCTGCTTCTTGTGCCGCCCTGCCTGTTTACATGGGCGACCGCCGTGATGTTGTCCGACTGAATCAACACCGGCTTTCCTTGCAGGAGAAGTTCCGCCTGGCTTAGAGCATTGTAGATTGCTCTTAGTTCCAGAATGTTTATGTGAAGAGACTTTTCCAGACTCGTCCATACTCCCTGGAAGTTTCTTCCTTGTGTGACTGCTCCCCAGCCTCTCAGGCTGGCGTCCGTGGTCACCAGGATCCAATCCTGAATGCCGAATCTGCGGCCTTCTAATAGGTGAGCCTTCTGCAACCACCACAGAAGTGACACCCTTGTCTTTGGTGACAGGGTTATTCGCAGGTGCATCTGCAGATGCGACCCTGACCATTTGTCCAACAGATCCCTTTGGAATATTCTTGCATGGAATCTGCCGAATGGAATTGCTTCGTAAGAAGCCACCATTTTTCCCAGGACTCTTGTGCATTGATGTACTGACACTTTTCCTGGTTTTAGGAGGTTCCTGACCAGATCGGATAACTCCTTGGCTTTTTCCTCTGGAAGGAAAACCTTTTTCTGAACCGTGTCCAGAATCATTCCTAGGAACAGCAGACGAGTTGTCGGGATTAAATGGGATTTTGGAATATTCAGAATCCACCCGTGTTGTCTTAGCACCTCTTGAGATAGTGCTAAAGCTGTCTCCAGCTGTTCTCTGGACCTTGCCCTTATTAGGAGATCGTCCAAGTATGGGATAACTAATACGCCTTTTCTTCGAAGAAGAATCATCATCTCGGCCATTACCTTGGTAAAGACCCGAGGCGCCGTGGACAATCCGAACGGCAGCGTCTGAAACTGATAGTGACAGTTTTGAACAATGAACCTGAGGTACCCCTGGTGTGCGGGGTAAATCGGAACGTGTAGATACGCATCCTTGATGTCCAAGGATACCATAAAGTCCCCTTCTTCCAGGTTCGCTATCACTGCTCTGAGTGACTCCATCTTGAACTTGAACTTTTTTATGTAGAGGTTCAAGGACTTCAGATTTAGAATAGGCCTTACCGAGCCATCCGGCTTCGGTACCACAAATAGAGTGGAATAATACCCCTTTCCTTGTTGTAATAGGGGTACTTTGACTATCACCTGCTGAGCGTACAGCTTGTGAATGGCTTCCAACACCCTCTCCCTTTCGGAAGAGACGGTTGGTAAGGCAGACTTCAGGAAACGATGAGGAGAATCCGTCTCTAATTCCAACCTGTACCCCTGAGATATTATCTGCAGGATCCAGGGGTCTACCTGCGAGTGAGCCCACTGCGCGCTGTAATTTTTGAGACGGCCCCCCACTGTCCCCGAGTCCGCTTGAGAGGCCCCAGCGTCATGCTGAGGTTTTTGCAGGAGCCGGGGAGGGCTTCTGTTCCTGGGAAGGAGCTGCCTGTTGGTGTCTCTTCCCTCTTCCTCTGCCTCGTGGCAGGTACGACAAGCCCTTTGCTCTCTTATTTTTGTAGGAGCGAAAAGGCTGCGGTTGAAAGGTCGGTGCCTTTCTCTGTTGGGGAGTGACTTGAGGTAAAAAAGTGGATTTCCCGGCAGTAGCCGTGGCCACCAAGTCTGATAGACCAACTCCAAATAACTCCTCCCCTTTATACGGCAAAACCTCCATGTGACGTTTTGAATCCGCATCGCCTGTCCACTGTCGTGTCCATAAGGCTCTTCTGGCTGAAATGGACATAGCACTCACCCGAGATGCCAGTGTGCAAATATCCCTCTGTGCATCACGCATATAGATAAATGCATCCTTTATTTGTTCTAACGACAGTAAAACATTGTCCCTATCTAGGGTATCAATATTTTCAATCAGGGATTCTGACCAAACTACTCCAGCACTGCACATCCAGGCAGTTGCTATAGCTGGTCGTAGTATAACACCTGCATGTGTGTATATATTCTTTTGAATAACTTCCATCTTTCTATCTGATGGATCCTTAAGTGCGGCCGTCTCAGGAGAGGGTAACGCCACTTGTTTGGATAAGCGTGTGAGCGCCTTGTCCACCTTAGGGGGTGTTTCCCAGCGCGCCCTAACCTCTGGCGGGAAAGGGTATAATGCCAATAACTTTTTTGAAATTATCAACTTTTTATCAGGAGCAACCCACGCTTCATCACACACGTCATTTAATTCTTCTGATTCAGGAAAAACTGTTTGTAGTTTTTTCACACCATACATAATACCCTGTTTTACGGTATCTGTAGTATCAGCTAAATGTAACGTCTCCTTCATTGCCAAAATCATATAACGTGTGGCCCTACTGGAAAATACGTTTGAATTTCTACCGTCGTCACTGGAATCAGTGCCCGTGTCTGGGTCTGTGTCGACCGACTGAGGCAAAGGGCGTTTTACAGCCCCTGACGGTGTTTGAGGCGCCTGGACAGGCATTAATTGATTGTCCGGCCGCCTCATGTCCTCAACTGACTGTTTAAGGGAAGATAAACCATCACGTAATTCCACAAATAAAGGCATCCATTCTGGTGTCGACCCCCTGGGGGGTGACATCTGCATATTTGGCAATTGCTCCGCCTCCACACCAATATCGTCCTCATACATGTCGACACCACGTACCGACACACACCGCAAACTCACAGGGAATGCTCTAATGAAGACAGGACCCACTAGCCCTTTTGGGGAGACAGAGGGAGAGTCTGCCAGCACACACCACAAAGCGCTATATATACAAGGGATATCCTTATATTAAGTGCTCCCTTATAGCTGCTTTAATATATATATATATATAGCCATTAATGTGCCCCCCCTCTCTGTTTTACCCTGTTTCTGTAGTGCAGTGCAGGGGAGAGACCTGGGAGCCGTTCTGACCAGCGGAGCTGTGACAGAAAATGGCGCCGTGTGCTGAGGAGATAGGCCCCGCCCCTTTTTCGGCGGGTTCTTCTCCCGCTATTTTTCCAGTCAGGCAGGGGTTAAATATCTCCATATAGCCCCTATGGGCTATATGTGAGGTATTTTTAGCCTTGTATAAGGTTTATATTTGCCTCTCAGAGCGCCCCCCCCCAGCGCTCTGCACCCTCAGTGACTGCCCAGTGAAGTGTGCTGAGAGGAAAATGGCGCACAGCTGCAGTGCTGTGCGCTACCTTATGAAGACTGAGGAGTCTTCAGCCGCCGGTTTCCGGACCTCTTCACGCTTCAGCATCTGCAAGGGGGTCGGCGGCGCGGCTCCGGGACCGGACTCCACGGCTGGGCCTGTGTTCGATCCCTCTGGAGCTAATGGTGTCCAGTAGCCAAGCAGCAAATCCACTCTGCATGCAGGTGAGTTTACTACTTTCCCCCTAAGTCCCACGTTGCAGTGATCCTGTTGCCAGCAGGACTCACTGTAAAGAAAAAAACCTAAACTAAACTTTCTCTAAGCAGCTCTTTAGGAGAGCCACCTAGATTGCACCCTTCTCGTTCGGGCACAAAATCTAACTGGAGTCTGGAGGAGGGTCATAGGGGGAGGAGCCAGTGCACACCACCTGACCTAGTAAAGCTTTACTTTTTTGTGCCCTGTCTCCTGCGGAGCCGCTATTCCCCATGGTCCTTTCAGGAACCCCAGCATCCACTTAGGACGATAGAGAAATAAGAATTTACTTACCGATAATTCTATTTCTCGTAGTCCGTAGTGGATGCTGGGGACTCCGTCAGGACCATGGGGAATAGCGGCTCCGCAGGAGACAGGGCACAAAAGTAAAAGCTTTAGGATCAGGTGGTGTGCACTGGCTCCTCCCCCTATGACCCTCCTCCAAGCCTCAGTTAGGATACTGTGCCCGGACGAGCGTACACAATAAGGAAGGATTTTGAATCCCGGGTAAGACTCATACCAGCCACACCAATCACACTGTACAACCTGTGATCTGAACCCAGTTAACAGTATGATAACAGCGGAGCCTCTGAAAAGATGGCTCACAACAATAATAACCCGATTTTTGTAACAATAACTATGTACAAGTATTGCAGACACTCCGCACTTGGGATGGGCGCCCAGCATCCACTACGGACTACGAGAAATAGAATTATCGGTAAGTAAATTCTTATTTTCTCTGACGTCCTAAGTGGATGCTGGGGACTCCGTCAGGACCATGGGGATTATACCAAAGCTCCCAAACGGGCGGGAGAGTGCGGATGACTCTGCAGCACCGAATGAGAGAACTCCAGGTCCTCCTCAGCCAGGGTGTGCCCCTGACCAAGTAGCAGCTCGGCAAAGTTGTAAAGCCGAGACCCCTCGGGCAGCCGCCCAAGATGAGCCCACCTTCCTTGTGGAATGGGCATTTACATATTTTGGCTGTGGCAGGCCTGCCACAGAATGTGCAAGCTGAATTGTACTACACATCCAACTAGCAATCGTCTGCTTAGAAGCAAGAGCACCCAGTTTTTTGGGTGCCTACAGGATAACAACAAGTCAGTTTTCCTGACTCCAGCCGTCCTGGAAACCTATATTTTCAGGGCCCTGACAACATCTAGCAACTTGGAGTCCTCCAAGTCCCTAGTAGCCGCAGGTACCACAATAAGCTGGTGCAGGTGAAACGCTGACACCACCTTAGGGAGAAACTGGGGACGAGTCCGCAGCTCTGCCCTGTCCGAAAGGACAATCAGATATGGGCTTTGTGAGACAAAGCCGCCAATTCTGACACTCGCCTGGCCGAGGCCAGGGCCAACAGCATGGTCACTTTCCATGTGAGATATTTCAAATCCACAGATTTGAGCGGTTTAAACCAATGTGATTTGAGGAATCCCAGAACTACGTTGAGATCCCACAGTGCCACTGGAGGCACAAAAGGGGGTTGTATATGCAGTACTCCCTTGACAAACTTCTGGACTTCAGGAACTGAAGCCAATTTTTTCTCGAAGAAAATTGACAGGGCCGAAATTTGAACCTTAATGGACCCCAATTTGAGGCCCATAGACACTCCTGTTTGCAGGAAATGCAGGAATCGACAGAGTTGAAATTTCTTCGTGGGGCCTTCCTGGCCTCACACCCCGCAACATATTTTCGCCACATGTGGTGATAATGTTGTGCGGTCACCTCCTTCCTGGCTTTGACCAGGGTAGGAATGTTGGAACAGACATGGTACTTGCTGAAGCAAGTCCCTTCTTAGCGGCAGAGGCCATGAGTCCTCTGTGAGCATTTCTTGAAGTTCCGGGTACCAAGTCCTTCTTGGCCAATCCGGAGCCACGAGTATAGTTCTTACTCCTCTACGTCTTATAATTCTCAGTACCTTGGGTATGAGAAGCAGAGGAGGGAACACATACACCGACTGGTACACCCACGGTGTTACCAGAACGTCCACAGCTATTGCCTGAGGGTCTCTTGACCTGGCGCAATACCTGTCCAGTTTTTTGTTCAGGCGGGACGCCATCATGTCCACCTTTGGTCTTTCCCAACGGTTCACAATCATGTGGAAGACTTCCCGATGAAGTCCCCACTCTCCCGGGTGGAGGTCGTGCCTGCTGAGGAAGTCTGCTTCCCAGTTGTCCACTCCCGGAATGAACACTGCTGACAGTGCTATCACATGATTTTCCGCCCAGCGAAGAATCCTTGCAGTTTCTGCCATTGCCCTCCTGCTTCTTGTGCCGCCCTGTCTGTTTACGTGGGCGACTGCCGTGATGTTGTCCCACTGGATCAATACCGGCTGACCTTGAAGCAGAGGTCTTGCTAAGCTTAGAGCATTGTAAATTGCCCTTAGCTCCAGTATATTTATGTGGAGAGAAGTCTCCAGACTATATCACACTCCCTGGAAATTTTTTCCCTGTGTGACTGCTCCCCAGCCTCTCAGGCTGGCATCCGTGGTCACCAGGACCCAGTCCTGAATGCCGAATCTGCGGCCCTTTAATAGATGAGCACTCTGCAGCCACCGCAGAAGAAACACCCTTGTCCTTTGAGACAGGGTTATCCGCTGATGCATCTGAAGATGCGATCCGGACCATTTTTCCAGCAGATCCCACTGAAAAGTTCTTGCGTGAAATCTGCCGAATGGAATCGCTTCGTAAGAAGCCACCATTTTTCCCAGGACCCTTGTGCACTGATGCACTGACACTTTTCCTGGTTTTAGGAGGTTCCTGACTAGCTCGGATAACTCCCTGGCTTTCTTCTCCGGGAGAAACACCCTTTTCTGGACTGTGTCCAGAATCATCCCTAGGAACAGCCGATGTGTCGTCGGAAACAACTGCGGTTTTGGAATATTTAGAATCCACCCGTGCTGTCGTAGAACTACTTGAGATAGTGCTACTCCGACCTCCAACTGTTCTCTGGACCTTGCTCTTATCAGGAGGTCGTCCCTTTTCTTTGAAGAAGAATCATCATTTCGGCCATTACCTTGGTAAAGACCCGGGGTGCCGTGGACAATCCAAACGGCAGCGTCTGAAACTGATAGTGACAGTTCTGTACCACGAACCTGAGGTACTCTTGGTGAGAAGGGCAAATTGGGACATGGAGGTAAGTATCCCTGATGTCCCGGGACACCCTATAGTCCCCTTCTTCCTGGTTCGCTATCACTGCTCTGAGTGACTCCATCTTGATTTGAACCTTTGTAAGTGTTCAAATATTTCAGATTTAGAATAGGTCTCACCGAGCCTTCTGGCTTCAGTACCACAACATAGTGTGGAATAATACCCCTTTCCTTGTTGTAGGAGGGGTACTTTGATTATCACCTGCTGGGAATACAGCTTGTGAATTGTTTCCAATACTGCCTCCCTGTCGGAGGGAGACGTTGGTAAAGCAGACTTCAGGAACCTGCGAGGGGGAAACGTCTCGACTTTCCAATCTGTACCCCTGGGATCCTACTTGTAGGATCCAGGGGTCCTGTACGGCCCCAGCGTCATGCTGAGAAACTTGGCAAAAGCGGTGGAGGCTTCTGTTCCTGGGAATGGGCTGCCTGTTGCAGTCTTCTTCCCTTTCCTCTATCCCTGGGCAGATATGACTCTTATGGGGACGAAAGGACTGAGGCTGAAAAGACGGTGTCTTTTTCTGCAGAGATGTGACTTAGGGTAAAAACGGTGGATTTTCCAGCAGTTGCCGTGGCCACCAGGTCCGATGGACCTACCCCAAATAACTCCTCCCCTTTATACGGCAATACTTCCATGTGCCGTTTGGAATCCGCATCACCTGACCACTGTCTTGTCCATAAACATCTTCTGGCAGATATGGACATCGCACTTACTCTTGATGCCAGAGTGCAAATATCCCTCTGTGCATCTCGTATATATAGAAATGCATCCTTTAAATGCTCTATAGTCAATAAAATACTGTCCCTGTCAAGGGTATCAATATTTTTAGTCAGGGAATCCGACCAAGCCACCCCAGCTCTGCACATCCAGGCTGAGGCGATCGCTGGTCGCAGTATAACACCAGTATGTGTGTATATACTTCTTAGGATATTTTCCAGCCTCCTATCAGTTGGCTCCTTGAGGACGGCCCTATCCGGAGACGGTACCGCCACTTGTTTTGATAAGCGTGTGAGCGCCTTATCCACCCTAAGGGGTGTTTCCCAACGCGCCCTAACTTCTGGCGGGAAAGGGTATACCGCCAATAATTTTCTATCGGGGGAAACCCACGCATCATCACACACTTCATTTAATTTATCTGATTCAGGAAAAACTACAGGTAGTTTTTTCACACCCCACATAATACCCTTTTCTCTATCGTCCTAGTGGATGCTGGGGTTCCTGAAAGGACCATGGGGAATAGCGGCTCCGCAGGAGACAGGGCACAAAAAGTAAAGCTTTAGGATCAGGTGGTGTGCACTGGCTCCTCCCCCTATGACCCTCCTCCAAGCCAGTTAGATTTTGTGCCCGGCCGAGAAGGGTGCAATCTAGGTGGCTCTCCTAAAGAGCTGCTTAGGAAAGTTTAGCTTAGGTTTTTTATTTTACAGTGAGTCCTGCTGGCAACAGGATCACTGCAACGAGGGACTTAGGGGAGAAGAAGTGAACTCACCTGCGTGCAGGATGGATTGGCTTCTTGGCTACTGGACATCAGCTCCAGAGGGACGATCACAGGTACAGCCTGGATGGTCACCGGAGCCTTGCCGCCGGCCCCCTTGCAGATGCTGAAGTAAGAAGAGGTCCAGAATCGGCGGCAGAAGACTCCTCAGTCTTCTAAAGGTAGCGCACAGCACTGCAGCTGTGCGCCATTTTCCTCTCAGCACACTTCACACGGCAGTCACTGAGGGTGCAGGGCGCTGGGAGGGGGGCGCCCTGGGAGGCAAATGAATACCTATTTTGGCTAAAAATACCTCACATATAGCCTCCGGAGGCTATATGGAGATATTTAACCCCTGCCAGAATCCGTTAAGAGCGGGAGACGAGGCCGCCGAAAAAGGGGCGGGGCCTATCTCCTCAGCACACAGCGCCATTTTCCCTCACAGAAAGGCTGGAGGGAAGGCTCCCAGGCTCTCCCCTGCACTGCACTACAGAAACAGGGTTAAAACAGAGAGGGGGGGCACTAATTTGGCGATATGCTTATATATATATTAAGATGCTATAAGGGAAAACACTTATATAAGGTTGTCCCTATATAATTATAGCGTTTTTGGTGTGTGCTGGCAAACTCTCCCTCTGTCTCTCCAAAGGGCTAGTGGGTCCTGTCCTCTATCAGAGCATTCCCTGTGTGTGTGCTGTGTGTCGGTACGTGTGTGTCGACAGGTAGGACGACGATGTTGGTGAGGAGGCGGAGCAATTGCCTGTAATGGTGATGTCACTCTCTAGGGAGTCGACACCGGAATGGATGGCTTATTTAGGAAATTACGTGATAATGTCAACACGCTGCAAGGTCGGTTGACGACATGAGACGGCCGACAAACAATTAGTACGGTCCAGACGTCTCAAAAACACCGTCAAGGGTTTTAAAACGCCCGTTTACTTTAGTCGGTCGACACAGACACAGACAGGGACACTAAGAATCCAGTGTCGACGGTGAATAAACAAACGTATTCCTTATTAGGGCCACACGTTAAAGGCAATGAAGGAGGTGTTACGTATTTCTGATACTACAAGTACCACAAAAGAGGGTATTATGTGGGATGTGAAAAAACTACCATAGTTTTTCCTGAATCAGATAAATTAAATAAAGTGTGTGATGATGCGTGGGTTCCCCCCGATAGAAAATTATGGGCGGTATACCCTTTCCCGCCAGAAGTTAGGGCGCGTTGGGAAACACCCCTTAAGGTGGATAAGGCGCTCACACGCTTATCAAAACAAGTGGCGGTACCGTCTATAGATAGGGCCGTCCTCAAGGACCAGCTGACAAGGCTGGAAAATATAATAAAAGTATATACACACATACTGGTGTTATACTGCGGCCAGCGATCGCCTCAGCCTGGATGTGCAGAGCTAGGGTGGCTTGGTCGGATTCCCTGACTAAAAATATTGATACCCTTGACAGGGACAGTATTTTATTGACTATAGAGCATTTCTATATATGCGAGATGCACAGAGGGATATTTGCACTCTGGCATCATGAATAAACGCGATGTCCATAACTGCCAGAAGATGTTATGGACACGACAGTGGTCAGGTGATGCAGATTCCAAACGGCACAGTATGGCCGTATAAAGGAAGAGGACTTGTTTGGGGTCGGTCCATCGGACCTGGTGGTCACGGCAACTGCTGGAAAATCCACCGTTTTTACCCTAAGTCACATCTCTGCAGAAAAAGACACCGTCTTTTCAGCCTCAGTCCTCTCGTCCCTATAAGATCATATCTGCCCAGGGATAGAGGAAAGGGAAGAAGACTGCAACAGGCAGCCTATTCCCAGGAACAGAAGCGTTCCACCGCGTCTGACAAGTTCTCAGCATGGCGCTGAGACCGTACAGGACCCCTGGATCCTACAAGTAGTATCCCGGGGGTACAGATGGGAATGTCGAGACGTTTCCCCTTCGCAGGCTCCTGAAGTCTGCTTTACCAAGTCTCCCTCCGACAAGGAGGTAGTATGGGAAAAAATTCACAAGCTGTGTTCCCAGCAGGTGACAATTAAATTACCCCTCCTACTACAGAAAAGGGGTATTATTCCACACTATATTGTGGTACTGAAGCCAGAAGGCTAGGTGAGACTTATTCTAAAAATTTTTTTTTGAACACTTACAAAGGTTCAAATTAAGATGAAGTCACTCAGAGCAGGGATAACGAACCAGGAAGAAGGGGACTATATAGTGTCCCGGGACATCAGGGATGCTTACCTCTATGTCCCAAATTTGCCCTTCTCACTAAGGGTACCTCAGGTTCGTGGTGCAGAACTGTCACTATCAGTTTCAGACGCTGCCGTTTGGATTGTCCACGGCACCCCGGGGTCTTTACCAAGGTAATGGCCGAATTGATGATTCTTCTTCGAAGAAAAGGCGTCTTAATTATCCCTTACTTGGACGATCTCCTGATAGGGGCATAGTCCAGGGAACAGTTGGAGGTCGGAGTAGCACTATCTCGGATACTGCTACAATCAGCACGGGTGGATTCTAAATATTCCAAAATCGCAGCTGATCCCGACGACACGTCTGCTGTGCCTAGGGATGATTCTGGACACAGTCCAGAAAAAGGTGTTTCTCCCGGAAGAGAAAGCCAGGGAGTTATCCGAGCAAGTCAGGAACCTCCTAAAAACAGTGCATCATTGCACAAGGGTCCTGGTAAAAATGGTGGCTTCCTACGAAGCAATTCCATTCGGCAGATTTCACGTAAGAACTTTTCAGTGGGATCTGCTGGACAAATGGTCCGGATCGCATCTTCAGATGCATCAGCGGATAACCCAATATCCAAGGACAAGGGTGTCTCTCCTGTGGTGGTTATAGAGTGCTCATCTTCTAGAGGGCCGCAGATTCGGCATTCAGGATTGGATGCTGGTAACCACGGAGCCCAGCCTGAGAGGCTGGGGAGCAGTCACACAAGGGAAAAATTTCCAGGGAGTGTGATCAAGTATGGAGACTTTTCTCCACATAAATATACTGGAGCTAAGGGTAAATTTATAATGCTCTAAGCTTAGCAAGACCTCTGCTTCAAGGTCAGCCGGTATTGATCCAGTGGGAAAAACATCACGGCAGTCGCCCACGTAAACAGACAGGGCGACACAAGAAGCAGGAGGGCAATGGCAGAAACTGCAAGGACTTTTCGCTGGGCGGAAAATCATGTGATAACACTGTCAGCAGTTTTTCATCCCGGGAATGGAAACTGGGAAGCAGACTTCCTCAGCACGAATTGCGCCAGGTCAAGGGACCCTCAGGCAATAGATGTGGACGTTCTGGTAACACCGTGGGTGTACCAGTAGGTGTATGTGTTCCCTCCTCTGCTTCTCATACCTAAGGTGCTGAGAATTATAAGACGTAGAGGAGTAAGAACTATACTCATGGCTCCGGATTGGCCAAGAAGGACTTGGTACCCGGAACTTCAAGAGATGCTTACAGAGGTCTTATGGCCTCTGCCGCTAAGAAGGGACTTGCTTCAGCAAGTACCATGTCTGTTCCAAGACTTACCGCAGCTGCGTTTGTCGGCATGGCGATGGAAAGCCGGATCCTAAGGGAAAAAAGGCATTCCGGAAGAGGTCATTCCTACCCTGGTCAAAGCCAGAAAGGAGGTGACCGCACAACATTATCACCACGTGTGGCGAAAATATGTTGCGTGGTGTGAGGCCAGGAAGGCCCCACAAAGAAATTTCAACTCGGTCGTTTCCTGCATTTCCTGCAAACAGGAGTGTCTATGGGCCTCAAATTGGGGTCCATTAAGGTTCAAATTCGGCCCTGTAAATTTTCTTCCAGAAAGAATTGGCTTCAGTTCCTGAAGTCCAGAAGTTTGTCAAGGGAGTATTGCATATACAAACCCCTTTTTTGTGCCTCCAGTGGCACTGTGGGATCTCAACGTAGTTCTGGGATTTCTCAAATCACATTGGTTTAAAACCAGTCAAATATGTGGATTTGCAGCATCTCACATAAAAAGTGACCATGCTCTTGGCCCTGGCCTGGACCAGGCGAGTGTCAAATTGGTGGTTTTTTCTCAAAAAAGCCCATATCTGTTTGTCCATTCGGACAGGGCAGAGCTGCGGACTCGTCCCCAGTTCTCTCCCTAAGGTGGTGTCAGTGTTTCACCTGAACCAGCTTATTGTGGTGCCTTGCACCTACTAGGGACTTGGAGGACTCCAAGTTGCTAGAAGTTGTCAGGGCCCTGAAAATATGTTCCAGGACAGCTGGAGTCAGAAAATCTGACTCGCTGTTTATACTGTATGCACCCAACAAGTTGGGTGCGCCTGCTTCTAAGCAGTCGATTGCTCGTTGGATTTGTAACACAATTCAACTTGCACATTCTGAGGCAGGCCTGCCACAGTCTAAATCGGTTAAGGCCCATTCCACAAGGAAGGTGGGCTCATCTTGGGCGGCTGCCCGAGAGGTCTCGGCATTACAACTCTGCCGAGCAGCTACGTGGTCAGGGGAGAACACGTTTGTAAAATTCTACAAATTTGATGTCCTGGCAAAAGAGGACCTGGAGTTCTCTCATTCGGTGCTGCAGAGTCATCCGCACTCTCCCGCCCGTTTGGGAGCTTTGGTATAATCCCCATGGTCCTTTCAGGAACCCCAGCATCCACTAGGACGATAGAGAAAATAAGAATTTACTTACCGATAATTCTATTTCTCGGAGTCCGTAGTGGATGCTGGGCGCCCATCCCAAGTGCGGATTATCTGCAATACTTGTACATAGTTACAAAAAATCGGGTTATTATTGTTGTGAGCCATCTTTTCAGAGGCTCCGCTGTTATCATACTGTTAACTGGGTTTAGATCACAAGTTGTACGGTGTGATTGGTGTGGCTGGTATGAGTCTTACCCGGGATTCAAAATTCCTCCCTTATTGTGTACGCTCGTCCGGGCACAGTACCTAACTGGCTTGGAGGAGGGTCATAGGGGGAGGAGCCAGTGCACACCACCTGATCCTAAAGCTTTACTTTTTGTGCCCTGTCTCCTGCGGAGCCGCTATTCCCCATGGTCCTTTCAGGAACCCCAGCATCCACTACGGACTCCGAGAAATAGAATTATCGGTAAGTAAATTCTTATTTTTTGTGGTACTTGTAGTATCAGAAATATGTAACACCTCCTTCATTGCCCTTAACAAGTAACGTGTGGCCCTAAAGGAAAATACGTTTGTTTCTTCACCGTCGACACTGAAATCAGTGTCCGTGTCTGTGTCGACCGACTGAGGTAAATGGGCGTTTTAAAGCCCCTGACGGTGTTTGAGACGCCTGGACAGGTACTATTTTTTTTTTTTGCCGGCCGTCTCTGTTGACATTATCACGTAATTCCTTGAATAAGCCATCCATTCCGGTGTCGACTCCCTAGAGAGTGACATCACCATTACAGGCAATTGCTCCGCCTCCTCACCAACATCGTCCTCATACATGTCGACACACACGTACCGACACACAGCACACACACAGGGAATGCTCTGATAGAGGACAGGACCCCACTAGCCCTTTGGGGAGACAGAGGGAGAGTTTGCCAGCACACACCAAAAACGCTATAATTATACAGGGACAACCTTTATATAAGTGTTTTTCCCTTATAGCATCTTAATATATATAATCATATCGCCAAATAAGTGCCCCCCTCTCTCTGTTTTAACCCTGTTTCTGTAGTGCAGTGCAGGGGAGAGCCTGGGAGCCTTCCCACCAGCATTTCTGTGAGGGAAAATGGCGCTGTGTGCTGAGGAGAATAGGCCCCGCCCCCTTTTCGGCGGGCTTCTTCTCCCGTTTTTCTGAGACCTGGCAGGGGTTAAATACATCCATATAGCCCCCAGGGGCTATATGTGATGTATTTTTAGCCAGAATAAGGTACTATCATTGCTGCCCAGGGCGCCCCCCCCCAGCGCCCTGCACCCTCAGTGACCGCTGGTATGAAGTGTGCTGACAACAATGGCGCACAGCTGCAGTGCTGTGCGCTACCTTATGAAGACTGAAAAGTTTTCTGCCGCCGGTTTCTGGACCTCTTCATTTTTCGGCATCTGCAAGGGGGTCGGCGGCGCGGCTCCGGGACGAACCCCAGGGTGAGACCTGTGTTCCGACTCCCTCTGGAGCTAATGGTGTCCAGTAGCCTAAGAAGCCAATCCATCCTGCACGCAGGTGAGTTGAACTTCTCTCCCCTAAGTCCCTCGTTGCAGTGAGCCTGTTGCCAGCAGGACTCACTGAAAATAAAAAACCTAATAAAACTTTTACTCTAAGCAGCTCTTTGGGAGAGCCACCTAGATTGCACCCTTCTCGGCCGGGCACAAAAACCTAACTGAGGTTTGGAGGAGGGTCATAGGGGGAGGAGCCAGTGCACACCACCTGATCCTAAAGCTTTTACTTTTGTGCCCTGTCTCCTGCGGAGCCGCTATTCCCCATGGTCCTGACGGAGTCCCCAGCATCCACTTAGGACGTCAGAGAAATAATACTTACCACTGCCCCGCTCCTGCTTCCCGACCGCTTCTTCTGCTGCTGCTCCGTCCGTCCGGCCGCCCGCCCGCCCCTCTCTATGGGAGAGACTTCATGACGTCTCTCCCATAGCAGCGCCGCACAGACACTAGAGGTCAATATTGACCTCTAGTGTCTGTCCCTGGAGCCGGATGCAGCGGACGCCCACACAGCGTCTGCTGCAGCCGTAAGCTGCCTCAAGTATAAGCTGAGGGGGGATTTTTCAGCATAGAATGTGCTGTAAAAGTCGGCTTATACACGAGTATATACGGTCGTCTGTTTTCAAGTTGTCCACTCCTGGAATAAACAGTGGCGATAATATCACCTGGTGGTGGTCGGCTGAATGTAGGATCCAAGAAACGTCTCACCTGGCCATGCGACTTGGAGTCTTTGTTTGTTGATGTATACGACTGCCGCCGCGTTGTCTGACCGAACAGGAACAGTGTGAGACTAAGCGGTGATCCACCTGTGCAGAGCCTGGTAAATGGGCCTGAGTTCCAGGCATTGACAGTTACGTTTTCTGGTCTGACCACAGACCCTGAAGCTGACCATGTTGGACTATAGCTTCGCAACAGATGAGAATTGCGTCTGTCGTCACAATAATCCAATTCCAGACGCCAAAACTTTTTCCCCCGGGGAAAATTTGTATTTTGAGCCACCTGAGTAGCGATACTCTGGACCCTGGAGACAACCGCACTCTCTGATGAATTTGTAGATGAAAACCGACCACTGTGCGAGCAGCTTAAGCAGAAAAGGACAAGAGTGAAATATTCCGAACTGGAGCGCTTGGAAAAACGGCCTCACATTTACTTCCCATGGAATGCACACATGCAGCGAGACTGTCCGTGGTTAGAGCACTAACTGTACCAGACAACGAATAATGTGCTTTTACCAAACGTGCTAAACCATCGCACGGCCAGAAGGTATGCTGAAAGTATGTGGTCTTAGTACGGAACTATTATCACTTCCATGGATCGAAGATGAGCCACGATCACAGACATCACTTTGTGAATATCAGAGGCACTGATGCGAGACCAAGCGGCAGTGACTGCGTGATATTGATTTTGTTTTACCGCAAACCGAAAGTACGCCTGTGCGGTGGCCAATTTGGAATGTGTAAGTACGCATTCTTGAGATTCAGTGAAAGCCTGAATTCCTGTGGTTTGGACCCATAATCACTGACCACAGTAATTCCATTTTGAATCTGTAGTAAATGACATACTGTTTGAGACCAGTTAGGTTCAATATAGGTATGACTGAGCTGTCCGGCTTTGGAACTACAAAAAGATTGGTATAAAACCCGTGAACTTGTGTATTGCTGAGTCTACAAGAGACTGATAGCGAGGTACAACACAGGTCATGTGTCCAGAAAAAAAGCGCATCAGTGGAAAACTATTGAACTGTATTGCATAGTCTTTGAACCCGAAATTGCAGAGCCACTTATCTGTGTATGTTTGAAACAACGTCAAATGAAGCGTTTGAGAACATGCTCGCACAACCGAAGGGCAGAGACAGGCTAGAAGTGTCAGCTGGCTTTGTGCGTTAACGACGGCGAGTGATTTGTTGAAAAGTACGTCCTCTACAACACGTACTGTGTACGGGTGTTCTTTGAGTACAGACTCGAAAGGACTGAGGTGTTAAAAATTAGAACGCTCTACCAGCGTATTTCCTTTTAGGAACTTATGCAGACTTCTGGCCAGTAGCCTGCGAAATGTAATTTGTTTTAATAATATATCGCCAGCATAAGGCAACGCCACTATTTTTCGAATTAGAGCAATAGTACCAAGAACTTACTTGCCCAACAGCCATAGATACTGGAGCCAAAAACTCAGTTGATTCGCAAAATGCGATCGTTTAGAAGGAAAAGGGGTTTGAGGAAAGACTGCTGTGGGCTTAAGTTGAGCTGTGTTGCCTACGCAGCTACAGCCATGTTAACCCAAACCACAACTAAAGCAAGTCTACACAAGACTTCTGCTGCAATATAAATGGACATTAGCAGGGCCCTCAGCTGATGCTGCAATGGCTGCTAAAGCGTTGTTACAGCTAGGACTGGAACAGGTAACTAAACTAAAGAGTCCAGTGATGACGTAATGTCACAGTTAGTTTGGGAAAGGATAGTAAGACAGAAATCGCTTGTACAGAAAGCGTCTATCTGGATTTAATAAAACCTCATTTGTTTCCTGAGATATCAGGACTGGCATGGAAACGATAGTTTGTAACACAGAGTAAACCGGTTTACTGTGAGACAAGAGGACTATGGACTGTTATACACACTGCACAGTTCTAGTCTGAACGCTGTGGCTGCTCAGACGGTATTACGGAACACCAGACTTAGCCGGTTAACGTTCTTCCATGCAGCGGACAACTGACTGTAACCTAGCCATTACACCAGCCATCGACGCTGAAGGAGGATGAGGGAAGAGGTCCTTATTGGGACCCGTATGTACAAGACACACCTGCTGTTCCAGTATCATGTATATACACAGCCACAAATGAGTTATTTTAACAAAAATAAATACATAAATAAATGAAGTGTGCATGAGAGCACCCCTGGCACACACTATATGCTGGTCAGTATGTGATCTACTGAAGAAAATCCTACCAAAACCCCTGCCCCTCCAGTGGCCATGTGTTGTAGGGTCTTACCAAATTCCTGGAGGAACCATCAGTCAGACACTGCCGCACGCTGTCAGATATAGGTCACCATCAGGCAGACACTGCCACACGCTGTCAGATATAGGTCACCGTCAGACAGACACTGCCACATGCTCTCAGATATGAGTCACTGTCAGTCAGACGCTTCCACACGCTGTCAGATATAAAAGTCACCATCAGGCAGACACTGCCGCACGCTGTCAGATATAAAAGTCACAGTCATCAGGCAGACACTGCCGCACGCTGTCAGATATAAAAGTCACCATCAGGCAGACACTGCCACACGCTGTCAGATATAAAAGTCATCAGGCAGACACTGCCACACGCTGTCAGATATAAAAGTCACAGTCATCAGGCAGACACTGCCGCACGCCGTCAGATATAAAAGTCACCATCAGGCAGACACTGCTACACGCTGTCAGATATAAGTCACCGTCATCAGTCAGACACTGCCGCACGCTGTCAGATATAAGTCATCGTCATCAGTCAGACACTGCCGCACGCTGTCAGATTTAAGTCACCGTCATCAGGCAGACACTGCCGCACGCTGTCAGATATAAGTCACCGTCATCAGGCAGACACTGCCGCATGCTGTCAGACATATGTCCCTGTCAGGCAGACACTGCCACGCGCTGTCAGATATATGTCACCATCAGGCAGACACTGCCGCAAGCTGTCAGATAAGTCACCGTCAGACACTGCCGCACGCTGTCAGATATAGGTCACCCTCAGGCAGACACTGCCACACGCTGTCCCCATCTCACACCCCAATCTCCATCTCACACCACTACACCCCAATCCAAACACAGATACTGATTGGGGGAAGCCTCATAGAAGCTGGTTACTCACTGTCTGAGGGGTCAGATTTTATCGGCTGGAATGAGGTAGAAGCATTTGGCAGCTCCATACTGTTGTCCAAGGAAGCAGAAGACTGGAGGGGGCACGTGTCCACACTCGGGAGGCAGCTGGGACCAGTATTCTCCACGTCTGATGGGCGATCCTCATGGTACTCTGCGTGTTACATTAGCAGAGTTTGGGTAAATAGTAGTAAAATAGCCCAGCTAAAACGCAGAAATAAGGACGGACCCTTCTAGAGCTCAACACAAAGTCACAAAATGTCACTTTTATTAAGCAATTTACTATAATAACAGTTCCTCAGATTAAAACTATTCAAAATAATGAAAGTAAAGATTGAAAAGTTTAAATTAAAAGCTTGCGGTTCTCTCGTAGTATAGAAAATGAATACTACCTACCGGACTAAGGCGGAATCCCATCAGCCCCGATGCCGCTTCGGCTGATTAAAAACGTAGATATTGCGATGTATGACCGATGGTCATTATTGCGGTATCCAATTAGAGGCTGTTTTGATCGCCCCCCGGTGATCATAGTGGCAGTGGGAAAGTACCTCAGCTAATAGGATATCTCCCTAAGAAGGGTATTCAATTAGGTCCGTTTTTTTCGCTTAGGCAAAAAAAACAACAACCTGGACTTTTCACTATTTTTAGGGCGAATGTGAATTTGTCCTATTCAATAAGAGGGCCGTTTTTTTTGCCTAGGTGAAAAATTCAGCAGTAGCGAAAACCAGTGGATTGGCAAATCCACATGGTTTCTTTGACCCCCCCCCCCAAAAAAAGGTGAAAATGCAATGGTGAAAATTTCACTAAAAACCGGGTGAAAACAGGCCTCAACTGAATAGGCATGGGGGCGAATTCAATAGATCCGAGATTACCAGAGCTAATTTAATACCCCCTAAGTATTTATATTTCCTATCACTCAATTCTAGGTGTATAATACAAAGGTGAGAATATAGAATGTGATAGGCTATATATAGAGCAAGTCATTAATCAATGTCTCTATTTCATAACAAGTTGTGGAATAAAAATTGTTTTAACTTCATTTTAGTGTAATGCAGTTATCTCAAGTCTCTTATTAGGTTACTATTATGGTGTCTCTATTATCACCAATACCTCAGAGACACTGAAACGTGGTCCACAAGGCAACTTTCCCGTCAGTACAAACTTATATACACTAATGTGCAGGAGTCCTTGGCCAAGAGAAATAATTGTTAAAAGACAAAATGTAGTGAAATAATGAAAATATTTATTCATAGTAATGTTTCGCATGACAGTGTAAGTAACATTATCAAATTTATTTATCATTTTATAGTATAACCTAAAATTTCAGATTCAATTTGGCTTTCATCAATTTGTCCTCCTTTGGCACGTTCAACTGCTTCACATTATTTGGGCATGCGAGACACCAAGTCATGGCTTTCCAGGCCTCGTTCAGACATTCCCAGAAGTCTTTGGTATTTGTTGGAGCCATTACACAAACTTTTCTGTCTAATTCATCCCAGAGTTTCTCAATGGGCTGGGATCCGGTGACTGAGGGGCCATGACATAGCTTGTAGAACTTTCTACTTTTCACATGATTGATGTGTGCCTAGGGTCGTTATCTGGTTGCATGATGAAACCAGTTCCAATATTTTGAGTTCCACTTGGTACAGCGTGATGTACTAAAATACTGTGTCATTGTTTCTTATCCATAGTTGTTGTTATTTGAAATAAATCTCCAACACCACCACAAGCCATGACATGACCACCACCATGTGGTGTAGAGATCTGAATAGGAGAGTAATGCTAAGCGAGTGTTGAGTTGAGCAGTTTGATTGCTTGGGGAAAGAAGCTGTTCCTGTGTCTAGCAGTTTGCAATAGTTGCGAGTATTACCGTCTGCCAGATGGTAGCAGTTGGAACACATCATGAGCAGGGTGAGAATAGTCGTCAATAATCCTCCCCGTCCTCTTCATAACCCTTGCCCGATAGATATCCTCGATTGCTGGAAGATTTGTCCCTATGATTTTTTCAGCAGACCTTACACTCGCGCTGTAACCTATTTTTGTCGTGGATTGAGGCTGAGCCGAACCACATTATCGAGGAGCAGAGGACGGATTGAATAATTGCAGAGTAGAAGAGAATTAGAAGTTCTTGCGGCAGTTTGAACTTCCTAAATTGACGTAGGAAGGACAGTCTCTGCTGGGCTTTCCCCAGAATTCCCTCGATGCTAGACTTCCACTTGAGATCACTGGAGATTGTGGAACCCAGAAATCGGTAGGTTTCCACCACAGTTACTACATGGTCTGCAATTGGGAGTGGGGGGAGTGGAGGAGGGAGTTTCCTGAAGTCGACAATCATAGCAACCGTATTTAGCTCTAGATTGTTTGCCTTGCAGCAGGTGGCCAGTTGCATAACCTCCCTCCTATAAACCAACTCTTTGCCGTTTCTGAGTCTAATGAGCGTGGTATCGTCCCCAAATTTGAGGAGTTTCACAGATTTGTCTTCAGAAAAGCAGTCGTTGGTGTACAGTGAGAATAGGAAGAGGGGAACCTTCTAAACAGCTTAGCCACCTCAACCACCTCCACCTGAAGAGTGGGCAGGGTGCCCTGGGAGCGAGGGGTTGCGTCCGCCGTAGCCACCAGCACTGCGTCAGGATGAGTCGGAGTGTTACGAGCGTCATGGGACTTTTCAAATCTGCAGTAAAAGCCATTCAGTGGCTCTGTCAGCTGTTGGCTAGAGCCGGAGCAGGGAGTGAAACCCTTGAAGTTGGTGGCAGCCTTCAGGCCCTTCCAAACCGATCAAGGGTCATTGTTTGAGAATTTGGTCACTAGCTTGTTGGTGCAGCGTTTCTTTGCTGCCCTGATCTCCCTAGTTAGGGTATTCCTGGTCTGTCTATACCGGATTTTATCCCCACTCCTGTGCGCCTCCTCCTTGACGAGGCATAGCTGCTTAAGATTAGTGGTTAACCAAGGCTATTCCGACCATTCCGCCAACACAAGCCATGACATGACCACTACCATGTGTAACTGTACGACTTACACACTGATCTAACACACATTCTCCGACCATTCCTACAACATACTGACATCTACTGCTTCCGAAAAGTTAAACTTTGGACTCATCGGTCTAAAAAATACTTTTTTTTCCCACTGATCCAGTGTCAGATATCGGGGTCTTTGCTCTACAATGGCCAGTGTTCCGCTGATGTGGTCAGCCCCAAACAGGACTCCGTACATCTACAATGGCCATTGTTCCGTTGGTGTGGTCAGCCCCAAACAGGACTCAGTACATCTACAATGGCCATTGTTCCGTTGGTGTGGTCAGCCCCAAACAGCACTCAGTACATCTAAAATGGCCATTGTTCCGTTGGTGTGGTCAGCCCCAAACAGGACTCCGTGCGCTCTACAATGGCCAGTGTTCCGCTCCTGTGGTCAGCCCCAAACAGGACTCTGTACGTCTAAAATGTGCAGTGTTCCGCTGATGTGGTCAGCCCCGAACAGGACTCAGTACATCTACAATGGCGGAACACCACATCAGCGGAACACAGGCCATTGTATATGTACCAAGTCCTGTTTGGGGCTGACCACAGGAGCGGAACACTGGCCATTGTAGAGCGCACTGAGTCCTGTTTGGGGCTGACCACATCAGCGGAACAATGGCCATTCTAGATGTACAGAGTCCTGTTTGGGGATGAGCACACCAGCAGAACACTGGCCATTGTAGAGTGCAGATTCCTGTTTTGGGCTGACCAGATCAGCGGAACAATGGCCATTGTAGATGTACAGAGTCCTGTTTGGGGATGACCACACCGGCAAAACACTGGTCATTGTAGAGTGCACAGAGTCCTGTTTGGGGATGACCACACCGGCAGAACACTGGTCATTGTAGAGTGCACCGAGTCCTGTTTGGGGCTGACCACATCAGCGGAACACTGGCCATTGTAGATGTACAGAGTCCCGTTTCGGGATGACCACACCAGCAGAACACTGGCCATTGTAGAGCACAGATTTCTGATTGGGGCTGACCACAGAAGCAGATGAGAAGACAAAGTCTTGTTACTATTGGTACATTCATGTGAACAGCAAGTAGGCTTGGCACTGTGCAGATGTAAATATAACTGCGCCCAGACAACCAGAATACGGAATGTGAATTATATCTGCATTTCCCAGTCCATGACGCGTGTGCTGATCTATCTGCCAGCACAAGATGGCCGCATCTGTAAATAATAAAGATAACCATATCTTCAGGAGAGAGATGACATCACAGACCCAATAGTAAAGCAAGAGGTCAGCGGACGCCATTATCCCATTGTCACGGATAACTAAGCTGCTTGATTTGTGACTTAGTGGTTTTATTTGTAATTGGGTTCTAGATTTCCTGGCAGACCGCAGTTGATTAGAATGGGGCGTTCTGTGTCAGGGGAGAGGTCGGAAAAGACGGGTGTTCTGCAGGGATGCGTCCTCGCTGTTTACCCACCACAGCGCGTTGTTTTCTGACCCAGTAAAGGTCATAAAATGCGCTGATATTGCAATTGTTGGGTTAATCAGCAACGAGGTTTAAACTAATTATAGACTTGAAATAATGAAGTTGGTTGGAGCGAAGGAAATAATTTATTATCAGTTTCTTATATAGCGCCGCAAATTCCGTTGCGCTTTACAACTGGAAATAACAATGATATAACAAAACTGGGTAATAACAAACAGTCATAGAGGTAGGAAGGTCCTGCGTGCAAGCTTACAATCTATAGGGAAATAGGTATGTATACACAAGGAAAGGTGCTATCTATTGCATAGTTGTTTGCCAGATTGGAAAGGTTCTTGGTGGGCTGTATGATATGGTCACACAGCAATGATGAACCGGGGTTTGGGGAAGGGAAAGTGAAGAAATGTGAGGATATGTGTGGACTGTACAGAGTGGATGCAATTTGATAAGAAGGTTTATGATGGTTATGTGGGCGGTTCTGGAATATGATAATCTTGCCTGAAGAGATGAGTTTTCAGGAAACGCTTGAAGGTTTGGAGACTAGAGGAGAGTCTTATTGTACCTGGTAGGGCATTCCACAGAGTGGGTGCAGCCCAATGAAAGTCCTGCAATCGTGAGTGGGAGCGAGTAAGGAGTGTGGATGAGAGACGCAGGTCTTGCGAAGAGGTCGGGTAGGGAGATATTTTGAGATAAGCGAAGTGATGTACGTTGGTGTAGTTTGGTTAATGGCCTTGTGTGTGAGTAAAAATAAGAATTTACTTACCGATAATTCTATTTCTCGGAGTCCGTAGTGGATGCTGGGGTTCCTGAAAGGACCATGGGGAATAGCGGCTCCGCAGGAGACAGGGCACAAAAAGTAAAGCTTTAGGATCAGGTGGTGTGCACTGGCTCCTCCCCCTATGACCCTCCTCCAAGCCTCAGTTAGGATACTGTGCCCGGACGAGCGTACACAATAAGGAAGGATTTATGAATCCCGGGTAAGACTCATACCAGCCACACCAATCACACTGTACAACCTGTGATCTGAACCCAGTTAACAGTATGATAACAGCGGAGCCTCTGAAAAGATGGCTCACAACAATAATAACCCGATTTTTGTAACTATGTACAAGTAATGCAGATAATCCGCACTTGGGATGGGCGCCCAGCATCCACTACGGACTCCGAGAAATAGAATTATCGGTAAGTAAATTCTTATTTTCTCTATCGTCCTAGTGGATGCTGGGGTTCCTGAAAGGACCATGGGGATTATACCAAAGCTCCCAAACGGGCGGGAGAGTGCGGATGACTCTGCAGCACCGAATGAGAGAACTCCAGGTCCTCCTTAGCCAGGGTATCAAATTTGTAGGATTTTACAAACGTGTTTGCCCCTGACTAAATAGCCGCTCGGCAAAGTTGTAAAGCCGAGACCCCTCGGGCAGCCGCCCAAGATGAGCCCACCTTCCTTGTGGAATGGGCATTTACATATTTTGGCTGTGGCAGGCCTGCCACAGAATGTGCAAGCTGAATTGTATTACACATCCAACTAGCAAAAGTCTGCTTAAAAGCAAGAGCACCCAGTTTGTTGGGTGCATACAGGATAACAGCAAGTCAGTTTTCCTGACTCCAGCCGTCCTGGAACCTATATTTTCAGGGCCCTGACCACATCTAGCAACTTGGAGTCCTCCAAGTCCCTAGTAGGCGCAAGACACCACAATAAGCTGGTTCAGGTGAAACACTGACACCACCTTAGGGAGAGAACTGGGGACGAGTCCGCAGCTCTGCCCTGTCCGAATGGACAAACAGATATGGGCTTTTTTGAGAAAAAAACCACCAATTTGACACTCGCCTGGTCCAGGCCAGGTCCAAGAGCATGTTCACTTTTCATGTGAGATGCTTCAAATCCACAGATTTGACTGGTTTTAAACCAATGTGTTTTGAGGAATCCCAGAACTACGTTGAGATCCCACAGTGCCACTGGAGGCACAAAAGGGGGTTGTATATGCAATACTCCCTTGACAAACTTCTGGACTTCAGGAACTGAAGCCAATTCTTTCTGGAAGAAAAATCGACAGGGCCGAAATTTAAACCTTAATGGACCCCAATTTGAGGCCCATAGACACTCCTGTTTGCAGGAAATGCAGGAATCGACCGAGTTGAAATTTCTTCGTGGGGCCTTCCTGGCCTCACACCACGCAACATATTTTCGTCACATGTGGTGATAATGTTGTGCGGTCACCTCCTTTCTGGCTTTGACCAGGGTAGGAATGACCTCTTCCTGAATGCCTTTTCCCTTAGGATCCGGCGTTCCACCGCCATGCCGTCAAACGCAGCTGCGGTAAGTCTTGGAACAGACATAGTACTTGCTGAAACAAGTCCCTTCTTAGCGGCAGAGGCCATAAGTCCTCTGTGAGCATCTCTTGAAGTTCCGGGTACCAAGTCCTTCTTGGCCAATCCGGAGCCATGAGTATAGTTCTTACTCCTCTACGTCTTATAATTCTCAGTACCTTAGGTATGAAAAGCAGAGGATGGAACACATACACCGACTGGTACACCCACGGTGTTACCAGAACGTCCACAGCTATTGCCTGAGGGTCTCTTAACCTGGCGCAATACCTGTCCCGTTTTTTGTTCAGACGGGACGCCATCATGTCCACCTTTGGTAATTCCCAACGGTTTACAATTATGTGGAAAACTTCCCCATGAAGTTCCCACTCTGCCGGGTGGAGGTCGTGCCTACTGAGGAAGTCTGCTTCCCAGTTTCCATTCCCGGAATGAAACACTGCTGACAGTGCTATCACATGATTTTCCGCCCAGCGAAAAGTCCTTGCAGTTTTTGCCACTGCCCTCCTGCTTCTTGTGCCGCCCTGTCTATTTACGTGGGCGACTGCCGTGATGTTTTATCCCACTGGATCAATACCGGCTGACCTTGAAGCAGAGGTCTTGCTAAGCTTAGAGCATTATAAATTTACCCTTAGCTATATTTATGTGGAGAAAAGTCTCCAGACTTGATCACACTCCCTGGAAATTTTTTCCTTGTGTGACTGCTCCCCAGCCTCTCGGGCTGGCCTCCGTGGTCACCAACATCCAAAACTGAATGCCGAATCTGCGGCCCTCTAGAAGATGAGCACTCTGTAACCACCACAGGAGAGACACCCTTGTCCTTGGATATAGGGTTATCCGCTGATGCATCTGAAGATGCGATCCGGACCATTTGTCCAGCAGATCCCACTGAAAAGTTCTTGCATGAAATCTGCCGACTGGAATTGCTTCGAAGGAAGTCACCATTTTTTTTACCATGGCCCTTGTGCAATGATGCACTGATTTTAGGAGGTTCCTGACTAGCTCGGATAACTCCCTGGCTTTCTCTTCCGGGAGAAACACCTTTTTCTGGACTGTGTCCAGAATCATCCCTAAGCACAGGAGACTTGTTGTCGGGATCAGCTGCGATTTTGGAATCCACCCCTGCTGTTGTAACAGTATCCGAGATAGTGCTACTCCGACCTCCAACTGTTCCCTGGACTTTGCCCTTATCAGGAGATCGTCCAAGTAAGGGATAATTAAGACGCCTTTTCTTTGAAGAAGAACCATCATTTCGGCCATTACCTTGGTAAAGACCCGGGGTGCCGTGGACAATCCAAACGGCAGCGTCTGAAACTGATAGTGACAGTTCTGTACCACGAACCTGAGGTACCCTTAGTGATAAGGTCAAATTTGGGACATGGAGGTAAGCATCCCTGATGTCTCGGGACACCAGATAGTCCCCTTCTTCCCGGTTCGTCATCACTGCTCTGAGTGACTCCATCTTGATTTGAACCTTTGTAAGTGTTCAAATTTTTTTAGAGTTAGAATAGGTCTCACCTATCCTTCTGGCTTCAGTACCACAATATAGTGTGGAATAATACCCCTTTCCTTGTTGTAGGAGGGGTAATTTAATTATCACCTGCTGGGAATACAGCTCGTGAATTGTTTCCCATACTGCCTCCTTGTCGGAGGGAGACCTTGGTAAAGCAGACTTCAGGAGCCTGCGCAGGGGAAACGTCTCGACATTCCAATCTGTACCCCTGGGATACTACTTGTAGGATCCAGGGGTCCTGTACGGTCTCAGCGTCATGCTGAGAGCTTGTCAGAAGCGGTGGACCGCTTCTGTTCCTGGGAATGGGCTGCCTGCTGCAGTCTTCTTCCCTTTCCTCTATCCCTGGGCAGATATGACTCTTATAGGGACGAAAGGACTGAAGCTGAAAAGACGGTGTCTTTTTCTGCAGAGATGTGACTTAGGGTAAAAACGGTGGATTTTCCAGCAGTTGCCGTGGCCACCAGGTCCGATGGACCGACCCCAAATAACTCCTCTTCCTTTATACGGCAATACACCTTTGTGCCGTTTGGAATCTGCATCACCTGACCACTGTCGTGTCCATAAACATCTTCTGGCAGATATGGACATCGCACTTACTCTTGATGCCAGAGTGCAAATATCCCTCTGTGCATCTCGCATATATAGAAATGCATCCTTTAAATGCTCTATAGTCAATAAAATACTGTCCCTGTCAAGGGTATCAATATTTTTAGTCAGGGAATCCGACCAAGCCACCCCAGCTCTGCACATCCAGGCTGAGGCGATCGCTGGTCGCAGTATAACACCAGTATGTGTGTATATACTTTTTATGATATTTTCCAGCCTCCTGTCAGCTGGCTCCTTGAGGACGGCCCTATCTATAGACGGTACCGCCACTTGTTCTGATAAGCGTGTGAGCGCCTTATCCACCCTAAGGGGTGTTTCCCAACGCGCCCTAACTTCTGGCGGGAAAGGGTATACCGCCCATATTTTCTATCGGGGGGAACCCACGCATCATCACACACTTCATTTAATTTATCTGATTCAGGAAAAATAAGAATTTACTTACCGATAATTCTATTTCTCGGAGTCCGTAGTGGATGCTGGGGTTCCTGAAAGGACCATGGGGAATAGCGGCTCCGCAGGAGACAGGGCACAAAAAAGTAAAGCTTTACTAGGTCAGGTGGTGTGCACTGGCTCCTCCCCCTATGACCCTCCTCCAGACTCCAGTTAGGTACTGTGCCCGGACGAGCATACACAATAAGGGAGGCATTTTGAATCCCGGGTAAGACTCATACCAGCCACACCAATCACACCGTACAACTTGTGATCTAAACCCAGTTAACAGTATGACAACAGAAAGGGCCTCTTAAAGATGGCTCCTTAACAATAACCCGAATTAGTTAACAATAACTATGTACAAGTATTGCAGATACTCCGCACTTGGGATGGGCGCCCAGCATCCACTACGGACTCCGAGAAATAGAATTATCGGTAAGTAAATTCTTATTTTCTCTATCGTCCTAAGTGGATGCTGGGGTTCCTGAAAGGACCATGGGGATTATACCAAAGCTCCCAAACGGGCGGGAGAGTGCGGATGACTCTGCAGCACCGAATGAGAGAACTCCAGGTCCTCCTTTGCCAGGGTATCAAATTTGTAAAATTTTACAAACGTGTTCTCCCCCGACCACGTAGCTGCTCGGCAGAGTTGTAATGCCGAGACCCCTCGGGCAGCCGCCCAAGATGAGCCCACCTTCCTTGTGGAGTGGGCTTTTACAGTTTTAGGCTGTGGCAGGCCTGCCACAGAATGTGCAAGTTGAATTGTGTTACAAATCCAACGAGCAATCGACTGCTTAGAAGCAGGTGCGCCCAACTTGTTGGGTGCATACAATATAAACAGCGAGTCAGATTTTCTGACTCCAGCCGTCCTTGCAATGTATATTTTTAAGGCTCTGACAACGTCCAACAACTTGGAGTCCTCCAAGTCGCTAGTGGCCGCAGGCACCACAATAGGTTGGTTCAGATGAAATGCTGATACCACTTTAGGGAGAAAATGCGGACGAGTCCGCAGTTCTGCCCTATCCGAATGGAAGATTAGATAAGGACTTTTATAAGATAAAGCCGCCAATTCAGATACTCTCCTGGCAGAGGCCAGGGCTAGTAACATAGTCACTTTCAATGTGAGATATTTCAAATCCACCTTTTTCAATGGTTCAAACCAATGGGATTTGAGGAAATCTAAAACTACATTTAGATCCCACGGTGCCACCGGAGGCACCACAGGAGGCTGTATATGCAGTACTCCCTTGACAAAAGTCTGGACCTCAGGGACAGAGGCCAATTCTTTTTGGAAGAATATTGACAGGGCCGAAATTTGAACCTTAATGGATCCCAATTTGAGACCCATAGATAATCCTGATTGCAGGAAATGTAGGAAACGACCCAGTTGGAATTCCTCCGTCGGAACCCTCCGATCCTCGCACCACGCTACATATTTTCGCCAAATGCGGTGATAATGTTTCACGGTGACTTCCTTCCGTGCCTTAATCAAGGTAGGAATGACTTCTTCTGGAATGCCTTTCCCTTTTAGGATCTGGCGTTCAACCGCCATGCCGTCAAACGCAGCCGCGGTAAGTCTTGAAAAAGACAGGGACCCTGCTGTAGCAGGTCCCTTCTCAGAGGTAGAGGCCACGGTTCGTCCGTGAGCATCTCTTGAAGTTCCGGATACCAAGTCCTTCTCGGCCAATCCGGAACCACTAGTATTGTTCTTACTCTTCTTTGCCGTATGATCTTCAATACCTTTGGTATGAGCGGCAGAGGAGGAAACACATACACTGACTGGTACACCCAAGGAGTTACCAGTGCGTCCACAGCTATTGCCTGTGGATCTCTTGACCTGGCGCAATATTTGTCCAGTTTCTTGTTGAGGCGAGACGCCATCATGTCTACAATTGGTCTTTCCCAACGGTCTATTAACATGTTAAAGACTTCTGGATGTAGACCCCACTCTCCCGGATGAAGATCGTGTCTGCTGAGGAAGTCTGCTTCCCAGTTGTCCACGCCCGGGATGAACACTGCTGACAGTGCTATCACGTGATTCTCCGCCCAGCGAAGAATCTTGGCAGCTTCTGCCATTGCACTCCTGCTTCTTGTGCCGCCCTGCCTGTTTACATGGGCGACCGCCGTGATGTTGTCCGACTGAATCAACACCGGCTTTCCTTGCAGGAGAAGTTCCGCCTGGCTTAGAGCATTGTAGATTGCTCTTAGTTCCAGAATGTTTATGTGAAGAGACTTTTCCAGACTCGTCCATACTCCCTGGAAGTTTCTTCCTTGTGTGACTGCTCCCCAGCCTCTCAGGCTGGCGTCCGTGGTCACCAGGATCCAATCCTGAATGCCGAATCTGCGGCCTTCTAATAGGTGAGCCTTCTGCAACCACCACAGAAGTGACACCCTTGTCTTTGGTGACAGGGTTATTCGCAGGTGCATCTGCAGATGCGACCCTGACCATTTGTCCAACAGATCCCTTTGGAATATTCTTGCATGGAATCTGCCGAATGGAATTGCTTCGTAAGAAGCCACCATTTTTCCCAGGACTCTTGTGCATTGATGTACTGACACTTTTCCTGGTTTTAGGAGGTTCCTGACCAGATCGGATAACTCCTTGGCTTTTTCCTCTGGAAGGAAAACCTTTTTCTGAACCGTGTCCAGAATCATTCCTAGGAACAGCAGACGAGTTGTCGGGATTAAATGGGATTTTGGAATATTCAGAATCCACCCGTGTTGTCTTAGCACCTCTTGAGATAGTGCTAAAGCTGTCTCCAGCTGTTCTCTGGACCTTGCCCTTATTAGGAGATCGTCCAAGTATGGGATAACTAATACGCCTTTTCTTCGAAGAAGAATCATCATCTCGGCCATTACCTTGGTAAAGACCCGAGGCGCCGTGGACAATCCGAACGGCAGCGTCTGAAACTGATAGTGACAGTTTTGAACAATGAACCTGAGGTACCCCTGGTGTGCGGGGTAAATCGGAACGTGTAGATACGCATCCTTGATGTCCAAGGATACCATAAAGTCCCCTTCTTCCAGGTTCGCTATCACTGCTCTGAGTGACTCCATCTTGAACTTGAACTTTTTTATGTAGAGGTTCAAGGACTTCAGATTTAGAATAGGCCTTACCGAGCCATCCGGCTTCGGTACCACAAATAGAGTGGAATAATACCCCTTTCCTTGTTGTAATAGGGGTACTTTGACTATCACCTGCTGAGCGTACAGCTTGTGAATGGCTTCCAACACCCTCTCCCTTTCGGAAGAGACGGTTGGTAAGGCAGACTTCAGGAAACGATGAGGAGGATCCGTCTCTAATTCCAACCTGTACCCCTGAGATATTATCTGCAGGATCCAGGGGTCTACCTGCGAGTGAGCCCACTGCGCGCTGTAATTTTTGAGACGGCCCCCCACTGTCCCCGAGTCCGCTTGAGAGGCCCCAGCGTCATGCTGAGGTTTTTGCAGGAGCCGGGGAGGGCTTCTGTTCCTGGGAAGGAGCTGCCTGTTGGTGTCTCCTCCCTCTTCCTCTGCCTCGTGGCAGGTACGACAAGCCCTTTGCTCTCTTATTTTTGTAGGAGCGAAAAGGCTGCGGTTGAAAGGTCGGTGCCTTTCTCTGTTGGGGAGTGACTTGAGGTAAAAAAGTGGATTTCCCGGCAGTAGCCGTGGCCACCAAGTCTGATAGACCAACTCCAAATAACTCCTCCCCTTTATACGGCAAAACCTCCATGTGATGTTTTGAATCCGCATCGCCTGTCCACTGTCGTGTCCATAAGGCTCTTCTGGCTGAAATGGACATAGCACTCACCCGAGATGCCAGTGTGCAAATATCCCTCTGTGCATCACGCATATAGATAAATGCATCCTTTATTTGTTCTAACGACAGTAAAACATTGTCCCTATCTAGGGTATCAATATTTTCAATCAGGGATTCTGACCAAACTACTCCAGCACTGCACATCCAGGCAGTTGCTATAGCTGGTCGTAGTATAACACCTGCATGTGTGTATATATTCTTTTGAATAACTTCCATCTTTCTATCTGATGGATCCTTAAGTGCGGCCGTCTCAGGAGAGGGTAACGCCACTTGTTTGGATAAGCGTGTGAGCGCCTTGTCCACCTTAGGGGGTGTTTCCCAGCGCGCCCTAACCTCTGGCGGGAAAGGGTATAATGCCAATAACTTTTTTGAAATTATCAACTTTTTATCAGGAGCAACCCACGCTTCATCACACACGTCATTTAATTCTTCTGATTCAGGAAAAACTGTTTGTAGTTTTTTCACACCATACATAATACCCTGTTTTACGGTATCTGTAGTATCAGCTAAATGTAACGTCTCCTTCATTGCCAAAATCATATAACGTGTGGCCCTACTGGAAAATACGTTTGAATTTCTACCGTCGTCACTGGAATCAGTGCCCGTGTCTGGGTCTGTGTCGACCGACTGAGGCAAAGGGCGTTTTACAGCCCCTGACGGTGTTTGAGGCGCCTGGACAGGCATTAATTGATTGTCCGGCCGCCTCATGTCCTCAACTGACTGTTTAAGGGAAGATAAACCATCACGTAATTCCACAAATAAAGGCATCCATTCTGGTGTCGACCCCCTGGGGGGTGACATCTGCATATTTGGCAATTGCTCCGCCTCCACACCAATATCGTCCTCATACATGTCGACACCACGTACCGACACACACCGCAAACTCACAGGGAATGCTCTAATGAAGACAGGACCCACTAGCCCTTTTGGGGAGACAGAGGGAGAGTCTGCCAGCACACACCACAAAGCGCTATATATACAAGGGATATCCTTATATTAAGTGCTCCCTTATAGCTGCTTTAATATATATATATATATATAGCCATTAATGTGCCCCCCCTCTCTGTTTTACCCTGTTTCTGTAGTGCAGTGCAGGGGAGAGACCTGGGAGCCGTTCTGACCAGCGGAGCTGTGACAGAAAATGGCGCCGTGTGCTGAGGAGATAGGCCCCGCCCCTTTTTCGGCGGGTTCTTCTCCCGCTATTTTTCCAGTCAGGCAGGGGTTAAATATCTCCATATAGCCCCTATGGGCTATATGTGAGGTATTTTTAGCCTTGTATAAGGTTTATATTTGCCTCTCAGAGCGCCCCCCCCCAGCGCTCTGCACCCTCAGTGACTGCCCAGTGAAGTGTGCTGAGAGGAAAATGGCGCACAGCTGCAGTGCTGTGCGCTACCTTATGAAGACTGAGGAGTCTTCAGCCGCCGGTTTCCGGACCTCTTCACGCTTCAGCATCTGCAAGGGGGTCGGCGGCGCGGCTCCGGGACCGGACTCCACGGCTGGGCCTGTGTTCGATCCCTCTGGAGCTAATGGTGTCCAGTAGCCAAGCAGCAAATCCACTCTGCATGCAGGTGAGTTTACTACTTTCCCCCTAAGTCCCACGTTGCAGTGATCCTGTTGCCAGCAGGACTCACTGTAAAGAAAAAAACCTAAACTAAACTTTCTCTAAGCAGCTCTTTAGGAGAGCCACCTAGATTGCACCCTTCTCGTTCGGGCACAAAATCTAACTGGAGTCTGGAGGAGGGTCATAGGGGGAGGAGCCAGTGCACACCACCTGACCTAGTAAAGCTTTACTTTTTTGTGCCCTGTCTCCTGCGGAGCCGCTATTCCCCATGGTCCTTTCAGGAACCCCAGCATCCACTTAGGACGATAGAGAAAACTACGGTAGTTTTTTCACATCCCACATAATACCCTCTTTTGTGGTACTTGTATCAGAAATATGTAACACCTCCTTCATTGCCCTTAACGTGTGGCCCTAATAAGGAATACGTTTGTTTATTCACCGTCGACACTGGATTCAGTGTCCCTGTCTGTGTCGACCGACTAAAGTAAACGGGCGTTTTAAAACCCCTGACGGTGTTTTTGAGACGTCTGGACCGGTACTAATTGTTTGTCGGCCGTCTCATGTCGTCAACCGACCTTGGCGCGTGTTGACATTATCACGTAATTCCCTAAATAAGCCATCCATTCCGGTGTCGACTCCCTAGAGAGTGACATCACCATTACAGGCAATTGCTCCGCCTCCTCACCAACATCGTCCTCATACATGTCGACACACACGTACCGACACACAGCACACACACAGGGAATGCTCTGATAGAGGACAGGACCTACTAGCCCTTTGGAGAGACAGAGGGAGAGTTTGCCAGCACACACCAAAAACGCTATAATTATATAGGGACAACCTTATATAAGTGTTTTCCCTTATAGCATCTTTTTTATATATTTCTAACGCCAAATTAGTGCCCCCCCTCTCTGTTTTAACCCTGTTTCTGTAGTGCAGTGCAGGGGAGAGCCTGGGAGCCTTCCCTCCAGCCTTTCTGTGAGGGAAAATGGCGCTGTGTGCTGAGATAGGCCCCGCCCCTTTTTCGGCGGCCTCGTCTCCCGCTCTTAACGGATTCTGGCAGGGGTTAAATATCTCCATATAGCCCCCGGAGGCTATATGCGAGGTATTTTTAGCCAAAAATAGGTTTTCATTGCCTCCCAGGGCGCCCCCCTCCCAGCGCCCTGCACCCTCAGTGACTGCCGTGTGAAGTGTGCTGAGAGGAAATGGCGCACAGCTGCAGTGCTGTGCGCTACCTTAAGAAGACTGAGGAGTCTTCATGCCGCCGATTCTGGACCTTCTTCTTGTTTCAGCATCTGCAAGGGGGCCGGCGGCGAGGCTCCGGTGACCATCCAGGCTGTACCTGTGATCGTCCCTCTGGAGCTAATGTCCAGTAGCCAAAGAAGCCAATCCATCCTGCACGCAGGTGAGTTCACTTCTTCTCCCCTAAGTCCCTCGTTGCAGTGATCCTGTTGCCAGCAGGACTCACTGTAAAATAAAAAACCTAAGCTAAACTTTTCTAAGCAGCTCTTTAGGAGAGCCACCTAGATTGCACCCTTCTCGGCCGGGCACAAAAATCTAACTGAGGCTTGGAGGAGGGTCATAGGGGGAGGAGCCAGTGCACACCACCTGATCCTAAAGCTTTACTTTTTGTGCCCTGTCTCCTGCGGAGCCGCTATTCCCCATGGTCCTTTCAGGAACCCCAGCATCCACTAGGACGATAGAGAAAGTATTTTATTACTAACAGAGAAAACACAATAGAAAAGGTGGCGGATTTGAGAAGGGGTCACCAGCACCTATAAAGAGGAGGATTATGAGGTACTGGAGTATTTTACATTGCTAGGAATTCAGGTATCATCAAATGCAAATACACCGGCAATAACCAGAGGCGCAGCAAGCAGCTGCGTTTCCTGAGGCATCTGAGCCACTCGTGTAAACGCAACGCAGACACACTGCAAATGAGCGGGGGCGTCAGAGGCCTGGTAATACGGCTGCCAACCATTCATGTGCTCTGCCAAATTACAGCCAGGAACATCGGACTCGAGTCATCCATCTATAATAAACTACAGTCTCAGAAAACTAGAACATTTATGGCACACACAGGGCGACTGCATTATACTCATCTCCTGTTTGCTATATGCACGTTGAATAGTGAGAACATCATTCTTAAGCTTGAGTCCTAGTGTTGATGTAACTATGGCCCTCATTCCGAGTTGATCGGTCGCAAGGCGAATTTAGCAGAGTTACACACGCTAAGCCGCCGCCTACTGGGAGTGAATCTTAGCTTCTTAAAATTGCGACCGATGTATTCGCAATATTGCGATTACTAACTACTTAGCAGTTTCAGAGTAGCTCCAGACTTACTCTGCCTGTGCGATCAGTTCAGTGCTTGTCGTTCCTGGTTGACGTCACAAACACACCCAGCGTTCGCCCAGGCACTCCCACCGTTTCTCCAGCCACTCCTGCGTTTTTTCCGGAAACGGTAGCGTTTTCAGCCACACGCCCCTGAAACGCCGTGTTTCCGCCCAGTAACACCCATTTCCTGTCAATCACATTACGTTCGCCGGAGCGATGAAAAAGCCGTGAGTAAAAATACTTTCTACATAGCAAAGTTACTTGGCGCAGTCGCAGTGCGAACATTGCGCATGCGTACTAAGCGGATTTTCATTGCGATGCGATGAAAAATACCGAGCGAACAACTCGGAATGAGGGCCTATGTGACATGCTGTGGGTCTGTAGCGGCGAGGCACAGGGTCTGTAGCGGCGAGGCACAGGGTCTGTAGCGGCGAGGCACAGGGTCTGTAGGGTCTGCTTATGACAATATCCACTATAGAAAGGCTGTAACTCACCAGGTGCAGAGGGAGCGGTAACGGCTCTAGTCTCCTCCTCTTGCTGCTGGTGCAGCGCCACACGCTGGGCGCTGCTGGTTATTGCAGGAGGCGACTGGACAATATCTTCTGGAGGAGGAACAGGAACCACAACAGGAGGGGAGTTTGAGGTGTCTTTATTTACAAGGAGAACCTCTATGGGCCCTGCGGAACTCTTCAGATGGATCTGAAACTTCTTCTGCCCATTGGCCCCCTGTAGGTGAAGAAGCATAAAACACTCAGATGTACAGAGCGACACAAAACCTGGAGACGGGAGAGAGCAGGAAACTTACCTCAGGGACTGGGACCTCTAAACAGGTACCTGACGGTGCTCGGATGGCCAGTAACGTCTCCCCTGTAAAGACACAACATCTCCTCTCAAGTCAGCCGTACCAGGGGTGAATTATATATGGAGCTTATTCCCAAACATGGCAGAACTCACGCCACCACGGCATATATAAACACGCAGGGAAGAGACACCATCCAGTGAGAGAATACATCCTCCTTTAAGCAGAGCTCTTACTCACTGAACCAGTATACAGTATGGAGGCTCAGAGTGCTCCGTTGTGGCGGCACCCCGCACTGGTAGGGAATCTGGAAGTGGACCCCCTCCCTCTGCACCCTTGGAGACATTACCTCACTACACCACACCAAGAAGCACGGCACTTCACTCTCTCTATAGAACAGTCTGTACGCCATATGTAATACATCAGACACCGTCCGCCCATACACCCGGGCTATAATGGCAGATCCAGTGCAGCGCATCCTAAACTTGGGTTTCATGAACGAAAATCAGACTTGATGTAATACTGGTATATTGGATCCGGGCCACTACAGTCTGCTGCTGCGTGTCCTTAAATCTCTGGTCCTCCTAACTCACTCATCACCCCTCTCCAGTCTATACTTAACCCTGATGCCAGACTCATTTTCCGCTCTCATCACTCTACCTCTGCTGCCCCCTCTCTGCCAGACACTGCACTGACTCCCTGTACCACTCAGAGTTCCATTCATACTCCTCTCTCACCCGCACTTCTCCCAACATCCTCAGCCTCACCATACACCTCCACCCCACCTTCTCACCGCTGCTTCATCTGATCACCAATCTTCCCTACACCTCCAACCCCACCTCCTCACCGCTTCTCCCTACACCTCATCTCACAACTCCTCCCTACACCTCCAGCCCCACCACCTCCTCACTGCTTCTCCCTACACTTCATCTCACCTCCTCACCGCTTCTCCCTACCCCTCATCTCACCTCCTCACCGCTTCTCCCTACCCCTCATCTCACAACTCCTCCCTACACCTCCAACCCCGTTTCTCCCTACACCTCATCTCACAACTCCTCCTTACACCTCCACCCCACCTTCTCACCGCTTCTCCCTACACCTCATCTCACAACTCCTCCCTACACCTCCAGCCCCACCACCTCCTCACTGCTTCTCCCTACCCCTCATCTCACCTCCTCACCGCTTCTCCCTACCCTCATCTCATCTCCTCACCGCTTCTCCCTACCCCGCATCTCACAACTACTCCCTACACCTCCAACCCCGTTTCTCCCTACACCTCATCTCACAACTCCTCCTTCCACCTCACCTTCTCACCGCTGCTTCATCTGATCACCAATCCTCCCTACACCTCCAACCCCACCTCCTCACCGCTTCTCCCTACACCTCATCTCACAACTCCTCCCTACACCTCCAACCCCACCTCCTCATTGCTTCTCCCTACACCTCAACTCCTCCCTACCCCTCATCTCAACTCCTCCCTACACCTCACCGCTTCTCCCTACCCCTCATCTCACAACTCCTCCCTACACCTCCAACCCCACCGTTTCTCCCTACACCTCATCTCAACTCCTCCTTACACCTCCACCCCACCTTCTCACAGCTGCTTTATCTGATCACCAATCCTCCCTACACCTCCAACCCCACCTCTTCTCCCTACACCTCATCTCACAACTCCTCCCTACACCTCCAGCCCCACCTCCTCACCGCTTCTCCCTACACCTCCAGCCCCACCTCCTCACCGCTTCTCCCTACACCTCCAGCCCCACCTCCTCACCGCTTCTCCCTACACCTCATCTCACAACTCCTCCCTACACCTCCAACCCCACCTCCTCACCGCTTCTCCCTACACCTCATCTCACAACTCCTCCCTACACCTCCAGCCCCACCTCCTCACCGTTTCTCCCTACACCTCATCTCACAACTCCTCCCTACACCTCCAGCCCCACCTCCTTACCGCTTCTCCCTACACCTCCAACCCCACCTCCTCACCGCTTCTCCCTACACCTCACAACTCCTCCCTACACCTCCAGCCCCACCTCCTCACCGCTTCTCCCTTCACCTCATCTCACAACTCCTCCCTACACCTCCAGCCCCACCTCCTCACTGCTTCTCCATACACCTCATCTCAACTCCTCCCTACACCTCACCACCGCTTCTCCCTACACCTCCAACCCCACCGCTTCTCCCTACACCTCATAACTCCTCCCTACACCTCCTCACCGCTTCTCCCTACACCTCCAACCCCACCTCCTCACCGCTTCTCCCTACACCTCCACCCCCTCACCGCTTCTCCCTACACCTCATCTCACAACTCCTCCACCCCACCTTCTCACCGCTGCTTCATCTGATCACCAATCCTCCCTACACCTCCAACCCCACCTCCTCACCGCTTCTCCCTACACCTCATCTCACAACTGCTCCCTACACCTCCAACCCCACCTCCTCACCGCTTTTCCCTACACCTCATCTCACAACTCCTCCCTACACCTCATCTCACAACTCCTCCCTACACCTCCACCCCACCTCCTCTCCCTACACCTCATCTCACAACTTCTCCCTACACCTCCACCCCACCTCCTCACTGCTTCTCCCTACACCTCATCTCACAACTCCTCCGAACACCTCCACCCCCACCTCCTCACTGTTCTCCCTACACCTCATCTCACAACTCCTCCCTACACCTCCAGCCCCACCTCCTCACTGCTGCCTCATCTGATCACTAACCCTCACTACACCTTCAGTTTTAACATGTCTAGCTCCAGGTCTTTGATGTGCCGTGGCTCAGACCTCTCTGGCGGCTGCGGCAATGCATGTGACCCCCTCGAGGCATCGGGGGAGAAGGGGGTTGCTGTGACCAAGTGGCGCAGCAGCAGTGATCCCGCGTACCCAAGCTCCTGGTAGGCTGTGCAGCAGGCAAGGACACTGCTGCCCAGAATGTTCAGCGGAATGGGGTAGCACAGTTGGGTGCTGAGGTCCAGCGCCTCAGTGCTGAAAGAAGGCAGAGAGCCACGGCGGCTGGGACGAGCGTCCCAAGCTGCTGGCCTGTAGGAAGAAGCCGAGCCGCTAGTTGTAAGAAGAGCGCCGGCTCACAGGTAGCCCTGAGCACACTGCACACAGGGGGTACCGGGTTAGCCAGCTCCCTGTGCAGCAAGAGGGTCAATGGGCAGGAGGCTGATCGCTGAGGTCCGGGAGCTTCTTTCCCAGCACCTCAGCATTATCAGGAAGCAGAAAGCCACTGCAGCCTGGACATAGTCCCGGGCTGCAGGGCTCAGAGAGAAGCACTCTGTGGCCACATACTGGGAGACTTCAGGAGCCATCTCCCACCTGTGTAAAAGTGAATTATACCATCATCTTCTGCTGTAAACATCTTGCTGTATTGCTGTCCCCCTATACATAGGGAAGAGTTCTTTTTAGAACTGTTGGAGCAAATAAACATCTTCTGCCTCAAGACGACCGCTTTATCTTGTGACCTGCAGGGCTATGTCAAACATAGCTTCATTCTTCGGCTGTTTTAGGTACACCCAGCGTCTCCAAGCTCCACCTTCCGCCAGCTACTGTGCTTGGGCAAGCGACCAGTGGGGATCAGTCAACGCCACACAGGTGTGGTAAGACAGCGTGTTGACGCACACAGAGCAGAACCGTGGTTCCAGACACAACCGCAAAGGAGTCTGGTGGTGGCAGCATAGTACCTGCCCACTGCGCAGTGGGTGGAGTCAGTAACAGGCGGTTACTGACGGTAAGCGGGAATCTCTAATTGGCCAGGTCCAGTGTCCTAAACTCCATGCGGGACATGAGCCCTCACCGCCTTTCTGTGGCATCTGGTCACATACCTCCAGTTCCATCTCATCGCTGCTCCTTGCACCTCCTGCCTCATTTGAGCACCAATCCTCACTAATCCTCCAGTCCAATCTCCTCACTGCTGCTCCCTCCACCTCCTGCCTTATCTCCTCCCTACATCACCAGCCTAATCTCCTCACCGCTCCGCCATACACCTCCAGCCTCATCTGATCACCGATACTCCCTACACCTGCAGCCTCATCTCCTTACCGCTGCCAACTACACCTCCAGCCTTATCTCGCAACACCTCCCTACACTGCCTGCCATATCTCCCCACCGATGCATCCTATGTAGTACTTCACCGCTCCTCCCTACACCTCTAGCCTCCTCTACAGCCTCATCTTCTCATCACTCCTCCATACACCTCCATCTAATGGGCCCTACACACTCAGCGATTTCAATGATCGATATGAACGTTCTCGTTCACTAATGAATGAGAACTCGTTCATATCGGTCAGTGTGTAGGCACCAATGATGAACGATGCGCAGCCCCGCGCTTGTTCTCCATTGGTGCCGGGTCGCTTGTGCATGCAGACCAATATGGACAATCTCGTCAATATTAGCATGCACGCATATGGAGCCGGGTGACGGAGGCAGTGAAGAAACTCCCCCCCCCCCCCCCCGGGTCGCCAGTCTGCCAGCTCGGCGGTGGGTCGCCTAATATGTAGGGCCCTTTAATCTCCTCACCGCTGCTCCCTACATCCCAAGCCTCATTGCTCATCCATACACCTCCAGCCTCCCTACATCACCAGCCTCATCACTACACCTCCATCTTAGTCTCCTCACCGCTGCTCCCTACACCACCTGCCATATTCAACACCAGATGTCACCTGATGAAAGAGTAGGAAGAGAAACCTTTCCCGTCCCATCCACTGACCTCGGAAGCAGCGGCAGATGTCCTCATGGGTCAGATATGCCAGAGTGTTCACAGTTAGAGAAAATAAATGACAGAAGTAAATAATGGGACAGCATTACGTACAAACCTACAGTGACTGACAATTGTACATGGATACTGCTCCTATATTGGAGGGGAGTCGTGGCTACAGCAACCCATCGGCTGGAAGAGTCTGCTACTAGCACTGGGGGGCACATAACCCCCAATGCAGCAGACGCAGTGTATAGAGAGAGAATGGTAAAAGCCCTGCAGTGGGGGCGGGGGAATGGGGACTTTATATCTGTGTTGTAGGGGCTGTGTGTAGGTATATAAAAGGAGAGTTCTGGTAGACTTACAATTGTTACCTCTTTCTGCGCGGTACATTAGTTCCATAGGGAAACATTGGGGTGTACAGTGGATCTTGATCCAGAGGCACCAACAAGCTAAAGCTTTAGGCTGTCCCAGGATGCATTGAGGCCTCCTCTATAACCCCACCTCCAGGCATTGTGAGCTCAGTTTTGTTAACCAGTTCAATGCAGGAGCAGGTAAGAGAGAAGGCAGATGTTAGTTACATAGAACCACATTGTCACGACAGGAGAAGAGACAAGCGGCTAATGCCATACAAACCCATAGAAGCTAGGTGCGTCAGGGCGGGCGTCCTGTGGAACGCAGTGTACCTCGCAGAAAGAGTGTTAACCATGGTAAGTCTACCATAACGTTCCTTTTCTGCAGCGGTATACATTGGTTTCCACAGGAAAACATCAGGGATGTCCTAAAGCAGTTCCTCTAAGGAGGGGACGAGCCTTAGCGGGTATTAGAACCTGGTGTCCAAAGGAAGCATCCTGGGAGGTGGAAATCTCAAAGGCATTAGAACCTAATAAACATGTTCACTGAGGACCACATAGTAGCCTTGCACATTGTTCTGTGGATGCGGCACGGCTGGTCGCCCAAGAAGGTCCAACAGACCGAGTAGAATGGGCTTTATTAGCAGCAGGAGCTGGGAGTGCAGCCTGCGCATAAGCTTGAGCAATCACCATTCTAATCCATCTGGCCAAGGTTTGCTTATTCGCAGGCCAGCCCCGTTTGTGGAAACCAAACAGTACAAAAAGGGAATCTTACCTCCTAATAGAGGCAGTCCTCTCCACATAGATACGGGGAACCCTTAACACATTCAAATAATGCTCTTTGGGGGACAAGTCTGAAGAGATAAAGGCCGGAACCACATCTCTTGGTTAAGGTGAAAAGAGGACACCACCTTAGGCAAATAACCCGGTTGAGTTCGTAGAACTGCCCGGTCACTGTGAAAAAAATACGATTTTACTCACCGGTAAATCTATTTCTCGTAGTACGTAGTGGATGCTGGGACTCCGTAAGGACCATGGGGAATAGCGGCTCCGCAGGAGACTGGGTACAACTAAAGAAAGCTTTAGGACTACCTGGTGTGCACTGGCTCCTCCCACTATGACCCTCCTCCAGACCTCAGTTAGGATACTGTGCCCGGAAGAGCTGACACAATAAGGAAGGATTTTGAATCCCGGGTAAGACTCATACACCAGCCACACCAATCACACCGTATAACTCGTGATACTATACCCAGTTAACAGTATGAAATATAACTGAGCCTCTCAACAGATGGCTCAACAATAACCCTTTAGTTAGGCAATAACTATAAACAAGTATTGCAGACAATCCGCACTTGGGATGGGCGCCCAGAATCCACTACGGACTACGAGAAATAGATTTACCGGTGAGTAAAATCTTATTTTCTCTGACGTCCTAAGTGGATGCCGGGACTCCGTCAGGACCATGGGGATTATACCAAAGCTCCCAAACGGGCGGGAGAGTGCGGATGACTCTGCAGCACCGAATGAGCAAACTCTAGGTCCTCCTCAGCCAGGGTATCAAACTTGTAGACTCTTGCAAGAATGTTTGAACCAGACCAAGTAACAGCTCGGCAAATTTGTAAAGCCGAGACCCCTCGGGCAGCCGCCCAAGAAGAGCCCACCTTCCTCGTGGAATGGGCTTTTACAGATTTAGGGTGCGGCAGTCCAGCCGCAGAATGTGCAAGTTGAATCGTGCTACAGATCCAGCGAGCAATAGTCTGCTTAGAAGCAGGAGCACCCAGCTTGTTGGGTGCATACAGGATAAATAGCGAGTCAGTTTTCCTGACTCCAGCCGTCCTGGAAACATACTTTTCACGGCCCTGACTACGTCCAGTAACTTGGAATCCTCCAAGTCCCAAGTAGCCGCAGGCACCACAATAGGTTGGTTCACATGAAAAACTGATACCACCTTAGGAAGGAATTGGGAACGAGTCCTCAATTCCGCCTTATCCATATAAAAAAATCAGATAAGGGCTTTTGCATGACAAAGCCGCCAATTCTGATACACGCCTGGCCGCGCCAAGGCCAACAGCATGACCACTTTCCACGTGAGGTATTGTAGCTCCACGGATTTAAGTGGCTCAACCCAATGCGACTTCAGGAAATCCAACACCACGTTGAGATCCCACGGTGCCACTGGAGGCACAAACGGGGGCTGACTATGCAGCACTCCCTTAACAAAAGTCTGAACTTCAGGCAGTGAAGCCAGTTCTATTTTGGAAGAAAATCGATAGAGCCAAAATCTGGACCTTAATGGAACCCAATTTTAGGCCCATAGTCACCTCTGACTTGTAGGAAGTGCAGAAATCGACCTAGCTGAAATTTCTCCTTTGGGGCCTTACTGGCCTCACAGTACGCAACATATTTCCGCCATATGCGGTGATCATGGTTTGCGTTCACTTCTTTCCTAGCTTTAAATAGCGTAGGGATAACTTCCTCCGGAATGCCCTTTTTCTTCAGGATCCGGCGTTCAACCGCCATGCCGTCAAACGCAGCCGCGGTACGTCTTGGAACAGACAGGCCCCATGCTGCAGCAGGTCCTGTCTGAGCGGCAGAGGCCATGGGTCCTCTGAGATCATTTCTTGGAGTTCTGGGTACCAAGCTCTTCTTGGCCAATCCGGAACAATGAGTATAGTTCTAACTCCTCTCCTTATTATTATTCTCATTACCCTGGGTAAGAGAGGCAGAGAAGGGAACACATACACCGACTGGTACACCCACGGTGTTACCAGAGCGTCCACAGCTATCGCCTGAGGGTCCCTTGACCTGGCGCAATATCTTTGTAGCTTTTTGTCGAGGCGGGACGCCATCATGTCCACCTGTGGCCTTTCCCAACGGTGTACAATCATTTGGAAGACTTCTGGATGAAGTCCCCACTCTCCCAGGTGGAGGTCGTGTCTGCTGAGAAAGTCTGCTTTCCAGTTGTCCACTCCGGGAATGAACACTGCTGACAGTGCTAACACATGATTTTCCGCCCATCGGAGAATCCTTGTGGCTTCTGCCATCGCCATCCTGCTTCTTGTGCCGCCCTGTCGGTTTACATGAGCGACCGCCGTGATGTTGTCTGACTGGATCAGCACCGGCCGGTGTTGAAGCAGGGGTCTAGCCTGACTTAGGGCATTGTAAATGGCCCTTAGTTCCAGAATATTTATGTGTAGGGAAGTCTCCTGACTTTTCCATCGTCCTTGGAAGTTTCTTCCCTGTGTGACTGCCCCTCAGCCTCGAAGGCTGGCATCCGTGGTCACCAGGACCCAGTCCTGTATGCCGAATCTGCGGCCCCTTAGAAGATGAGCACTCTGCAGCCACCACAACAGCGACACCCTGGCCCTTGGAGACAGGGTTATCCGCCGATGCATCTGAAGATGCGACCCGGACCCCTTGTCCAACAGATCCCACTGGAAGATCCTTGCATGGGACCTGGCGAATGGAATTTCTTCGTAAGAAGCTACCATCTTTCCCAGGGCTCGCGTGCATTGATGCACCGACACCTGTATTTGTATTAGGAGGTCTCTGTCTAGAGACGAAAACTCCTTGGACTTCTCCTCCGGGAGAAACCCTTTTTATCCTGTTCTGTGTCCAGAACCATACCCAGGAACAGTAGACGCGTCGTAGGAACCAGCTGCGACTTTGGAATATTCAGAATCCAGCCGTGCTGTTGTAGCACTTCCCGAGATAGTGCTACTCCGACGAACAACTGCTCCCTGGACCTCGCCTTTATAAGGAGATCGTCCAAGTACAGGATAATTATTTCGGCCATTACCTTGGTAAATACCCTCAGTGCCGGGGACAGACCAACGGCAACGTCTGGAATTGGTAAGGACAATCCCGTACCACAATTTTGAGGTACTCCTGGTGAAGAGGGTAAATAGGGACATGCAGGTAAGCATCCTTGATGTCCAGTGATACCATGAAATTCTCCAGGCATGCAATAATCGCCCTGAGCGATTCCATTTTGAACTTGAACCTTCGTATATAAGTGTTCAAGGATTTCAATTTTAGAATGGGTCTCACCGAACCGTCTGGTTTCGGTACCACAACATTTTGGAATAGTAACCCCGGCCTTGTTGAAGGAGGGGTACCTTGATTTCACCTGCTGGAAGTACAGCTTGTGAATTGCCGCCAGTACTACCTCCCTTTCTCCGAGGGCAGCAGGCAAGGCTGATGTGAGGTAACGGCGAGGGGGAGTCGCCTCGAACTCCAGCCTGTATCCCTGTGATACTACTTGCAGAACCTAGGGATCCACCTGTGGGCAAGCCCACTGGTCCCTGAAGTTCCCGAGACGCTGCTCCCTCCACCTCCTGCCTTATCTCCTCCCTACATCACCAGCCTAATCTCCTCACCGCTCCGCCATACACCTCCAGCCTCATCTCACTGCTCCTCCCTACACCTTCAGCCTCATCTCCTCCCTACACCTCCAGCCTCATCTCCTCACCACTCCTCCCTACACCTCCAGCCTCATCTGATCACTGATACTCCCTACACCTGCAGCCTCATCTCTTTACCGCTGCCAACTACACCTCCAGCCTTATCTCACAACACCTCCCTACACTGCCTGCCATATCTCCCCACCGATGCATCCTATGTAGTACTTCACCGCTCCTCCCTACACCTCTAGCCTCCTCTACAGCCTCATCTTCTCATCACTCCTCCATACACCTCCATCTAATGGGCCCTACACACTCAGCGATTTCAATGATCGATATGAACGTTCTCGTTCACTAATGAATGAGAACTCGTTCATATCTGTCAGTGTGTAGGCACCAATGATGAACGATGCGCAGCCCCGCGCTTGTTCACCATTGGTGCCGGGTCGCTTGTGCATGCAGACCAATATGGACAATCTCGTCAATATTAGCATGCACGCATATGGAGCCGGGTGACGGGGGCAGTGAAGAAACTTCACCCCCCCCCCCCCCGGGTCGCCAGTCTGCCAGCTCGGCGGCGGGTCGCCTAATAAGTAGGGCCCTTTAATCTCCTCACCGCTGCTCCCTACATCCCAAGCCTCATCGCTCATCCATACTCCTCCAGCCTCCCTACATCACCAGCCTCATCACTACACCTCCATCTTAGTCTCCTCACCGCTGCTCCCTACACCACCTGCCATATTCAACACCAGATGTCACCTGATGAAAGAGTAGGAAGAGAAACCTTTCCCGTCCCATCCACTGACCTCGGAAGCAGCGGCAGATGTCCTCATGGGTCAGATATGCCAGAGTGTTCACAGTTAGAGAAAATAAATGACAGAAGTAAATAATGGGACAGCATTACGTACAAACCTACAGTGACTGACAATTGTACATGGATACTGCTCCTATATTGGAGGGGAGTCGTGGCTACAGCAACCCATCGGCTGGAATAGTCTGCTACTAGCACTGGGGGGCACAACCCCCAATGCAGCAGACGCAGTGTATAGAGAGAGAATGGTAAAAGCCCTGCAGTGGGGGTGGGGGAATGGGGGGTTTATATCTGTGTTGTAGGGGCTGTGTGTGTAGGTATATAAAAGGAGAGTTCTGGTAGACTTACAATTGTTACCTCTTTCTGCGCGGTACATTAATTCCATAGGGAAACATTGGGGTGTACAGTGGATCTTGATCCAGAGGCACCAACAAGCTAAAGCTTTAGGCTGTCCCAGGATGCATTGAGGCCTCCTCTATAACCCCACCTCCAGGCACTGTGAGCTCAGTTTTGTTAACCAGTTCAATGCAGGAGCAGGTAAGAAGGCAGATGTTAGTTACATAGAACCACATTGTCACGACAGGAGTAGAGACAAGCGGCTAATGCCATACAAACCCATAGAAGCTAGGTGCGTCAGGGCGGGCTTCCTGTGGAACTCAGTGTACCTCGCAGAAAGAGTGTTAACCATGGTAAGTCTACCATAACGTTCCTTTTCTGCAGCAGTATACATTGGTTTCCACAGGAAAACATCAGGGATGTCCTAAAGCAGTTCCTCTAAGGAGGGGACGAGCCTTAGCGGGTATTAGAACCTGGTGTCCAAAGGAAGCATCCTGGGAGGTGGAAATCTCAAAGGCATTAGAACCTAATAAACATGTTCACTGAGGAACACATAGCCGCCTTGCACATTGTTCTGTGGACACGGCACGGCTGGTCGCCCAAGAAGGTCCAACAGACCGAGTAGAATGGGCTTTATTAGCAGCAGGAGCTGGGAGTGCAGCCTGCGCATAAGCTTGAGCAATCACCATTCTAATCCATCTGGCCAAGGTTTGCTTATTCGCAGGCCAGCCCCGTTTGTGGAAACCAAACAGTACAAAAAATGAATCTTACCTCCTAATAGAGGCAGTCCTCTCCACATAGATACGGGGAACCCTTAACACATTCACATAATGCTCTTTGGGGGACAAGTCTGAAGAGATAAAAGGCCGGAACCACATCTCTTGGTTAAGGTGAAAAGAGGACACCACCTTAGGCATATAACCCGGTTGAGTTCGTCGAACTGCCCGGTCACTGTGAAAAAAATCAATTAGGGTGGATGACAGGACAAGAAGCCTAAGCCCAACACCCGTCTTGCCGAGGCAATAGCCAGCAAGAACAGGATATTGGCTGTGAGCCAATTAAGGTCCACCGACTCAAGAGGTTCAATGGAGACTCTTGCAGGGCATTCAGGACAACAGACAAATCCCATGGAGCTACAGGAGGGACATAGGGAGGCTGAATCTGTTAGAAACCCTGAGTGAAAGTATGAACGTCAGGTATAGACGCAATTTTTCTCTGAAACCATACAGACAATGCAGATATGTGAACCTTGAGGGAGGCCAGACGGAGACATAAGTCAAGATCTTGTTGCAGAAAAGCCAGCTTCTGGAAGTTCTGAACGTAGGGACATTATAATTCTTATCAGCACACCAGGTGAAGTAAGAATTCCAGACCTTGTATTAAATCTGGGCTTGCGCCAGTTTACGGGCCTTCATATAGTTCGAATAACCGCCTCGGAAATCCTTTGACCCTCAGGAGTGATGCTTCAAGAGCCATGCCATCAAAGCCAGTTTGGCCAGGTCTGGGTAGACACAAGGGCCCTGTACGAGGAGGTCTGGTCGTTGAGGAAGTAGAAGAGGGCGCTCTGTCAATAGACCCTGCAGGTCTGAATACCACTGCCATCGAGGCCACACTGGAGCGACTAGAAGCAGTATTCCTCCTTGACTGAACTTCCATAGTACCCTGGTCAGAAGACACTGGAGGGAACACGTAGGGCAGGCGAAAGTTCCATGGAATGGCCAGTGCATCCACAAACGCTGCCTGAGGATCCCTGGTCCTAGATCCGAAGACTGGAACCTTGTGATTGTGTCGAGACGCCATGAGGTCTACGTCAGGTAGACACCACCTTTCCACTAGGAGTCAAAAAACTTCTGGATGAAGAGTCCACTCTCCAGCATGCACGTCCTGATGACTGAGGAAATCCGCTTCCCGGTTGAGGACACCTGGAATGAACACTGCCGATATGGCTGGCAGATGGCGTTCTGCCCCACAAAGGATTTTTGACACTTCTATCATTGCCATGCAGCTTCAAATGCCGCCTTGATGGTTTATGTATGCCACCGTGGTGGCGTTGTCTGATCGTACTTGAACAGGCCTGTACTGTACTAGAGGTAGGGCGAGAGATAATGCATTGAACATAGCCCTCTGCTCCAGAATGTTTAGAAGGAGTGATTCCTCCTTGATCCAATGACCTTGAAAAGAGTGTTGCTCCAACACCGCTCCCCGTTCCCTCACAACAGGCGTCCGCTGTCAGCAGAACCCAGTCGGGGACCCAGAAGGGACGGCCCCTGCTCTTGCTGGTCCTGGATTCAGCAGGTCAGTGACAGACGAACCTCCGGAGTCAAAGAGTGAGATCTGATCCAATGAGGCAGGCCATCCCACTTGGAAAGGATTAACCTGTAGTGGGCGGGAATGAAATTGAACGTACTCTACCATGTCGAAGGCCGATAACATCAGGCCAAGTACTTGCCTTGCCGAGTGTATCGGCACTCTGGTGCGACAAAGGAAGCATCTTATCCTGTCCTGAATCTTCAGGACTTTATCTGGAGACAGAAACAGTCTCTGACTGTGTGTGTCCAGTAGTGCCCCCAGGTGCACCATGCTCTGAGCTGGGACCAGCGAGGACTTCTTCCATTTGATAAGCCACCCATGGGCTTGCAGGAAGATTACCTCTAGTTGCATGAGACAGAGGAGGACTTTGTGGGAATTTGCCAGAATCAGCAGGTCATCTAGATACAGCAGGATGCTGACTCCCTGGCGACGGAGAGGAGCAGTCATAACAGCAATGACCTTGTGAAGATCCGAGGAGCCGTAGCCAGTCCAAATGGCTGAGCCTGGAATTGGAATAGAGGTTGCCATTAGCAAACCGCAGATATTGCTGATGCGACATGGCAATAGGTATATGCAGGTACGCATCCTGTATATCCAGGGATACCATATAGTCTCTGGGTTCCCTAGCCAGTACAATGGAGCGCAGTGTTTCCATATGAAACCTGGACACTCTCACAAACTTGTTCAAAGATTTGATATAGGCCGGAAGGACCCCTTGAGTTTCGGACACAGAGAGTGAGGTACCGGCACAATCACTCTTGTACTCCGGAGAGAACTCACCAGTTTGTAGAGTTTGCCCCTTAAACGGATCCGAAAGGGAGGGCAGTAGTGCAAAACTGGCGAAGGGGACATATCTTGAACGAGACAGCATACCCGTGAAAGACAACTTCCGCAACCCATGCGTCTGAAGTTGTCTTTAACCAGACCTGGGAGAACTGTAGAAGTCCGCCTCCCACGCTGGGGTCCCCCAGGGGGAGGCCCACCCGGTCATACAGCAGGCTTGTCTTGTTTATAAGGAGGCTGATAGGCAGCCCAGGATTGTTTCGACTTGGGCTTGGTGGATTTGGGAGCACGAGATTGTCTCGGTACGCCTGGCCTTTTGCTTTTCCTTGAGGCCGAGAGGAATGGAAGGTGGTACCTTTTGCCTTCTATGCAGAAGGATTAGTATTTGGGAGAAAGGCAGTCTTGGCAGCTGCTAATTAAGACACAATTTTATTCAGATCTTACCCAAACAAAATGTCCCCAGTGAAGGGTAGTACCTCCAAGGTCTTTTTGCAGTCTAGGTCGAGCTTCCATGACATCAACCACAGAATACAGCGAGCCAGGACAGAAGTAGTTGACGCCTTGGCTGTCAACACACCGGCCTCAGAGGAAGCCTCCTGAATGTAATAGGCGGCGGTGGTAATGTGAGACAGATATTGTCTGGCAGTGTCAGATATATCCTCGGGCAGCTCTTCCTCTAATGCCTGAACCCATGATTCAATACCTTTTGCGGCCCAGGAGGCAGCAATAGTGGGTCTACGTACAGCACCTGTCAGGGAGTAAATAGATTTCAGGCATCCCTCCACACGCTTATCTGCCGGTTCCTTCAGTGAGGTGACAGTGGTGACAGGCAGAGTGGAAGACACCACGAGACAGGTGACATGAGAATCCACCCACGGTGGGGTTTCCCGAGAGGATAGTGAGCAAAGGCCCGTTTTAGCGGAGGGAATTTCCTTCCTGGATTAGACCAAGGTTCCCGTTTGATGTCCACAAAATTATCAGAATGGGGTAACAGAGTTTAAACAACAGAAGGTGGTTAAAACGGTATCAGTTTTCCTTGCCACACTACTGGAATATTCCTCTTTGAAGTAAAGGCAGGGACATCAATCTGCAAGGAAGAATCCTCATCAGTAACACAGGATTCAGAGTCTGACAGGACCGCATGCTCCCCCTCCTCTTCAGATGAGACATCAGAGGTTTGTGGATTGTGAGGAGCTTAGATGCCCCAGAGACACGGGAGTGACCTGGGGTAGATTTCTGTCTAACCAGAGACTGATTCAACTGCTGCAGCTGGGACGACAATTTCTCCACCAAAGGCGGATTAACCATAGGGACAATATGAGATGGCAATGGCAGTGGTGGTCCCATAGGGGGCGCTATGAGTTCCACAGAGTACCCAGTAGGTTGGTGAACGCAGCCCAGGGTACCTCCATTGCAGGAGCTGCGGACTGACTGGGAGGCGTATGACAATTAGTAGAGAGACGTCATAGAACACTTCCCCTCTGGTAAATCCTTGGAGCATGCTCTGCATGATGCAGGAGCTTCCACTGATATCCTGCCCTTTCTGTTAGACATTATGTGAGAATGCAGCAACAGAGCGACGGCATAGGGCTAGTCCGCCCCCCATGTCGGTCCCTGCCCCGTCGCCCCAGTACAAAAGCATCGCACATCGGCAATGCTTTTGTACCGGAGGAGTAGCTCCCATCCAGCGCAGCTCCTCGGCGCTGCTCAGGTCATAGCGGCTGCATGTGACATAATGCAGCCGCCGTGGCCCACCCCCATCAGTCCGAGCACGCCTGCGTTGCCTGGACGACGCCCCTTAAATGGCGGATAAACGCCGCCGGCACGCCCCCTCCCGCCCAGCGACTGCCTCTGCCCGTCAATCAGGCAGAGGTGATCGCAGGGCTATGACAGCCGTCGGCTGTCTAGCATACGCCGATGCATGCGCACTTCAGACCTGATCGCTACTGTGCAAACACGCATAGCACCTATCAAGTCTGAATCAACCACTTCGTACGATAAAGCCAGACAAAGTATAATACCGGCGAGTAAATCTGGTATTATGTGACAGAGTACATAGTAGAATATGCGTATAGGATAAATACTGTGACGCACTATATTAGCGGACCCAGACGCACCTAGTCTCTTAGGGTACAGAATATAGTGACGGTTATATCTGGGAAACACTGAAAGTGAAACCACACAGCAGATACAAGCACACACAATGCAGAAATTATCACAATAACGCTGCACTGGACGTGTGTGTGTGTGTGTGTGTGTGTGTGTGTGTGTGTGTGTGTGTGTGTGTGTGTGTGTGTGTGTATATATATATATATATATATATATATATATATATATATATATATATATATATATATAATGATAATGTCATAGAAAACAAAACTAAACAAGTTTTTTTTTTACAGTATTTACCAGAGAGGACCAAATGCTGGGTCTAACACAAAATCTCAACAAAGATAATGTTCCACTGATAAATGCTTATTTAAGTGAGGAGGTAGTCTGTGACAGATTAAAAAAGTTAAAGATTAATAAGTCACCGGGTCCCGATGGAATTCACCCAAGGGTTCTTATGAAGCTGCACGCTGAACTAGCAAGACCTCTATTTTTGATCTTCACGGATTCGATTAAATCGGGTATGGTTCCCAAAGACTGGCGTATAGCGGAGGTAGTGCCGATATTTAAAAGCAAAGCTGAACCAGGTAATTATAGACCAGTTAGTCTTACATCTATAGTGGGGAAAGTATTGGAAGGTATTCTAAGGGACAGTGGTGGTCATTCAGAGTTGTTCGCTCGCTAGCAGATTTTAGCAGCATTGCACACGCTAGGCCGCCGCCCTCTGGAAGTGTATCTTAGCTTAGCAGAATTGCGAATAGAAAATTCTTAGTAGTTTCTGAGTAGCTCGATACTTACTCCTACACTGCGATCAGCTCAGCCCGTTTCGTTCCTGGTTTGACGTCACAAACACGCCCTGCGTTCGGCCAGCCACTCCCACGTTTTATCCTGGCACGCCTGCGTTTTTCCGCACACTCCCAGAAAATGGTCAGTTTCCGCCCAGAAACACTCACTTCCTGTCAATCACACTCCGATCACTTCAACGATGTAAATTCTTCGTTCGGACGTGAGTAAATCTACCAAGTTCTATGCTAAAATACTTAGCGCATGCACACTGCGTATCATGCGCATTTTTGCCTTAATCGCTCCGTTGCGAAAATCGGCAACAAGCGAACAACTCTGAATGACCCCCCCCCCCCCGTATTCAAAAGATCCTTGAAGTAAATAAGGTCATTAAAAGGAACCAACATGGATTTGTGAAGGACAGATCATGTCAGACCAACTTACTTGGCTTTTATGAAACAGTAAATGCAAACCTTGATCAGGGTAAGGAGGTGGATAATAAGAATTTACTTACCGATAATTCTATTTCTCGGAGTCCGTAGTGGATGCTGGGGTTCCTGAAAGGACCATGGGGAATAGCGGCTCCGCAGGAGACAGGGCACAAAAAGTAAAGCTTTCCGATCAGGTGGTGTGCACTGGCTCCTTCCCCTATGACCCTCCTCCAAGCCTCAGTTAGGTACTGTGCCCGGACGAGCGTACACAATAAGGGAGGAATTTTGAATCCCGGGTAAGACTCATACCAGCCACACCAATCACACCGTACAACTTGTGATCAAACCCAGTTAACAGTATGATAACAGAGGAGCCTCCGAAAGATGGCTTCCTAAACAATAACCCGAATTAGTTAACAATAACTATGTACAATTATTGCAGATAATCCGCACTTGGGATGGGCGCCCAGCATCCACTACGGACTCCGAGAAATAGAATTATCGGTAAGTAAATTCTTATTTTCTCTATCGTCCTAGTGGATGCTGGGGTTCCTGAAAGGACCATGGGGATTATACCAAAGCTCCCAAACGGGCGGGAGAGTGCGGATGACTCTGCAGCACCGAATGAGAGAACTCCAGGTCCTCCTTAGCCAGAGTATCAAATTTGTAAAATTTTACAAACGTGTTCTCCCCTGACCACGTAGCTGCTCGGCAAAGTTGTAATGCCGAGACCCCTCGGGCAGCCGCCCAAGATGAGCCCACCTTCCTTGTGGAGTGGGCCTTTACAGATTTAGGCTGTGGCAGGCCTGCCACAGACTGTGCAAGTTGGATTGTGCTACAGATCCAACGAGCAATCGTCTGCTTAGACGCAGGAGCACCCATCTTGTTGGGTGCATACAATATAAACAACGAGTCAGATTTTCTGACTCCAGCTGTCCTTGCAATATATATTTTTAATGCTCTGACAACGTCCAGTAACTTGGAGTCCTCCAAGTCACTTGTAGCCGCAGGCACTACAATAGGCTGGTTCAGATGAAATGCTGACACCACCTTAGGGAGAAAATGCGGACGAGTCCGCAGTTCTGCCCTGTCCGAATGGAAAATCAGATATGGGCTTTTGTAAGATAAAGCTGCCAGTTCTGACACTCTCCTGGCCGAAGCCAGGGCTAGTAACATGGTCACTTTCCATGTGAGATATTTTAAATCCACCTTATTTAGTGGTTCAAACCAATGAGATTTTAGAAATTCCAAAACCACATTGAGATCCCACGGTGCCACTGGAGGCACCACAGGAGGCTGTATATGCAGCACTCCCTTAACAAAAGTCTGGACTTCAGGAACTGAAGCCAATTCTTTTTGAAAGAAAATCGACAGGGCCGAAATTTGAACCTTAATAGATCCCAATTTGAGACCCATAGACAATCCTGATTGCAGGAAATGTAGGAATCGACCCAGTTGAAATTCCTCCGTCGGAGCACTCCGAACATCGCACCACGCAACATATCTTCGCCAAATGCGGTGATAGTGTTGCACGGTTACTTCCTTCCTTGCTTTAATCAAAGTAGGAATGACTTCTTCCGGCATGCCTTTTTCCTTTAGGATCCGGCGTTCAACCGCCATGCCGTCAAACGCAGCCGCGGTAAGTCTTGAAACAGACAGGGACCCTGCTGAAGCAAGTCCCTCCTTAGAGGTAGAGGCCACGGATCTTCCGTGATCATCTCTTGAAGTTCCGGGTACCAAGTCCTTCTTGGCCAATCCGGAACCACTAGTATCGTTCTTACGCCTCTTTGCCGTATAATTCTCAATACTTTTGGTATGAGAGGCAGAGGAGGAAACACATACACCGACTGGTACACCCAAGGCGTTACCAGCGCGTCCACAGCTATTGCCTGCGGATCTCTTGACCTGGCGCAATACCTGTCCAGTTTTTTGTTGAGGCGAGACGCCATCATGTCCACCATTGGTCTTTCCCAACGGGTTACCAGCATGTGGAAGACTTCCGGATGAAGTCCCCACTCTCCCGGGTGAAGGTCGTGTCTGCTGAGGAAGTCTGCTTCCCAGTTGTCCACTCCCGGGATGAACACTGCTGACAGTGCTATCACATGATTCTCTGCCCAGCGAAGAATCCTTGCAGCTTCTGCCATTGCACTCCTGCTTCTTGTGCCGCCCTGTCTGTTTACATGGGCGACTGCCGTGATGTTGTCCGACTGGATCAACACCGATTTTCCTTGAAGCAGAGGTTCTGCCTGGCTTAGAGCATTGTAGATTGCTCTTAGTTCCAGAATGTTTATGTGAAGAGACGTTTCCAGGCTCGTCCACACTCCCTGGAAGTTTCTTCCTTGTGTGACTGCTCCCCAGCCTCTCAGGCTGGCGTCCGTGGTCACCAGGATCCAATCCTGTATGCCGAATCTGCGGCCCTCCAATAGATGAGCACTCTGCAACCACCACAGAAGAGATACCCTTGTCCTTGGAGACAGGGTTATCCGCTGGTGCATCTGAAGATGCGACCCTGACCATTTGTCCAACAGATCCCTCTGGAAAATTCGTGCATGGAATCTGCCGAATGGAATTGCTTCGTAAGAAGCCACCATTTTTCCCAGGACTCTTGTGCATTGATGTACAGACACCTTTCCTGGTTTTAGGAGGTTCCTGACAAGCTCGGATAACTCCTTGGCTTTTTCCTCCGGGAGAAAAACCTTTTTCTGAACCGTGTCCAGAATCATCCCTAGGAACAGCAGACGAGTTGTCGGCATTAACTGGGATTTTGGAATATTCAGAATCCAGCCGTGCTGTTTTAGCACTTCTTGAGACAGTGCTAATCCCCTCTCTAGCTGTTCTCTGGACCTTGCCCTTATTAGGAGATCGTCCAAGTATGGGATAATTAATACGCCTTTTCTTCAAAGAAGAATCATCATCTCGGCCATTACCTTTGTAAAGACTCGAGGTGCCGTGGACAATCCGAACGGCAGCGTCTGAAACTGATAGTGACAGTTTTGTACAACGAACCTGAGGTACCCCTGGTGTGAGGGGTAAATTGGAACGTGGAGGTACGCATCCTTGATGTCCAAGGACACCATAAAGTCCCCTTCTTCCAGGTTCGCTATCACTGCTCTGAGTGACTCCATTTTGAACTTGAACTTCTTTATGTATAGGTTCAAGGACTTCAGATTTAGAATAGGTCTTACCGAGCCGTCCGGCTTCGGTACCACAAATAGAGTGGAATAATACCCCTTTCCCTGTTGTAGAAGAGGTACCTTGACTATCACCTGCTGAGAGTACAGCTTGTGAATGGCTTCCAAAACCGTCTCCCTTTCGGAGGGGGACGTTGGTAAAGCAGACTTCAGGAAACGGCGAGGCGGATCTGTCTCTAGTTCCAACCTGTACCCCTGAGATATTATCTGCAGGATCCAGGGATCTACCTGCGAGTGAGCCCACTGCGCGCTGAAATTCTTGAGACGACCACCCACGAGTCCGCTTGAGAAGCCCCAGCGTCATGCTGAGGCTTTTGTAGAAGCGGGGGAGGGCTTCTGTTCCTGGGAAGGAGCTGCCTGTTGGGTGTCTCTTCCCCTTTCCTCTGCCTCGTGGCAGAAATGAATAGCCCTTTGCTCTCTTGTTTTTAAAGGAACGAAAGGGCTGCGGTTGAAAAGTCGGTGTCTTTTTCTGTTGGGGAGTAGCTTGAGGTAAAAAAGTGGATTTCCCGGCTGTAGCCGTGGCCACCAAATCTGATAGACCGACTCCAAATAACTCCTCCCCTTTATACGGCAAAACTTCCATATGCCGTTTTGAGTCCGCATCGCCTGACCACTGTCGCGTCCATAAAGCTCTTCTGGCCGAAATGGACATAGCACTTACCCGTGATGCCAGTGTGCAGATATCCCTCTGTGCATCACGCATATAAAGAAATGCATCCTTTATTTGCTCTAAAGACAGTAAAACATTGTCCCTATCCAGGGTATCAATATTTTCAATCAGGGACTCTGACCAAGCTACCCCAGCACTGCACATCCAGGCTGTCGCTATAGCTGGTCGTAGTATAACACCTGTATGTGTGTATATACTTTTTTGGATATTTTCCATCCTCCTATCTGCTGGATCTTTAAGTGCGGCCGTCTCAGGAGAGGGTAACGCCACTTGTTTAGATAAGCGTGTGAGCGCCTTGTCCACCCTAGGAGGTGTTTCCCAGCGCGCCCTAACCTCTGACGGGAAAGGGTATAAAGCTAATAACTTCTTTGAAATTAGCATCTTTTTATCGGGGGCAACACACGCTTCATCACATACATCATTTAGTTCTTCTGATTCGGGAAAAACTATAGGTAGTTTTTTCACACCCCACATAATACCCTGTTTAGTGGTACCTGTAGTATCAGCTAAATGTAACGCCTCCTTCATTGCCAAAATCATATAACGTGTGGCCCTACTGGAAAATACGGTTGATTCGTCACCGTCGCCACTGGAATCAGTGCCTGTGTCTGGGTCTGTGTCGACCGACTGAGGCAAAGGGCGTTTTACCGCCCCTGACGGTGTTTGAGGCGCCTGGACAGGCACTAACTGATTGTCCGGCCGTCTCATGTCGTCAAACGACTGCTTTAGCGTGTTGACACTATCCCGTAATTCCATAAATAAAGGCATCCATTCTGGTGTCGACCCCCTAGGAGGTGACATCCCCATATTTGGCAATTGCTCCGCCTCCACACCAATATCGTCCTCATACATGTCGACACACACGTACCGACACACAGCAGACACACAGGGAATGCTCTTAACGAAGACAGGACCCCACTAGCCCTTTGGGGAGACAGAGGGAGAGTTTGCCAGCACACACCAAAAGCGCTATATATGACAGGGATAGCCTTATAATAAGTGCTCCCTGTATAGCTGCTTTTATAATATAATTTTTGCCACTATTTTGCCCCCCCTCTCTTGTTTTACCCTGTTTCTGTAGTGCAGTGCAGGGGAGAGACCTGGGAGCCGTCCTGACCAGCGGAGCTGTGTAAGGAAAATGGCGCTGTGTGCTGAGGAGATAGGCCCCGCCCCTTTTCCGGCGGGCTCGTCTCCCGCTCTTTAGTGTATTCTGGCAGGGGTTAAATATCTCCATATAGCCCCCGGAGGCTATATGTGAGGTATTTTTTAGCCAAATAGGTTTTCATTTGCCTCCCAGGGCGCTCCCCTCCCAGCGCCCTGCACCCTCAGTGACTGCCGTGTGAAGTGTGCTGAGAGGAAAATGGCGCACAGCTGCAGTGCTGTGCGCTACCTTTATAAGACTGAGGAGTCTTCTGCCGCCGATTCTGGACCTCTTCATGTTTCAGCATCTGCAAGGGGGCCGGCGGCGAGGCTCCGGTGACCATCCAGGCTGTACCTGTGATCGTCCCTCTGGAGCTGATGTCCAGTAGCCAAGAAGCCAATCCATCCTGCACGCAGGTGAGTTCACTTCTTCTCCCCTAAGTCCCTCGTTGCAGTGATCCTGTTGCCAGCAGGACTCACTGTAAAATAAAAAACCTAGCTAAACTTTCTCTAAGCAGCTCTTTAGGAGAGCCACCTAGATTGCACCCTTCTCGGCCGGGCACAAAAATCTAACTGAGGCTTGGAGGAGGGTCATAGGGGGAGGAGCCAGTGCACACCACCTGATCGGAAAGCTTTACTTTTTGTGCCCTGTCTCCTGCGGAGCCGCTATTCCCCATGGTCCTTTCAGGAACCCCAGCATCCACTAGGACGATAGAGAAATAATCTTTTTAGATTTTGCCAAAGCTTTCGACAGTACCACACGTGCGTCTTATCTACAAGTTGCAAGAAATAGGGCTAGGGAGCACAATATGCACTTGGGTCGGTAATTGGTTAGAAAATAGGGAGCAGCGCGTTGTGCTCAATGGATCATTTTCAAATTGGACTAAAGTACTAAGTGGTGTGCCACAAGGGTCTGTACTCGGACCACTTTTGTTCAACATTTTCATCAACGACCTAACAGTAGGTCTAGAGAGCATGGTGTCAATTTTCGCAGACGATACCAAATTGTGTAAGGTTATAAATACGGAGGGGGATGCTGAGTCTCTTCAGAACGACTTAACTAAACTGGAAGCATGGGCAGCAAAATGGAGAATGAGATTCAACACAGACAAGTGTAAGGTAATGCACTGTGGCGGCAAGACCAAAAATAACACCTACATACTAAATGGGGTAATATTAGGGGATTCTGTACTGCAAAAATACTTAGGGGTTCACATAGATAAAAAATTGAGCAGCAGTACCCAAAGTAGGAGTGCAGCAAAGAAGGCTAATAAGATATTAGCATGCATAAAAACGGGGAATTGATGCTAGGGACGAGAGCATTATACTCCCATTATATAAATCACTAGTGAGGCCACATCTTGAATACTGTGTACAATTTTGGGCACCATATTACAAAAACGATATCCTGGAGCTAGAAAAGGTTCAGAGGCGGGCGACAAAACTAATCAAGGGCATGGAGACGCTGGTATACGAGGAAAGGCTTGCAAGACTAGGCATGTTTACATTGGAAAAGAGATGATTAAGAGGGAACATGATCAACATCTACAAATATATAAGGGGTCAACACACAGAGCTCGGGAGGGACCTGTTTTCTGTAAGATCAGCACAGAGGACACGTGGTCACTCGCTTAGGTTAGAGGAGAGGAGTTTCCGCACATTGAGGCGAAAATAAGATTTTACTTACCGATAAATCTATTTCTCGGAGTCCGTAGTGGATGCTGGGGTTCCTGAAAGGACCATGGGGAATAGCGGCTCCGCAGGAGACAGGGCACAAAAAGTAAAGCTTTTCCAGATCAGGTGGTGTGCACTGGCTCCTCCCCCTATGACCCTCCTCCAGACTCCAGTTAGGTACTGTGCCCGGACGAGCGTACACAATAAGGGAGGATTTTGAATCCCGGGTAAGACTCATACCAGCCACACCAATCACACCGTACAACTTGTGATCTAAACCCAGTTAACAGTATGATAACAGCGGAGCCTCTGAAAGATGGCTTCCTTCAACAATAACCCGAATTAGTTAACAATAACTATGTACAATTATTGCAGATAATCCGCACTTGGGATGGGCGCCCAGCATCCACTACGGACTCCGAGAAATAGATTTATCGGTAAGTAAAATCTTATTTTCTCTATCGTCCTAGTGGATGCTGGGGTTCCTGAAAGGACCATGGGGATTATACCAAAGCTCCCAAACGGGCGGGAGAGTGCGGATGACTCTGCAGCACCGAATGAGAGAACTCCAGGTCCTCCTTAGCCAGAGTATCAAATTTGTAAAATTTTACAAACGTGTTCTCCCCTGACCACGTAGCTGCTCGGCAAAGTTGTAATGCCGAGACCCCTCGGGCAGCCGCCCAAGATGAGCCCACCTTCCTTGTGGAGTGGGCCTTTACAGATTTAGGCTGTGGCAGGCCTGCCACAGAATGTGCAAGTTGGATTGTGCTACAGATCCAACGAGCAATCGTCTGCTTAGACGCAGGAGCACCCATCTTGTTGGGTGCATACAATATAAACAACGAGTCAGATTTTCTGACTCCAGCAGTCCTTGCAATATATATTTTTAATGCTCTGACAACGTCCAGTAACTTGGAGTCCTCCAAGTCACTTGTAGCCGCAGGCACTACAATAGGCTGGTTCAGATGAAATGCTGACACCACCTTAGGGAGAAAATGCGGACGAGTCCGCAGTTCTGCCCTGTCCGAATGGAAAATCAGATATGGGCTTTTGTAAGATAAAGCTGCCAGTTCTGACACTCTCCTGGCCGAAGCCAGGGCTAGAAGCATGGTCACTTTCCATGTGAGATATTTCAAATCCACCTTCTTTAGTGGTTCAAACCAATGAGATTTTAGAAAGTCCAAAACCACATTGAGATCCCACGGTGCCACTGGAGGCACCACAGGAGGCTGTATATGTAGCACTCCCTTAACAAAGGTCTGGACTTCAGGGACTGAAGCCAATTCTTTTTGAAAGAAAATCGACAGGGCCGAAATTTGAACCTTAATAGATCCCAATTTGAGACCCATAGACAATCCTGATTGCAGGAAATGTGGGAATCGACCCAGTTGAAATTCCTCCGTCGGAGCACTCCGATCTTCGCACCACGCAACATATTTTCGCCAAATTCGGTGATAATGTTGCACGGTTACTTCCTTCCTTGCTTTAATCAAAGTAGGAATGACTTCTTCCGGCATGCCTTTTTCCTTTAGGATCCGGCGTTCAACCGCCATGCCGTCAAACGCAGCCGCGGTAAGTCTTGAAACAGACAGGGACCCTGCTGAAGCAAGTCCCTCCTTAGAGGTAGAGGCCACGGATCTTCCGTGATCATCTCTTGAAGTTCCGGGTAAGAAGTCCTTCTTGGCCAATCCGGAACCACTAGTATCGTCCTTACGCCTCTTTGCCGTATAATTCTCAATACTTTTGGTATGAGAGGCAGAGGAGGAAACACATACACCGACTGGTACACCCAAGGCGTTACCAGCGCGTCCACAGCTATTGCCTGCGGATCTCTTGACCTGGCGCAATACCTGTCCAGTTTTTTGTTGAGGCGAGACGCCATCATGTCCACCATTGGTCTTTCCCAACGGGTTACCAGCAAGTGGAAGACTTCTGGATGAAGTCCCCACTCTCCCGGGTGAAGATCGTGTCTGCTGAGGAAGTCTGCTTCCCAGTTGTCCACTCCCGGGATGTCCATACTCCCTGGAAGTTTCTTCCTTGTGTGACTGCTCCCCAGCCTCTCAGGCTGGCGTCCGTGGTCACCAGGATCCAATCCTGTATGCCGAATCTGCGGCCCTCCAATAGATGAGCACTCTGCAACCACCACAGAAGAGACACCCTTGTCCTTGGAGACAGGGTTATCCGCAGGTGCATCTGAAGATGCGACCCTGACCTGTCCAACAGATCCCTTTGGAAAATTCTTGCGTGGAATCTGCCGAATGGAATTGCTTCGTAAGAAGCCACCATTTTTCCCAGGACTCTTGTGCATTGATGTACAGACACCTTTCCTGGTTTTAGGAGGTTCCTGACAAGCTCGGATAACTCCTTGGCTTTTTCCTCCGGGAGAAAAACCTTTTTCTGAACCGTGTCCAGAATCATCCCTAGGAACAGCAGACGAGTTGTCGGCATTAACTGGGATTTTGGAATATTCAGAATCCACCCGTGCTGTTTTAGCACTTCTTGCGACAGTGCTAATCCCATCTCTAGCTGTTCTCTGGACCTTGCCCTTATTAGGAGATCGTCCAAGTATGGGATAATTAATATGCCTTTTCTTCGAAGAAGAATCATCATCTCGGCCATTACCTTTGTAAAGACCCGAGGTGCCGTGGACAATCCGAACGGCAGCGTCTGAAACTGATAGTGACAGTTTTGTACAACGAACCTGAGGTACCCCTGGTGTGAGGGGTAAATTGGAACGTGGAGATACGCATCCTTGATGTCCAAGGATACCATAAAGTCCCCCTCTTCCAGGTTCGCTATCACTGCTCTGAGTGACTCCATCTTGAACTTGAACTTCTTTATGTACAGGTTCAAGGACTTCAGATTTAGAATAGGCCTTACCGAGCCATCCGGCTTCGGTACCACAAAAAGAGTGGAATAATACCCCTTCCCTTGTTGTAGAAGAGGTACCTTGACTATCACCTGCTGAGAGTACAGCTTGTGAATGGCTTCCAAAACCGTCTCCCTTTCGGAGGGGGACGTTGGTAAAGCAGACTTCAGGAAACGGCGAGGTGGATCTGTCTCTAATTCCAACCTGTACCCCTGAGATATTATCTGCAGGATCCAGGGATCTACCTGCGAGTGAGCCCACTGCGCGCTGTAATTTTTGAGACGACCACCCACCGTCCCCGAGTCCGCTTGAGAAGCCCCAGCGTCATGCTGAGGCTTTTGTAGAAGCCGGGGAAGGCTTCTGTTCCTGGGAAGGAGCTGCCTGTTGCTGTCTCTTCCCTCGACCTCTGCCTCGTGGCAGATATGAATAGCCCTTTGCTCTCTTATTTTTAAAGGAACGAAAGGGCTGCGGTTGAAAAGTCGGTGCCTTTTTCTGTTGGGGAGTAGCTTGAGGTAGAAAGGTGGATTTCCCGGCTGTAGCCGCGGCCACCAAATCTGATAGACCGACTCCAAATAACTCCTCCCCTTTATACGGCAAAACTTCCATATGTCGTTTTGAATCCGCATCGCCTGTCCACTGTCGCGTCCATAAAGCTCTTCTGGCCGAAATGGACATAGCACTTACCCGTGATGCCAGTGTGCAGATATCCCTCTGTGCATCACGCATATAAAGAAATGCATCCTTTATTTGTTCTAACGACAGTAAAATATTGTCCCTGTCCAGGGTATCAATATTTTCAATCAGGGACTCTGACCAAACTACCCCAGCACTGCACATCCAGGCTGTCGCTATAGCTGGTCGTAGTATAACACCTGCATGTGTGTATATACTTTTTTTGGATATTTTCCATCCTCCTATCTGATGGATCTTTAAGTGCGGCCGTCTCAGGAGAGGGTAACGCCACTTGTTTAGATAAGCGTGTTAGCGCCTTGTCCACCCTAGGAGGTGTTTCCCAGCGCTCCCTAACCTCTGGCGGGAAAGGGTATAATGCCAATAATTTCTTTGAAATTATCAGCTTTTTATCAGGGGCAACCCACGCTTCATTACACACGTCATTTAATTCTTCTGATTCAGGAAAAACTATAGGTAGTTTTTTCACACCCCACATAATACCCTGTTTAGTGGTACCTGTAGTATCAGCTAAATGTAACGCCTCCTTCATTGCCAAAATCATATAACGTGTGGCCCTACTGGAAAATACGGTTGATTCGTCACCGTCACCACTGGAGTCAGTGCCTGTGTCTGGGTCTGTGTCGACCGACTGAGGCAAAGGGCGTTTCACAGCCCCTGACGGTGTTTGAGTCGCCTGGACAGGCACTAATTGATTGTCCGGCCGTCTCATGTCGTCAAACGACTGCTTTAGCGTGTTGACACTATCCCGTAGTTCCATAAATAAAGGCATCCATTCTGGTGTCGACTCCCTAGGGGGTGACATCCTCATATTTGGCAATTGCTCCGCCTCCACACCAATATTGTCCTCATACATGTCGACACACACGTACCGACACACAGCAGACACACAGGGAATGCTCCCAACGAAGACAGGACCCACTAGCCCTTTGGGGAGACAGAGGGAGAGTTTGCCAGCACACACCAAAAGCGCTATATATAACAGGGATAGCCTTATAATAAGTGCTCCCTTATAGCTGCTTTATATATATCAAAATATCGCCATAAATTTGCCCCCCCTCTCTGTTTTACCCTGTTTCTGTAGTGCAGTGCAGGGGAGAGACCTGGGAGCCGTCCTGACCAGCGGAGCTGTGAGAGGAAATGGCGCCGTGTGTTGAGGAGATAGGCCCCGCCCCTTTTCCGGCGGGCTCGTCTCCCGCTATTTAGTGAATCCAGGCAGGGGTTAAATATCTCCATATAGCCTCTGGGGGCTATATGTGAGGTATTTTTAGCCTTTATATAGGTTACATTTGCCTCCCAGGGCGCCCCCCCCCAGCGCCCTGCACCCTCAGTGACTGCGTGTGAAGTGTGCTGAGAGGAAAATGGCGCACAGCTGCAGTGCTGTGCGCTACCTTTAGAAGACTGCAGGAGTCTTCAGCCGCCGATTCTGGACCTCTTCTGACTTCAGCATCTGCAAGGGGGCCGGCGGCGCGGCTCCGGTGACCATCCAGGCTGTACCTGTGATCGTCCCTCTGGAGCTGATGTCCAGTAGCCAAGAAGCCAATCCATCCTGCACGCAGGTGAGTTGACTCCTTCTCCCCTCAGTCCCTCGCTGCAGTGATCCTGTTGCCAGCAGGACTCACTGTAAAATAAAAAACCTAAGCTAAACTTTTTCTAAGCAGCTCTTTAGGAGAGCCACCTAGATTGCACCCTTCTCGGCCGGGCACAAAAATCTAACTGGAGTCTGGAGGAGGGTCATAGGGGGAGGAGCCAGTGCACACCACCTGATCTGGAAAAGCTTTACTTTTTGTGCCCTGTCTCCTGCGGAGCCGCTATTCCCCATGGTCCTTTCAGGAACCCCAGCATCCACTAGGACGATAGAGAAAAGGTTTTTTCACAGTAAGGACAAAACGTGTTTGGAATTCCCTGCCTGAGAGAGTAGTAACTGCGGACTCGATGGACAATTGTCTTTTTTCAACCTTAGTTACTATATATATATATATATATATATATATATATATATATATATATATATATATATATATATATATATATATATATATATATATATATATATCCTATTGATGTTTTAAATACAATCTACTTCGCAACAAGACCCTGAGTGCCGCTGGTTATTTTCCTCTACCATTGATCTCACACGGAAGGCACCGGGGCAATCCTCTCCTATGATCAGTGGAGTGCCGGGCTGTACAGATTAGAAAAAAAAAAAAAAAAAAATTATATATATATATATATATATATATATATATATATATATATATATTATATATATATATATATATATATTATTTTTTTATTTCTGTAACCGGTACACTCTTGCTTAACTAATGCTGTCTGTATGAAGACATGTAGAATACTCAAGTGTCTGTAAGGTCACAGCGCTGTATACAGGCGGCTTTACAGGGAGACCTTGCCCTGCAATCCCAGAGACCAGCCACAGCTATGCTCAGAAGATGGCGCCCAGCGTCTCTGTCAGGGAGTGAGGGAGAGTGTGAGGCAGCTCCAGGGCAGGTAAAACGACTCAGAGATGGCGTCCTGGGCCGGGGGAGGGGCTACAGGTCAAGCACCAGTCATATGCTGGGTCCCACCGCCAGTACTACAGAGCCTTATTAAATGGGGCGTTAATACACCCGACCTGTACTCTTACGCCCTGGCGGTCTAGTGGGGTCCCTGCTCGGTGACAGTGTCCACACCAGCACCACGACCCGTCTCCCTAGGTCGTGGATGGAACATGACTTAATGGCGGGTCCCGCCTGGGGAACCCTCTTACCTCCTCCGCGTAACAGCCACGTGATCCAGGAGACCGACTGCGACCGTGTGCCTAAAGCCGGAGAGTCTCCGCCGCAAGTACCAAGGAACAGGCTGCGGCAGTATGCGACGCCGCTTGAGAGATGATGGAGCTGCAGCGCTGAAGTGTCACAATGACATACAGCGCTGACAGCCCAGAGAAGAAATCTTCTTAGAAAAGCTTTTCAGGGCTGCGCAGTGTAGCGCTCCTATCAGGTGACCCGCTGCTGCAGACACCAACTCAATTCTGAACTCTCAGAGCCTGGAGGCGGGGTTATAGAGGAGGCCCCAAGGCATCCTGGAACAGCCTAAAGCTTTAGCCGGTTGGTGCCTCTGGATCAAAATCCACTCCACACCCCGGTATATTCCCTGTGGAAACCAATGTATCCTGCTGCAGAAATTGAGGTGTGGGACTAGGTGGATGGTAGTGTAATGTGCATGGATGTACATACGTGTAGAATAAAGGGAGGAGACCGTTCTGCTTATGGTTTCTCTGCAGATGGCGACTCGCTCAGGTCTGTTCCTATAGGGAGCACCTTTCCCAGTACACGCAGTGTAGCAGGTGGCGCTCAGTTGTGGCGGCACCCCCTCCCTCTACGCACCCTAGTAGACATTACCTCACTACACCAAGAAGCACAGCGCTCCACTCTCTCTATAGAACAGTCCGTACGCCATATGTAACATCAGACACCCGGGCTACAAGAGAACGTTATCATTATGACAGCATATGAGAGAATACATCCTCCTCTAAGCAGAGCTCTTACACACTGAGCCAGAGGCCTGGTGTAATAAGGTGTCTCATCATGGAAAGTATCTGGGCACATTCTGGAGATGGGGAATCAGCGCAGAGTAACACACAGAAAAGGATATCCCATGTTCTGCACATCGTCCGTCACATTTGTGATGCTCTGCTGCACCCAGACGCGCTGCTGGTCAAGTTCATCTTCCCGCCGCTGCAGGTCTGCCAGCTCCGCTTTCAGACCAATCAGCTTGTCAGCGATCTCACGGGTGTTACAGCCGGGACCAACGCCTCTGTAAGCACAGGCCACATGTCACTCAGACGCCTCTGGGACAGGGGGACAGTCACCGTACACTGTCCGAATTACACCCTCCCACTGTGTCACCCCGTCACTGTACACTGGCAGTACAGCCCCCCCCCCCACTGTGTCACACAGTCACCGCACATTGGCCGAATTACACCGTCCCACTGTGTCACCCCGTCACTGCACACTGTCCGAATTACACCCTCCCACTGTGTCACCCCGTCACTGCACACTGTCCGAATTACACCCTCCCACTGTGTCACCCCGTCACTGCACACTGTCCGAATTACACCCTCCCACTGTGTCACCCAGTCACCGCACACTGCCCGAATTACACCCTCCCACTGTGTCACCCAGTCACCGCACACTGCCCGAATTACACCCTCCCACTGTGTCACCCCACACTGCCCGAATTACACCCTCCCACTGTGTCACCCCATCACTGTACACTGTCCGAATTACACCGTCCCACTGTGTCACCCCGTCACTGCACACTGGTAGTACAGCCCGCCCCCCCCACCCACTGTGTCACACAGTCACCGCACATTGGCCGAATTACACCCTCCCACTGTGTCACACAGTCACCGCACACTGGCCGAATTACACCCTCCCACTGTGTCACCCCGTCACCGCACACTGCCCGAATTACACCCTCCCACTGTGTCACCCCGTCACCGTACACTGCCCGAATTACACCCTCCCACTGTGTCACCCCGTCACCGCACACTGTCCGAATTACACCCTCCCACTGTGTCACCCCGTCACCACACACTGCCCGAATTACACCCTCCCACTGTGTCACCCCGTCACCGCACACTGTCCGAATTACACCGTCCCACTGTGTCACCCAGTCACTGCACACGTTCCGAATTACACCCTCCCACTGTGTCACCCCGTCACTGTACACTGTCCGAATTACACCCTCCCACTGTGTCACCCCATCACCGCACACTGTCCGAATTACACCGTCCCACTGTGTCACCCAGTCACTGCACACTGTCCAAATTACACCCTCCCACTGTGTCCCCCCGTCACTGTACACTGTCCGAATTACACCGTCCCACTGCGTCACCCCGTCACTGCACACTGGTAGCACACCCTCCCACTGTGTCACCCCGTCACTGTACACTGTCCGAATTACACCGTCCCACTGTGTCACCCCGTCACTGCACACTGGTAGCACACCCTCCCACTGTGTCACCCCGTCACTGTACACTGTCCGAATTACACCCTCCCACTGTGTCACCCCGTCACTGCACACTGTCCGAATTACACCCTCCCACTGTGTCACCCCGTCACTGTACACTATCCGAATTACACCCTCCCACTGTGTCATCCCGTCACTGCACACTGTCCGAATTACACCCTCCCACTGCGTCACCCAGTCACTGTACACTGGCCGTATTACACCCTCCCACTGTGTCACCCCGTCACTGTACACTGGCCGAATTACACCCTCCCACTGTGTCACCCCGTCACTGCACACTAGCCGAATTACACCGTCCCACTGTGTCACCCCGTCACTGTACACTGGCCGTATTACACCCTCCCACTGTGTCACCCCGTCACTGTACACTGGCCGAATTACACCCTCCCACTGTGTCACCCCGTCACTGCACACTGTCCGTATTACACCATCCCACTGTGTCACCCAGTCACTGCACACGTTCCGAATTACACCCTCCCACTGTGTCATCCCGTCACTGCACACTGTCCGAATTACACCCTCCCACTGTGTCATCCCGTCACTGCACACTGTCCGAATTACACCCTCCCACTGTGTCACCCAGTCACTGTACACTGGCCGTATTACACCCTCCCACTGTGTCACCCCGTCACTGCACACGTTCCGAATTACACCCTCCCACTGTATCACCCCGTCACTGTACACTGGTAGTACACCCTCCCACTGTGTCACCCATTCACTGCACACTGTCCGAATTACACCCTCCCACTGTGTCACCCCGTCACTGCACACGTTCCGAATTACACCCTCCCACTGTGTCACCCCGTTACTGTACACGGTCCGAATTACACCCTCCCACTGTGTCATCCCGTCACTGCACACTGTCCGAATTACACCCTCCCACTGCGTCACCCAGTCACTGTACACTGGCCGTATTACACCCTCCCACTGTGTCACCCCGTCACTGTACACTGGCCGAATTACACCCTCCCACTGTGTCACCTCGTCACTGTACACTGGCCGAATTACACCCTCCCACTGTGTCACCCCGTCACTGCACACTGTCCGAATTACACCGTCCCACTGTGTCACCCTGTCACCGTACACTGGCCGAAATACACCCTCCCACTGTGTCACCCCGTCACTGCACACTGTCCGTATTACACCATCCCACTGTGTCACCCAGTCACTGCACACGTTCCGAATTACACCCTCCCACTGTGTCATCCCGTCACTGCACACTGTCCGAATTACACCCTCCCACTGTGTCATCCCGTCACTGCACACTGTCCGAATTACACCCTCCCACTGTGTCACCCAGTCACTGTACACTGGCCGTATTACACCCTCCCACTGTGTCACCCCGTCACTGCACACGTTCCGAATTACACCCTCCCACTGTATCACCCCGTCACTGTACACTGGTAGTACACCCTCCCACTGTGTCACCCATTCACTGCACACTGTCCGAATTACACCCTCCCACTGTGTCACCCCGTCACTGCACACGTTCCGAATTACACCCTCCCACTGTGTCACCCCGTTACTGTACACAGTCCGAATTACACCCTCCCACTGTGTCATCCCGTCACTGCACACTGTCCGAATTACACCCTCCCACTGCGTCACCCAGTCACTGTACACTGGCCGTATTACACCCTCCCACTGTGTCACCCCGTCACTGTACACTGGCCGAATTACACCCTCCCACTGTGTCACCTCGTCACTGTACACTGGCCGAATTACACCCTCCCACTGTGTCACCCCGTCACTGCACACTGTCCGAATTACACCGTCCCACTGTGTCACCCTGTCACCGTACACTGGCCGAAATACACCCTCCCACTGTGTCACCCCGTCACTGCACACTGTCCGAATTACACCGTCCCACTGTGTCACCCAGTCACTGCACACTGTTCGAATTACACCCTCCCACTGTGTCACCCTGTCAACATACACTGGCCGAATTACACCCTCCCACTGTGTCCCCCCGTCACTGTACACTGGCCGAATTACACCCTCCCACTGTGTCCCCCCGTCACTGTACACTGTCCGAATTACACCCTCCCACTGTGTCCCCCCGTCACTGTACACTGGCCGAATTACACCCTCCCACTGTCACCCAGTCACTGCACACTGGCCGAATTACACCCTCCCACTGTGTCACCCCGTCACTATACACTGGCCGAATTACACCCTCCCACTGCGTCACCCCGTCACTGTACACTAGCCGAATTACACCGTCCCACTGTGTCACCCCGTCACTGTACACTGGCCGAATTACACCATCCCACTGTGTCACCCCGTCACTGTACACTGGCCGAATTACACCGTCCCACGTCACTGTACACTAGCCGAATTACACCGTCCCACTGTGTCACCCCGTCACTGTACACTGGCCGAATTACACCGTCCCACTGTGTCACCCCCTCACTGTACACTGGCCGAATTACACCGTCCCACTGTGTCACCCCGTCACTGTACACTGGCCGAATTACACCGTCCCACTGTGTCACCCCGTCACTGTACACTGGCCGAATTACACCCTCCCACTGTGTCCCCCCGTCACTGTACACTGGCCGAATTACACCCTCCCACTGTGTCCCCCCGTCACTGTACACTGGCCGAATTACACTCTCCCACTGTGTCACCCCGTCACTGTACACTGGCCGAATTACACCGTCCCACTGTGTCCCCCCGTCACTGTACACTAGCCGAATTACACCGTCCCACTGTGTCCCCCCCGTCACTGTACACTGGCCGAATTACACCGTCCCACTGTGTCCCCCCGTCACTGTACACTGGCCGAATTATACCCTCCCACTGTGTCCCCCCGTCACTGTACACTAGCCGAATTACACCCTCCCACTGTGTCCCCCCGTCACTGTACACTGGCCGAATTACACCCTCCCACTGTGTCCCCCCGTCACTGTACACTGGCCGAATTACACCCTCCCACTGTGTCACCCCGTCACTGTACACTAGCCGAATTACACCCTCCCACTGTGTCCCCCCGTCACTGTACACTGGCCGAATTACAGCCTCCCACTGTGTCCCCCCGTCACTGTACACTGGCCGAATTACACCCTCCCACTGTGTCCCCCCGTCACTGTACACTGGCCGAATTACGGGTGTGGATCATTAGATCGACAGTGTCTAGGTCGACCACTATAGGTCAACAGTCACTAGGTCGACAGGTCAAAAGGTCGACATGAGTTAATGTTTTTTTGGCGTCGTTTTCTCCATACAGTGACCGGGAAGCCAAATTAGTGCACCGTGTCCCCTCACATGGCTTCTGCGCTCGGCACAGGTTACTATTCCCAATCGTAGTCCACGTGGATCGTTAAGTATAAAAAAGTTCAAGAAAAGAAAAAAAATGAAAAACTCATTTCGATCTTCTGACCCGTCGACCTAGCACATGTCGACCTATAGTGGTCAACCTAAACATTGTCGACCTAGACACTGTCGATCTTCAGACCGGATCCCCCGAATTACACCCTCCGACTGTGTCACTGTCCCCGTACACTGGTAGTACACCCTCCCACTGTCACCGTACACTGGTAGTACACCCTCCCACTGTGTCACCGTACACTGGTAGTACACCCTCCCACTGTCACGGTACACTGGTAGTATACCCTCCCACTGTCACCGTACACTGGTAGTATACCCTCCCACTGTGTCACCGTACACTGGTAGTATACCCTCCCACTGTGTCACCGTACACTGGTAGTACACCCTCCCACTGTGTCACCGTACACTGGTAGTACACCCTCCCACTGTGTCACCGTACACTAGTAGTACACCCTCCCACTGTGTCACCGTACACTGGTAGTACACCCTCCCACTGTGTCACCGTACACTGGTAGTACACCCTCCCACTGTGTCACCGTACACTGGTAGTACACCCTCCCACTGTCACCGTACACTGGTAGTATACCCTCCCACTGTCACCGTACACTGGTAGTATACCCTCCCACTGTGTCACCGTACACTAGTAGTACACCCTCCCACTGTGTCACCGTACACTAGTAGTACACCCTCCCACTGTGTCACCGTACACTGGTAGTATACCCTCCCACTGTCACAGTACACTGGTAGTATACCCTCCCACTGTGTCACCGTACACTGGTAGTACACCCTCCCACTGTGTCACCGTACACTGGTAGTACACCCTCCCACTGTGTCACCGTACACTGGTAGTACACCCTCCCACTGTGTCACCCTGTCACAGTACACAGGTAGTACACCCTCCCACTGTGTCACCGTACACTGGTAGTATACCCTCCCACTGTCACCGTACACTGGGAGTACACCCTCCCACTGTGTCACCGTACACTGGTAGTACACCCTCCCACTGTGTCACCGTACACTGGTAGTACACCCTCCCACTGTGTCACCGTACACTGGTAGTACACCCTCCCACTGTGTCACCGTACACTGGTAGTACACCCTCCCACTGTGTCACCGTACACTGGTAGTACACCCTCCCACTGTGTCACCGTACACTGGTAGTACACCCTCCCACTGTGTCACCGTACACTGGTAGTACACCCTCCCACTGTGTCACCGTACACTGGTAGTACACCCTCCCACTGTGTCACCGTACACTGGTAGTACACCCTCCCACTGTGTCACCGTACACTGGTAGTACACCCTCCCACTGTGTCACCGTACACTGGTAGTACACCCTCCCACTGTGTCACCGTACACTGGTAGTACACCCTCCCACTGTGTCACCGTACACTGGTAGTACACCCTCCCACTGTGTCACCGTACACTGGTAGTACACCCTCCCACTGTGTCACCGTACACTGGTAGTACACCCTCCCACTGTGTCACCGTACACTGGTAGTACACCCTCCCACTGTGTCACCGTACACTGGTAGTATACCCTCCCACTGTCACCGTACACTGGTAGTATACCCTCCCACTGTGTCACCGTACACTGGTAGTATACCCTCCCACTGTGTCACCGTACACTGGTAGTACACCCTCCCACTGTGTCACCGTACACTGGTAGTACACCCTCCCACTGTGTCACCGTACACTGGTAGTACACCCTCCCACTGTGTCACCCTGTCACAGTACACAGGTAGTACACCCTCCCACTGTGTCACCGTACACTGGTAGTATACCCTCCCACTGTCACCGTACACTGGGAGTATACCCTCCCACTGTGTCACCGTACACTGGTAGTACACCCTCCCACTGTGTCACCGTACACTGGTAGTACACCCTCCCACTGTGTCACCGTACACTGGTAGTACACCCTCCCACTGTGTCACCGTACACTGGTAGTACACCCTCCCACTGTGTCACCGTACACTGGTAGTACACCCTCCCACTGTGTCACCGTACACTGGTAGTACACCCTCCCACTGTGTCACCGTACACTGGTAGTACACCCTCCCACTGTGTCACCGTACACTGGTAGTACACCCTCCCACTGTGTCACCGTACACTGGTAGTACACCCTCCCACTGTGTCACCGTACACTGGTAGTACACCCTCCCACTGTGTCACCCTGTCACCGTACGCAGGTAGTACACCCTCCCACTGTGTCACCGTACACTGGTAGTACACCCTCCCACTGTGTCACCCTGTCACCGTACACAGGTAGTACACCCTCCCACTGTGTCACCCTGTCACTGTACACAGGTAGTACACCCTCCCACTGTATCACCCTGTCACCGTACACTGGAGTGACGCCAATCCTTACTTCCACTGAATACTGTTCTTGGATTTTTTCTCAATAAGTCCAATTCCTTCCAGAACGTTGGTGATGTCATAGATGCGCCTCTTCTGTCTGACAGCCAAAGTGTCTGCAGCCTGGGGGTACAGCACCACGTGTTACACTGCCTGACTACCAACGACGGGAGGCACAGGGAGCGGCGCACTGGATAATAGGGGGGGCAGAGGGAGCGGCGCACTGGATAATAGGGGGGCAGAGGTAGCGGCGCATTGGATAATAGGGGGGGCAGAGGGAGCGGCGCACTGGATAATAGGGGGGCAGAGGGAGCGATGCATTGGATAATAGGGGGGGGGGCAGAGGGAGCGGCGCATTGGATAATAGGGGGGGGGCAGAGGGAGCGGCGCATTGGATAATAGGGGGGGCAGAGGGAGCGGCGCACTGGATAATAGGGGGGGCAGAGGGAGCGGCGCACTGGATAATAGGGGGGGCAGAGGGAGCGGCGCACTGGATAATAGGGGGGGCAGAGGGAGCGACGCATTGGATAATAGGGGGGGGGGCAGAGGGAGCGGCGCATTGGATAATAGGGGGGGGGGGCAGAGGGAGCGGCGCATTGGATAATAGGGGGGGGCAGAGGGAGCGGCGCATTGGATAATAGGGGGGGGCAGAGGGAGCGGCGCATTGGATAATAGCGGGGGGGCAGAGGGAGCGGCGCATTGGATAATAGCGGGGCAGAGGGAGCGGCGCATTGGATAATAGGGGGGCAGAGGGAGCGGCGCATTGGATAATAGGGGGGCAGAAGGAGCGGCGCATTGGATAATAGGGGGGCAGAGGGAGCGGCGCATTGGATAATAGCGGGGCAGAGGGAGCGGCGCATTGGATAATAGCGGGGCAGAGGGAGCGGCGCATAGGATAATAGCGGGGCAGAGGGAGCGGCGCATTGGATAATAGCGGGGCAGAAGGAGCGGCGCATTGGATAATAGCGGGGCAGAAGGAGCGGCGCATTGGATAATAGCGGGGCAGAAGGAGCGGCGCATTGGATAATAGGGGGGCAGAGGGAGCGGCGCATTGGATAATAGGGGGGCACAGAAGGCAGTGTAGGGGCAGAGGGGTCAGAGGTATAGGGGGCAGCGCAGAGGTATAGTGGGGGCACAGAAGGCAGTGTAGGGTTATGGGGGGGCACAGGGGTCAGCAGGGGTATGGAGGGCACAGGGGGGCAGCATAGAGGTATGGGGGCAGCACAGGGGTAGAGGGTAGCACGAGGGCAAAGCAGGGGTATAGGGCATAGAGGGGCACAGGGAAGGGGATCGGTATGAAATACCTCCAATCAAAATCCCGACATGGACAAAATCCCGACATTTAAAATACCGACAAGCGGTTTTTGTTGTTTTTGTGTGTGTATGTCGACATAAGTCAACATGGACATATAAAGTGTACCGCGTCCCTTGCATGGCGAGCGTTCGGCACACTATTATATTCCCCCTCCAGGTCCACTGGGATGATGAAGTATGAACAAGTCGGTTACAATGAAAAAAACCATGAAAAACGCATGTCGATATTTAAATGTCGGTATTTTGTCCATGTCGGGATTTTGACCATCGGTCAATTGGTGTCGGGACTTTGAACGTCGGGATTTTAGATTGGAGGTAAACTGACTGCATCCCCAGGGAAGCAGCACAGAGGTATAGCTGGGCACAGGGAAGCAGCACAGAGGTATAGCTGGGCACAGGGAAGCAGCACAGAGGGGTACAGGGCGCACAGCAGGGGTATAGGGGGGTACAGGGCGCACAGCAGGGGTATAGGGGGGTACAGGGCGCACAGCAGGGGGTATAGGGGGGGTACAGGGCGCACAGCAGGGGTATAGGGGGGTACAGGGCGCACAGCAGGGGTATAGGGGGGTACAGGGCGCACAGCAGGGGTATAGGGGGGTACAGGGCGCACAGCAGGGGTATAGGGGGGTACAGGGCGCACAGCAGGGGTATAGGGGGGTACAGGGCGCACAGCAGGGGTATAGGGGGGTACAGGGCGCACAGCAAGGGCATAGGGGGGTACAGGGCGCACAGCAAGGGCATAGGGGGGTACAGGGCGCACAGCAAGGGTATAGGGGGGTACAGGGCGCACAGCAGGGGTACAGGGGCGCACAGCAGGAGTATAGGGGGGGTACAGGGGGCACAGCAGGGGTATAGGGGGGCAGTTACCGCCTTCAGGTCCAGCACTCCATCCTCCCGCCTCCTGCAGCAGAGACACGAACTTGCTGGTCAGCAGCCCCAGACTCTTCTCATGCCGGCTCGGTGTCACCGGGAGCTGTGAGGGGTCCGCCATGACAGCACAGCGAGGCCGGGGGCGGAGGCCACCGGTCACACGGTCCAACCGCGGCCGTTACTTCCGCAATGCATGCCGGGAGTGGGCGTGGCCTATAGGAAAGTTGTGAGGGATCGTGTATAAAGCTCCGGCCCTCACTGATAGTGTGTGAGGGAGCGTGTGTAATGTGCTGACCATGACTGATAGTGTGTGAGGGAGCGTGTGTAATGTGCGGACCCTGACTGATAGTGTGTGAGGGAGCGTGTGTAATGTGCTGACCATGACTGATAGTGTGTGAGGGCGCGTGTGTAATGTGCGGACCCTGACTGATAGTGTGTGAGGGGAGCGTGTGTAATGTGCTGACCATGACTGATAGTGTGTGAGGGAGCGTGTGTAATGTGCGGACCCTGACTGATAGTGTGTGAGGGAGCGGTGTGTAATGTGCTGACCATGACTGATAGTGTGTGAGGGAGCGTGTGTAATGTGCGGACCCTGACTGATAGTGTGTGAGGGAGCGTGTGTAATGTGCTGACCATGACTGATAGTGTGTGAGGGAGCGTGTGTAATGTGCGGACCCTGACTGATAGTGTGCGAGGGAGCGTGTGTAATGTGCGGACCCTGACTGATAGTGTGTGAGGGAGCGTGTGTAAAGCTCTGACCCTGACTGATAGTGTGTGAGGGAGCGTGTGTAATGTGCTGACCATGACTGATAGTGTGTGAGGGAGCGTGTGTAAAGCTCTGACCCTGACTGATAGTGTGTGAGGGAGCGTGTGTAAAGCTCTGACCCTGACTGATAGTGTGTGAGGGAGCGTGTGTAATGTGCTGACCATGACTGATAGTGTGTGAGGGAGCGTGTGTAAAGCTCTGACCCTGACTGATAGTGTGTGAGGGAGCGTGTGTAATGTGCTGACCATGACTGATAGTGTGTGAGGGAGCGTGTGTAAAGCTCTGACCCTGACTGATAGTGTGTGAGGGAGCGTGTGTAAAGCTCTGACCCTGACTGATAGTGTGTGAGGGCGCGTGTGTAATGTGCGGACCCTGACTGATAGTGTGCGAGGGAGCGTGTGTAATGTGCTGACCATGACTGATAGTGTGTGAGGGAGCGTGTGTAAAGCTCTGACCCTGACTGATCGTGTGTGAGGGAGCGTGTGTAATGTGCTGACCATGACTGATAGTGTGTGAGGGAGCGTGTGTAAAGCTCTGACCCTGACTGATAGTGTGTGAGGGAGCGTGTGTAATGTGCTGACCATAACTGATAGTGTGTGAGGGAGCGTGTGTAAACCTCTGACCCTGACTGATAGTGTGTGAGGGAGCGTGTGTAAAGCTCTGACCCTGACTGATAGTGTGTGAGGGAGCGTGTGTAATGTGCTGACCATGACTGATAGTGTGTGAGGGAGCGTGTTTAAAGCTCTGACCATGACTGATAGTGTGTGAGGGAGCGTGTGTAAAGCTCTGACCCTGACTGATAGTGTGTGAGGGAGCGTGTGTAATGTGCTGACCATGACTGATAGTGTGTGAGGGAGCGTGTTTAAAGCTCTGACCATGACTGATAGTGTGTGAGGGAGCGTGTGTAATGGGGTGTAGTATGGCTGACCGGCGGTCAGCTTACCGACGCCGGGATCCCGGCGGAGAGGGGCGAGTGCAGCAAGCCCCTTGCGGGCTCGCTGCGCTCGCCACGCTGCAAGCTTGGTGGCGACCTGCGGTCGCCACGGGTTCTATTCCCACTCTATGGGTGTCGTGGACACCCACGAAATAGTCCCTGTTGGTCGGCATGCCGACCATCGGGAAAGTGAGCCGTCGGGCTCATGGAGGAGGTCATGTGACTGTCGGTCAGCTGACCAGCGGTCACATGAATACCACCCGTGTAATGTGCTGACCATGACTGATAGTGTGTGAGGGAGCGTGTGTAATGTGCTGACCATGACTGATAGTGTGTGAGGGAGCGTGTGTAATGTGCTGACCATGACGGATAGTGTGTGAGGGAGCGTGTGTAATGTGCGGACCCTGGCGGATAGTGTGTGAGGGAGCGTGTGTAAAGCTCTGACCCTGACTGATAGTGTGTGAGGGAGTGTGTGTAATGTGCTGACCATGACTGATAGTGTCTGAGGGAGCGTGTGTAATGTGCGGACCCTGACTGATAGTGTGTGAGGGAGCGTGTGTAATGTGCTGACCCTGACTGATAGTGTGTGAGGTAGCGTGTGTAATGTGCGGACCCTGACTGATAGTGTGTGAGGGAGCGTGTGTAATGTGCTGACCATGACTGATAGTGTGTGAGGGAGCGTGTGTAATGTGCGGACCCTGACTGATAGTGTGTGAGGGAGCGTGTGTAAAGCTCTGACCCTGACTGATAGTGTGTGAGGGAGCGTGTGTAATGTGCTGACCATGACTGATAGTGTGTGAGGGAGCGTGTTTAAAGCTCTGACCATGACTGATAGTGTGTGAGGGAGCGTGTGTAATGGGGTGTAGTATGGCTGACCGGCGGTCAGCTTACCGACGCCGGGATCCCGGCGGAGAGGGGCGAGTGCAGCAAGCCCCTTGCGGGCTCGCTGCGCTCGCCACGCTGCAAGCTTGGTGGCGACCTGCGGTCGCCACGGGTTCTATTCCCACTCTATGGGTGTCGTGGACACCCACGAGTGGAAATAGTCCCTGTTGGTCGGCATGCCGACCATCGGGAAAGTGAGCCGTCGGGCTCATGGAGGAGGTCATGTGACTGTCGGTCAGCTGACCAGCGGTCACATGAATACCACCCGTGTAATGTGCTGACCATGACTGATAGTGTGTGAGGGAGCGTGTGTAATGTGCTGACCATGACTGATAGTGTGTGAGGGAGCGTGTGTAATGTGCTGACCATGACGGATAGTGTGTGAGGGAGCGTGTGTAATGTGCGGACCCTGGCGGATAGTGTGTGAGGGAGCGTGTGTAAAGCTCTGACCCTGACTGATAGTGTGTGAGGGAGTGTGTGTAATGTGCTGACCATGACTGATAGTGTCTGAGGGAGCGTGTGTAATGTGCGGACCCTGACTGATAGTGTGTGAGGGAGCGTGTGTAATGTGCTGACCCTGACTGATAGTGTGTGAGGTAGCGTGTGTAATGTGCGGACCCTGACTGATAGTGTGTGAGGGAGCGTGTGTAATGTGCTGACCATGACTGATAGTGTGTGAGGGAGCGTGTGTAATGTGCGGACCCTGACTGATAGTGTGTGAGGGAGCGTGTGTAAAGCGCTGACCATGACTGATAGTGTGTGAGGGAGCGTGTGTAAAGCTCTGACCCTGACTGATAGCGTGTGAGGGAGCGTGTGTAATGTGCTCACCATGACTGATAGTGTGTGAGGGAGCGTGTGTAATGTGCGGACCCTGACTGATAGTGTGTGAGGGAGCGTGTGTAATGTGCTGACCATGACTGATAGTGTGTGAGGGAGCGTGTGTAATGTGCTGACCCTGACTGATAGTGTGTGAGGGAGCGTGTGTAATGTGCTGACCATGACTGATAGTGTGTGAGGGAGCGTGTCTCCCTGCAGTGTGGGAATGAGGGGAGAGAAGTCAGACCTACTTCTTCTGAGTTAAGGGCTCTGCTTCTTGGCTACAGGACACCGTTAGCTCCTGAGGGTCTGATCGCTAGGTACGCCTAGATGCTCATTCCCAGAGCCGGCCGTCACCCCCCTCACAGAGCCAGAAGTCAGAAGTCGGGTGGGTAGAAGAAGATCAGAAGATTTCAGTGATGGCTTTTGAGGTACCGTGCAGCGGCCGCGCTGCGCTGCCATACTCCCACATACAAAACGGCACTGCAGGGTACAGGGGGGGGCGCCCTGGGCAGCATAAAACCTCACTAGCAACTGGCACAAGAGTATACAGTGCCTGGGCACTAAATACAGACCCCCGCCAGTATAAATATATAAAAATTAGCGGGACTGAAGCGTGCCATTGAGGGGGCGTGGCTTAGCCCTCACAGCTCTGACCAGCGCCATTTTTTCTTCACAGCTGCAGAGACGCTGAGCCTGGCCTCCCACACTGCTGTACAAGTAACAGGGTGCAAGACGGGGGGGGGGGGGCCACAAGAGATTTGGTGCTGTTTTATTGATATTAAAAGCGCTAACAGGTCTGGGCAGTATTTCTCTGACGTCCTAGTGGATGCTGGGAACTCCGTAAGGACCATGGGGAATAGCGGCTCCGCAGGAGACTGGGCACATCTAAAGAAAGCTTTAGGACTAGCTGGTGTGCACTGGCTCCTCCCCCTATGACCCTCCTCCAAGCCTCAGTTAGATTTCTGTGCCCGACGAGAAGGGTGCACACTAGGGGCTCTCCTGAGCTCTTTGTGAAAGTTTTAGTTTAGGTTTATTATTTTCAGTGAGACCTGCTGGCAACAGGCTCACTGCATCGTGGGACTAAGGGGAGAAGAAACGGACTCACCTGCGTGCAGAGTGGATCGGGTTTCTTAGGCTACTGGACATTAGCTCCAGAGGGACGATCACAGGTTCAGCCTGGATGGGTCCCGGAGCCGCGCCGCCGGCCCCCTTACAGAGCCAGAAGAGCGAAGAGGTCCGGTGAAATCGGCGGCAGAAGACGATCCTGTCTTCAGATAAGGTAGCGCACAGCACCGCAGCTGTGCGCCATTGCTCTCAGCACACTTCACACTCCGGTCACTGAGGGTGCAGGGCGCTGGGGGGGCAGCGCCCTGAGACGCAATAAATCGATAAAACCTTATATGGCTAAAATAAATGCATCACATATAACTCCTGGGCTATATGGATGCATTTAACCCCTGCCAAAACATATAGAAAAACGGATGATAAGGACGCCGAGAAAGGGGCGGAGCCTATCTCCTCAGCACACTGGCGCCATTTTCCCTCACAGCTCAGTTGGAGGGAAGCTCCCTGGCTCTCCCCTGCAGTCACTACACTACAGAAAGGGGTTAAAAAAGAGAGGGGGGCACAAATTAGGCGCAGTATAAACAATACAGCAGCTATAAAGGGAAAAACACTTATATAAGGTTATCCCTGTATATATATAGCGCTCTGGTGTGTGCTGGCAAACTCTCCCTCTGTCTCCCCAAAGGGCTAGTGGGGTCCTGTCCTCTATCAGAGCATTCCCTGTGTGTGTGCTGTGTGTCGGTACTTTTGTGTCGACATGTATGAGGAGAAAAATGATGTGGAGACGGAGTAGAGTGTCTGTAATAGTGTTGTCACCCCCTAGGGGTCGACACCTGAGTGGATGTACTGTTGAAATTGCGTGACAGTGTCAGCTTTGTATAAAAGACAGTGGTTGACATGAGACAGCCGGCTACTCAGCTTGTGCATGTCCAGATGTCTCATACAGGGGCTCTAAAGCGCCCGTTACCTCAGATACAGACGCCGACACGGATACTGGCTCCTGTGTCGACGTGAAGAGACAACCGTGATTTCCAATAGGGCCACACATTGCATGATTGAGGCAATGGAAAATGTTTACACTTTTCTGATAATATGAATACCACCAAAAAAGGGGTATTATGTTTGGTGAGGAAAAACTTCCTATAGTTTTCCTGAATCTGAAAAATAAAATGAGGTGTGTGATGATGCGTGGGTTTTCCTCCGATAACAATTGATAATTCTAAAAAGTTATTGGCAGTATACCTTTTCCCGCCAGAGGTTAGGGTGCGTTGGGAAACACCCCCTACAGGGGATAAGGCGCTCACACGCTTGTAAGAACAAGGGCTCTACCCTCTCTTGAGATGGCCGCCCTTAAGGATCCTGCTGATAAAAAGCAGGAGGGTATCCTAAAATGTATTTACACACATACTGGTGTTATACTGCGACCAGCAATCGCCTCAGCCTGGATGTGCAGTGCTGGGTGGCGTGGTCGGATTCCCTGACTGGAAATATTGATATCCTAGATAAGGACAGTATATTATTGCCTATAGAGCAATTAAAAGATGCTTTTCTATATATGCATGATGCACAGCGGAATATTTGCCGACTGGCATCAAGTATAAGTGCTTTGTATTCTACCAGTAAAGTGGTCAGGGATTCCAAACGGCATTTGGAAGTATTGCCTTAAAAAAGGGGATGTACCCTAGGTCGCCTCTCAAAATAAGACGCCGTATTATCAGGCGCAGTCCTGGTTGGCAAGCGGACAAAAGGGTTCCTCTTTTCTGCTCGTGACAGAGGGAGAGGAAAATGGCTGCAGAGATCAGCCAGTTCCCAGGAACAGAAACCCTTTTCCGCCGCTGCCAAGCCCTCAGTATGACGCTAGGGCTTTACAAGTTCAGGCACGGTGGGGGCCCGTTCTCAGTGAATTTCAGTGCGCAGTGGGCTCACTCGCAAGTAGACCCCTGGATCCTTCAGGTAATATTTCAGGGGTACAAATTGGAATTCGAGACGTATTCCCCTCGCCGTTTCCAAAAAGTCTGTTTTACCGACGTCTCCCGCTGTCAGGGAGGCAGTTTTGGAAGCCATTCACAAGCTGTATTCCCAGCAGGTGATAATTAAGGTACCCCTCCTGCAACAGGGAACGGGGTATTATTCCACACTATTGTGGTACCGAAGCCAGACGGCTCGGTGAGACCGATTTTAAAATCTAAAATCTTTGAACACTTACATACAGAGGTTCAAATTCAAAATTGAGTCACTCAGAGCAGTGATTGCAAACCTGGAAGAAGGGGACTACATGATGTCTCGGGACATCAAGGATGCTTACCTTCATGTCAAAATTTACCCTTCTCACCAAAGGTATCTCAGGTTATGGTACAGAACTGTCACTATCAGTTCAGACGCTGCCGTAGGGATGGTCCACGGCACCCCGGGTCTTTACTGAAGTAATGACCGAAATGATGATATTCCTTCAAAGGAAGGGAATTTTAGTTATCCTTTACTTGGACGATTCCCTGATAAGGGTAAGATCCAGAGAACAGTTGGAGGTCGGTGTAGCACTATCTCAGGTAGTGTTGCGGCAGCACGAGTGGATTCTCAATATTCCAAAATCGCAGCTGGTTCCGACGACTTGTCTTCTGTTCCTAGGGATGATCCTGGACACAGTCCAGAAAGAAGGTGTTTCTCCCGGAGGAGAAAGCCAGGGAGTTATCCGAGCTAGTCACGAACCTCCTAAAACCGAACCAAGTCTCAGTGCATCAATGCACAAGGGTTCTGGGTAAAAATGGTGGCTTCCTACGAAGCAATCCCATTCGGCAGATTCCACACAAGAACTTTCCAGTGGAACCTACTGGACAAATGGTCCGGGTCGCATCTTCAGATGCATCAGCGGATAACCCTGTCACCAAGGACAAGGGTGTCCCTCCTGTGGTGGTTGCAGAGTGCTCATCTTCTAGAGGGCCGCAGATTCGGCATTCAGGACTGGGTCCTGGTGACCACGGATGCCAGCCTGCGAGGCTGGGGAGCAGTCACACAGGGAAGAAATATCCAGGGCTTATGGTCAAGCCTGGAGACAAAAATATCCTGGAACTAAGGGCCATTTACAATGCCCTAAGTCAAGCAAAGCCTCTGCTTCAGGGTCAACCGGTATTGATCCAGTCGGACAACATCACGGCTGTCGCCCACGTAAACAGACAGGGCGGCACAAGAAGCAGGAGGGCAATGGCAGAAGCTGCAAGGATTCTCTGCTGGGCGGAAAATCATGTGATAGCACTGTCAGCAGTGTTCATTCCGGGAGCGGACAACTGGGAAGCAGACTTCCTCAGCAGACACGACCTCCACCCGGGGGAGTGGGGACTTCACCCAGAAGTCTTCCAACTGATTGTAAACCGTTGGGAAAAACCAAAGGTGGACATGATGGCGTCCCGTCTTAACAAGAAACTGGACAGATATTGCGCAAGGTCAAGGGACCCTCAGGCAATAGCGGTGGACGCTCTGGTGACACCGTGGGTGTACCAGTCAGTGTATGTGTTCCCTCCTCTGCCTCTCATACCAAAAGTACTGAGAATCATAAGAAGGAGAGGAGTAAGAACGATACTCGTGGTTCCGGATTGGCCAAGAAGGACTTGGTACCCGGAACTTCAAGAGATGCTCACGGAAGACCCGTGGCCTCTACCTCTAAGAAAGGACCTGCTCCAGCAGGGGCCTTGTCTGTTCCAAGACTTACCGCGGCTGCGTTTGACGGCATGGCGGTTGAACGCCGGATCCTGAAGGAAAAAGGCATTCCAGATGAAGTCATCCCTACCCTGGTCAAAGCCAGGAAGGATGTAAGCGCAAAACATTATCACCGCATTTGGCGAAAATATGTTGCGTGATGTGAGGCCAAGAAGGCCCCTACAGAGGAATTTCAACTAGGTCGTTTCCTCCATTTCCTGCAGACAGGACTGTCTATGGGCCTAAAATTAGGGTCCATTAAGGTTCAAATTTCGGCCCTGTCGATTTTCTTCCAGAAAGAACTGGCTTCAGTACCTGAAGTTCAGACATTTGTAAAAGGGGTACTGCATATACAACCTCCTTTTGTGCCTCCAGTGGCACCTTGGGATCTCAATGTTGTTTTGAGGTTCCTTAAGTCACATTGGTTGAACCACTCACCACTGTGGACTTAAAATATCATCTCACATGGAAGGTGACGATGCTGTTAGCCCTGGCTTCAACCAGGCGTGTGTCAGAATTGGCGGCTTTTATCATATAAAAGCCCTTACTTAATTTTTCATTCTGACAGGGCAGAATTGAGGACTCGTCCTCAATTTCTCCCTAAGGTGGTTTCTGCTTTTCACATGAACCAACCTACTGTGGTGCCTGCGGCTACTAGGGACTTGGAGGACTCCAAGTTACTTGACGTTGTCAGGGCCCTGAAAATATGTTTCCAGGACGGCTGGAGTCAGAAAATCTGACTCGCTGTTTATCCTGTATGCACCCAACAAGCTGGGTGCTCCTGCTTCTAAGCAGACTATTGCTCGTTGGATTTGTAGTACAATTCAGCTTGCACATTCTGTGGCAGGCCTGCCACAGCCAAAATCTGTAAAAGCCCATTCCACAAGGAAAGTGGGCTCATCTTGGGCGGCTGCCTGAGGGGTCTCGGCTTTACAACTTTGCCGAGCAGCTACTTGGTCAGGGGCAAACACGTTTGCTAAATTCTACAAATTTGATACCCTGGCTAAGGAGGACCTGGAGTTCTCTCATTCGGTGCTGCAGAGTCATCCGCACTCTCCCGCCCGTTTGGGAGCTTTGGTATAATCCCCATGGTCCTTACGGAGTTCCCAGCATCCACTAGGACGTCAGAGAAAATAAGATTTTACTTACCGATAAATCTATTTCTCGTAGTCCGTAGTGGATGCTGGGCGCCCATCCCAAGTGCGGATTGTCTGCAATACTTGTACATAGTTATTGTTAACTAAATCGGGTTATTGTTGTTGTGAGCCATCTTTTCAGAGGCTCCTTCGTTGTTATCATACTGTTAACTGGGTTCAGATCACAAGTTGTACGGTGTGATTGGTGTGGCTGGTATGAGTCTTACCCGGGATTCAATATCCTTCCTTATTATGTACGCTCGTCCGGGCACAGTATCCTAACTGAGGCTTGGAGGAGGGTCATAGGGGGAGGAGCCAGTGCACACCAGCTAGTCCTAAAGCTTTCTTTAGATGTGCCCAGTCTCCTGCGGAGCCGCTATTCCCCATGGTCCTTACGGAGTTCCCAGCATCCACTACGGACTACGAGAAATAGATTTATCGGTAAGTAAAATCTTATTATTACTTGCTTCAGAACCGGGACAGGCGCTGGGTTGTGAGCTAGCGGAACTCCCTCTGTGTTTCTCTAACAGGCTTTGCTGTGGGCCTGTCCCCTATAGCCCAGTGTTTGTGGGTGTCGGTACGCGTGTGTCGACATGTCTGAGGCTGAGTGCTCTTCCCAGGAGGAGGCTGGAGTGGGGACAGAAAAGGCTGTGGGAGTGACCGTGTCGGCACCGCCGACAGCTGATTGGGTAAATGTTTTGAGTGTTTTGAATGCTAATGTGGCTCAATTGAATAAAAGATTGGATAAATCTGAGTCTCAGAACCAGGCATGGAGGATGCATTATCACAAGTTCAGACCCCCTCGGGGTGACAGAAGCGTTCATTTACCCAGATAGCAGATACTGATACCGATTGAATCCTAAACTGGCTAAGAGCATTCAGTACATGATTGTGGCGATAAAAGAAGTATTACATATCACGGAAGACCTTGCTGTTCCTGATACTAGGGTCTGTATGTATAAAGGAAAGAAACCTGAGGTAACGTTTCCTCCCTCTCATAAACTGAACACTCTTTTTGAAAAAGTTTGGGAAAATCCTGACAAGAAGTTACAGGTTCCCAAAAGAATTCCAGTGGCATATCCGTTCCCCCTGGGGATAGGGAAAAGTGGGAGTCAACTCCCACGGTGGACAAAGCTCTATTGCGTCTGTCCAAAAAGGTGGCGCTTCCGTCTCCTGACATGGCAGCCCTAAAGGATCCTGCGGATAGTAAGCAGGAATATACACTAAAATCCATTTATGTCACTACAGGTGCGCTGCTCAGGCCTGCCGTTGCATCGGCATGGGTGAGAAGTGATATTGAAAAGTGGGCAGATAACTTGTCATCTGAGATAGATTCCCTGGACAGGGAAAGCATTCTTTTGACACTGGGTCATATCAGGGACGTTGCAGCCTATCTAAAGGAAGCTGCGAGGGATATTGGCCTTTTGGGATCAAGGGCCAATGCCATGGCAGTCTCGGCTAGGAGGGCATTGTGGATTCATCAATGAAATGCTGATGCTGACTCTAAGAAAGCTATGGAGTCTCTACCGTATAAAGGTGGTGTCTTGTTCGGTGACGGCCTCGCTGACCTGGTATCTACGGCTACCGCAGGTAAGTCATCGTTTCTACCTTATGTCCCTGCACAACAAAAGAACACGCCACACTATCAGGTGCAGTCCTTTCGGCCCAATAAATACAAAAAAGGACGAGGGTCTTCCTTCCTTGCTGCAAGAGGAAGGGGAAAAAGGTCACAGGCAAGTTCCCAAGAGCAGAAGTCCTCCCCGGCTTCTACCAAATCCACCGCGGGAGTCCGCACCGGTGGGGGCACGTCTCCGACTCTTCAGTCAGGTCTGGGTTCGCTCGGCCCTGGATCCTTGGGTACAACATAGAAATCCATCTAACCTCATAAATATCACGTCTCCCATCCCCCTCCAAATCACTAAAATGTGCCTTATTGAATGCACGCTCTGTTTGTAACAAATTAACATCCATCCATGACCTCTTCATATCTCACAACTTTAATCTGCTGGCTATAACAGAAACATGGCTCACACAATCAGACACTGCCTCCCCTGCTGCACTGTCACATGGTGGTTTCCACTTCTCACACACATCTAGGCCTAATAATAGTAAAGGTGGTGGGGTCGGAATCTTACTGTCACAGTTTTTCACATACACTGTTCTACCTCAGGTTCCATCACTCGCATTCACATCATTTGAAGTTCACTCTATCAGGATTTTCACCCCCTTCTCTCTGCATGTTGCAGCTATCTATCGCCCTCCTGGGCAACCTAAACAACAATTTCTAGAAGATTTCTCTGCCTGGCTCCCACACTTCTTATCCTCTGACATCTCCACTATCATTATGGGTGATTTCAATATAGCTCTTGACAGTCTCTCTAACCTCCTCTCTTGGCCTAACCCAATGGTCCGACTCCTCTACTCACCATGAGGGCCACTGCCTTGATCTTGTGTTCACCAGGCTCTGCTCAGTTTCCGAATTCACTAACACTCCTTTCCCTCTCTCTGATCACAACCTGATCACCTTCACAATCTCTTCTATTACTTTAAATTCTAGGACACTAAAACCAAGCAAGCCTCCTCTAACCCGCAGAAATACTAACAATATACATTTTCAACAACTTTCCACTTCTCTGCAACAACTGCTCTCACCAATCTCTACATTTACTACACCTGACAATGCTGTATCACACCTGCACCAGACCCTAGAGAGTGCCCTTGATGAAGTGGCTCCAGCTACCCATCACACTCCACGTAGGCTTAGATGCCAACCATGGCACTCTAAATCAACAAGACACCTACAAAAACTGTCACGTAAGGTAGAACGTCAGTGGCGGAAATCTCAAAATCCAAGTGACTTTCTCACATATAAGACTACCTACCACTCCTATCGTCAGGCCCTGGACACTGCCAAACAAACATATTTCCAATCTCTCATCTCTTATCATGCCAACAACCCCAAACGGCTTTTTAATACATTTAAATCACTTCTTTACCCTCCCTCACCTCCCCCACTAGCCACTATCCGTGCACAAGATCTTGCTTCCTACTTCAAGGATAAGATTGATAAAATCCGAGATGAAATGGTATGCTCTAACTCAGCCAGTGACCTGCTCAATTCCCTACCTGAACCCTCTGGCACTTTCTCTTCATTTGATCCCACAAGTGAAGATGAAGTATCAACACTCTTTTCATCCTCCTACTCCACTACCTCTCCTCTTGATCCTATACCCTCACAGGTCAGTAAAACTTTGTCTCCTGTGCTTATCCCAACCTTAACTAAAATCTGTAATCTCTCTCTCTCTACTGGTATCTTTCCCTCTCTGTTTAAACATGCAGTCATTACTCCCATTCTAAAAAAACACAACTCTGACCCAAACACACTCTCTAACTACCGTCCCATTTCTCAGCTACCCAGTCCCTCCAAGCTACTTGAGAGGCTTGCCTACACTCGCCTTACACACTTTCTTAACTCGCACAACTTATTGGATCCACTTCAGTCAGGCTTTCGTGCCCAACACTCCACAGAGACGGCACTGACCAAAGTAGTGAATGATCTGGTCACTGCTAGATCAAAAGGCCATTACACACTACTTATTCTTCTAGATCTCTCTGCTGCTTTTGACACTGTTGACCACTCTCTTCTCATACAAACACTACAATCCCTAGGTCTTCAGGACACAGCCCTTTCTTGGTTCTCATCCTACCTATCTAATCGCTCTTTCAGTGTTCGCTTCTCTGATTCTACCTCCTCTTCTCTACCTCTATCAGTTGGAGTACCGCAAGGCTCAGTCTTAGGTCCTCTGCTTTTCTCAATCTATACCTCCTCTCTTGGTAAACTAATCAGCTCCTTTGGATTTCAGTATCATTTGTATGCTGATGATACTCAAATGTACCTATCCTCCCCAGATTTTTCACCACCAGTATTGGCTCGTGTCACTGGATGCCTGTCTGCCATTTCATCTTGGATGTCATTTTGCCACCTCAAACTCAACATTTCCAAAACCGAATTAATTATTTTCCCACCAGCTAAGAGTAGTTACCAACCTGATATCTCTATAACTGTTGACAATGCAACTATCCACCCCACCCCACAAGCTAGTAGCCTAGGTGTCACCCTTGACTCTGAACTGTCCTTTGTTCCACACATTCAATCTGTCTCTAAATCATGTTACATGCACCTCAAAAACATATCCAAAATACGCCCTTATCTTACACAAGACACTGCAAAAACTCTAATCCATGCCCTCATCATCTCCCGCATTGATTATTGTAATAGTCTCCTTACTGGTCTTCCCAAACATAGGCTATCACCACTTCAATCCATTTTAAATGCAGCTGCGAGGCTAATCTTCCTCGCAAGACGTTCTTCATCTGCTGATCCGCTCTGTCAGTCCCTCCATTGGTTACCGGTATTCTACCGTGTCAAATATAAAATACTTTTACTGACATACAAGGCTATTAACCAAACTGCACCATCATACATCTCCTCACTCATCTCAAAATATCTCCCTACCAGACCTCTCCGCTCTGCACAAGATCTGCGTCTCTCATCCACATGTATTACCTGTTCCCACTCAAAATTACAGGACTTTACCCGGGCTTCACCCACTCTGTGGAATGCACTCCCACGCACAATAAGACTCTCCTCTAGTCTCCAAACCTTTAAACGTTCTCTGAAAACTCATCTCTTCAGACAAGCCTACCAAATTTCAGACCCACACACATAACCTTCACAGCTTCCCTATCAAGTTACATCCCCTCTGTACAGTCCACATAAACTCACATTTTGTCTTCCAACATTGCTGGGTGATCATATCATAGACAACCCATTAAGAACCTAGCAACCTGGGGAACCATTATGTGACAGGTAGCATCTATCCTTGTGTATCAATGCCTATTTCTCTGACGTCCTAGTGGATGCTGGGAACTCCGTAAGGACCATGGGGAATAGACGGGCTCCGCAGGAGACTGGGCACTCTAAAGAAAAGATTAGGTACTATCTGGTGTGCACTGGCTCCTCCCTCTATGCCCCTCCTCCAGACCTCAGTTAGAATCTGTGCCTGGCCAGAGCTGGGTGCTCCTAGTGGGCTCTCCTGAGCTTACTAGTAAAGAAAGTATTTATTAGATTTTTTATTTTCAGTGAGCTTCTGCTGGCAACAGACTCACTGCTATGTGGGACTAAGGGGAGAGAAGCAAACCCACCTGCTTGCAGCTAGCTTGTGCTTCTTAGGCTACTGGACACCATTAGCTCCAGAGGGTTCGAACACAGGCACCTGTCCTCGATCGTCCGTTCCCGGAGCCGCGCCGCCGTCCCCCTCGCAGAGCCAGAAGAACAGAAGCTTGAAGACGACGAAATCGGCGGCAGAACTCCTGTCTTCATTTAAGGTAGCGCACAGCACCGCAGCTGTGCGCCATTGCTCCCAGCACACTTACACACTCCGGTCACTGTAGGGTGCAGGGCGCTGGGGGGGGCGCCCTGGGCAGCAATTGAAGTACCTTTTGGCAATAAAAATACATATATACAGTCTGGCACTGTATATATGTAAAAAACCCCGCCATTTTTTTACACAGAAAGCGGGACAGAAGCCCGCCACTGAGGGGGCGGGGCCTTCTTCCTCAGCACACCAGCGCCATTTTCTCTTCAGAGCTCTGCTGGAAGCAGCTCCCCAGGCTCTCCCCTGCAGTATCCAGGTACAAGAAGGGTAAAAAAGAGAGGGGGGGGACACATAAATTTAGGCGCAAATAAAACATATAAGGCAGCTATTGGGTAATCACTTATTATAAGTGAAAATCCCTGTGTTATATAGCGCTGTGGTGTGTGCTGGCATACTCTCTCTCTGTCTCCCCAAAGGACTTTGTGGGGTCCTGTCCTCAGTCTGAGCATTCCCTGTGTGTGTGCGGTGTGTCGGTACGGCTGTGTCGACATGTTTGATGAGGAGGGTTACGTGGAGGCGGAGCAAGGGCAGATAAGTGTGGTGTCGCCCCCGTCGGGGCCGACACCTGATTGGATGGATATGTGGAAGGTCTTAAACGACAATGTAAGCTCCTTACATAAAAGGTTTGATGACGCTGCAGCCTTGGGACAGCCGGGGTCTCAGCCCGCGCCTGCCCAGGCAACTCAGAAACCGTCAGGGGCTCATAAACGCCCTCTATCTCAGATGGTTGACACAGATGTCGACACGGAGTCCGACTCAAGTGTCGACGATGATGAGGCATATTTACAGTCTAAAATGACCAAGGCCATCCGATACATGATTATTGCAATAAAAGATGTATTACACATTTCTGAGATTAACCCTGTTAATACCAAGAGGGTTTATATGTTTGGGGAGAAAAAGCAGCCAGTGACTTTTCCCCCATCTGATGAATTAAATGAATTATGTGAAGAAGCGTGGAGTTCCCCTGATAATAAACTACTGATGGCGTACCCTTTCCCGCCAACGGACAGGTTACGTTGGGAAACATCCCCTAGGGTGGACAAGGCGCTGACACGCTTATCTAAAAAGGTGGCCCTGCCGTCTCAGGATACGGCCGCCCTAAAGGAGCCTGCGGATAGAAAGCAGGAAGCTATACTGAAGTCAGTGTATACACATTCTGGTACTCTACTGAGACCTGCTATTGCTTCAGCCTGGATGTGTAGTGCTGTAGCAGCATGGACAGATACTCTGTCAGATGACATAGATTCCCACGACAGGGATACTGTTTTGCTAACCCTGGGCCATATAAAAGACGTTGTCTTATATATGCGGGATGCTCAGAGGGACATTTGCCTGCTGGGCTCTAGAATTAATGCTATGTCCATTTCTGCCAGGAGGGTCTTATGGACTCGGCAATGGACAGGAGATGCCGATTCTAAAAAACACATGGAGGTTTTGCCTTATAAGGGTGAGGAATTGTTTGGGGACGGTCTATCGGACCTCGTGTCCACAGCGACAGCTGGAAAGTCGACTTTCTTGCCTCAGGTTTCCTCACAGCCTAAGAAAGCACCGTATTATCAAATGCAGTCCTTTCGTTCTCAGAAAGGCAAGAGGGTCAGGGGCGCATCCTTTCTTGCCAGAGGCAGAGGTAGAGGTAAGAAGCTGCACCATGCAGCCAGTTCCCAGGAACAAAAGTCCTCCCCTGCTTCCACTAAGTCCACCGCATGACGTTGGGGCTCCACAGGCGGAGCCAGGTGCGGTGGGGGCGCGTCTCCGAAATTTCAGCAACCAGTGGGTTTGCTCACAGGTGGATCTCTGGGCTGTACAAATTGTATCTCAGGGATACAAGCTGGAATTCGAAGCGACTCCCCCCCGCCGTTACCTCAAATCAGCCTTGCCAGCTTCCCCTATGGAAAGGGAGGTAGTACTGGCGGCAATTCACAAGCTGTACCTCCAGCAAGTGATTATCAGGGTCCCCCTCCTTCAACAGGGAAGGGGTTACTATTCCACAATGTTTGTGGTACCGAAACCGGACGGTTCGGTGAGACCCATTCTGAATTTAAAATCCTTGAACACTTATATAAAGAAATTCAAGTTCAAAATGGAATCGCTCAGAGCGATTATTGTAAGCCTGGAAGAGGGGGATTTTATGGTGTCGCTGGACATCAAGGATGCTTACTTGCATGTCCCCATTTACCCACTTCACCAGGAGTACCTCAGGTTTGTGGTACAGGACTGTCATTACCAGTTCCAGACGTTGCTGTCCACGGCACCAATGATATTTACCAAGGTAATGGCCGAAATGATGATACTCCTTCGGAAGAAGGGAGTTATAGTTATCCCGTACTTGGACGATCTCCTCATAAAGGCGAGGTCCAGAGAGCAGTTGTTGATCAGCGTAGCACTCTCTCAGGAAGTGTTGCAACAGCACGGCTGGATTCTGAATGTTCCAAAGTCGCAGCTGATTCCTACGACGCGTCTGCTTTTCCTGGGCATGATTCTGGACACAGAACAGAAGAAGGCCCAGGAATTAGCATCTCTGGTCAGGGACCTCCTGAAACCAAAACAGGTATCGGTGCATCACTGCACGCGAGTCCTGGGAAAGATGGTGGCTTCATACGAAGCCATTCCCTTCGGCAGGTTCCATGCAAGGATCTTTCAGTGGGATCTGTTGGACAAGTGGTCCGGATCCCATCTTCAGATGCATCGGCTGATCACCCTGTCCCCAAGGGCCAGGGTGTCTCTTCTGTGGTGGCTGCAGAGTGCTCACCTTCTCGAGGGCCGCAGGTTCGGCATACAGGACTGGGTCCTGGTGACCACGGATGCAAGCCTCCGAGGGTGGGGGGCAGTCACACAGGGAAGAAACTTCCAAGGGCAGTGGTCAAGTCTGGAGACTTCTCTACACATAAATATACTGGAACTAAGGGCCATTTACAACGCCCTGAGTCAAGCAGAGCCCCTGCTTCGAAACCGGCCAGTGCTGATTCAGTCAGACAACATCACGGCGGTCGCCCATGTAAACCGCCAGGGCGGCACAAGAAGCAGGATGGCAATGGCGGAAGCCACAAAGATTCTTCGGTGGGCGGAGAATCACGTGCAAGCACTGTCAGCAGTGTTCATTCCGGGAGTGGACAACTGGGAAGCAGACTTCCTCAGCAGACACGACCTCCACCCGGGAGAGTGGGGACTTCATCAAGAAGTCTTCACACACATTGCAAAGCGATGGGAACTGCCACAGGTGGACATGATGGCGTCCCGCTTCAACAAAAAGCGAAAAAGATATTGCGCCAGGTCAAGGGACCCTCAGGCGATAGCTGTGGACGCCCTAGTGACACCGTGGGTGTACCAGTCGGTATATGTGTTTCCTCCTCTTCCTCTCATACCCAAGGTACTGAGAATAGTAAGAAAGAGAGGAATAAGAACAATACTCATTGTTCCGGATTGGCCAAGAAGGACTTGGTACCCGGAACTGCAAGAAATGCGCACAGAGGAACCATGGCCTCTGCCTCTCAGACAGGACCTGCTGCAACAAGGGCCCTGTCTGTTCCAAGACTTACCGCGGCTGCGTTTGGCGGCATGGCGGTTGAACGCCGGATCCTAGCGGAAAAAGGCATTCCGGATGAAGTTATTCCTACGCTGATAAAGGCTAGGAAGGACGTGACAGCAAAGCATTATCACCGTATATGGCAAAAATATGTTGCTTGGTGTGAGGCCAGGACGGCCCCTACATAGGAATTCCAGCTGGGTCGATTCCTGCAGTCAAGGGTGACTATGGGCCTAAAATTGGGGTCCATAAAGGTCCAGATTTCGGCCCTATCCATTTTCTTTCAAAAAGAACTGGCTTCACTGCCTGAGGTTCAGACGTTTGTTAAGGGAGTGCTGCATATTCAGCCCCCTTTTGTGCCACCAGTGGCACCCTGGGATCTTAACGTTGTGTTGGATTTCCTGAAATCCCACTGGTTTGAGCCACTTAAGACCGTGGAACTAAAGTATCTCACGTGGAAAGTGGTCATGCTGTTGGCCTTAGCATCGGCTAGGCCTGTGTCGGAATTGGCGGCTTTGTCATGTAAAAGCCCATATCTGATCTTCCATATGGACAGGGCAGAATTGAGGACTCGTCCCCAATTTCTCCCAAAGGTGGTATCATCGTTTCATTTGAACCAACCTATTGTGGTGCCTGCGGCTACTCGGGACTTGGAGGATTCCAAGTTGCTGGATGTAGTCAGGGCTTTGAAAATATATGTTTCCAGAACGGCTGGAGTCAGGAAGACTGACTCGCTGTTTATCTTGCATGCACCCAACAATCTGGGTGCTCCTGCTTCAAAGCAAACTATTGCTCGCTGGATCTGTAGCACGATTCAGGTGGCTCATTCTGCGGCTGGATTGCTGCATCCAAAATCAGTAAAAGCCCATTCCACAAGGAAGGTGGGCTCTTCTTGGGCGGCTGCCCGAGGGGTCTCGGCTTTACAGCCTTGCCGAGCGGCTACTTGGTCGGGTTCAAACACCTTTGCAAAGTTCTACAAGTTTGATACCCTGGCTGAGGAGGACCTTGTGTTTGCTCATTCGGTGCTGCAGAGTCATCCGCACTCTCCCGCCCGTTTGGGAGCTTTGGTATAATCCCCATGGTACTTACGGAGTTCCCAGCATCCACTAGGACGTCAGAGAAAATAAGAATTTACTCACCGGTAATTCTATTTCTCGTAGGCCGTAGTGGATGTAGGGCGCCCGTCCCAAGTGCGGACTTTCTGCAATACGTGTATATAGTTATTGCTTAAATAAGGGTTATTGTTATGAGCCATCCGTTGAGTGAGGCTCAGTTGTTGTTCATACTGTTAACTGGGTATAGTTATCACAAGTTGTACAGTGTGATTGGTGTGGCTGGTATGAGTCTTACCCTGGATTCCAAATCCTTTCCTTGTTCTGTCAGCTCTTCCGGGCACAGTTTCCCTAACTGAGGTCTGGAGGAGGGGCATAGAGGGAGGAGCCAGTGCACACCAGATAGTACCTAATCTTTTCTTTAGAGTGCCCAGTCTCCTGTGGAGCCCGTCTATTCCCCATGGTCCTTACGGAGTTCCCAGCATCCACTACGGACTACGAGAAATAGAATTACCGGTGAGTAAATTCTTATTTTCCCTATAGATTGTAAGCTTGCGAGCAGGGCCTTCCTACCTCTGTCTGTCTGTCTGTCTTTGCCCAGTTTTATTCTATAATTGTTGTTCTAATTGTAAAGCGCAACGGAATATGCTGCGCTATATAAGAAACTGCTAATAAATAAAATAAATAAATATTGGAAATCGTAGCCCAAGGGTACAAATTGGAGTTAAAATAATTCAAATTCAAGATGGAATCTCTCCGAGCAGTGATCTCCAGTCTGGAGGAGGGGGATTTTATGGTGTCGGTCGACATAAAGGATGCCTACTTACACGTCCCCATATATCCTCCACATCAGGCTCATCTGAGGTTTGCTGTTCAGGATTGTCATTACCTATTTCAGACGTTGCCGTTTGTTCTGTCCACGGCTCAGAGGATTTTCACCAAGGTTATGGCGGAAATTATGGTTCTCCTGCGCAAGCAGGGAATCACAATTATCCAGTACTTGGACGATCTCCTGATAAAGGCGAGATCCAAGGAGCAATTACTGAAAAACGTTACGCTCTCCCTGACAATTCTGCAACAACACGGTTGGCTCCTAAACTTGCCAAAATCGCAGTTGTTCCGACAACACGGCTGTCGTTCCTGGGTATGATTCTGGATACAGAATTACAGAGCGTATTTCTTCCGGTGGAAAAGGCTCTGGAAATACAGAACATGGTCAAACAGATTCTGAAACCGGCAAGAGTGTTGATTCTTCAATGCACTCGGTTGCTGGGGAAGATGGTGGCGGCCTACGAGGCCATTCAGTTTGGCAGGTTCCATGCCAGGGTATTTCAATGGGACCTGTTGGACAAGTGGTCCGGGTTTCACCTGCACATGCACCGGAAATTAATCCTATCTTCCAGGACCAGAATCTTTCTCCTGTGTTGGCTGCACAGTTCTCATCTCCTAGAGGGTCGCAGGTTCGGGATTCAGGATTGGATCCTGGTGACCACGGATGCAAGTCTCCGAGGCTGGGGAGCAGTCACACAGGGGGAAAATTTCCAGGGAAAATGGTCAAGCCAGGAAGCTTGTCTGCACATAAACATTCTGGAATTAAGGGCCATTTACAACGGCCTTCTACAAGTGGAACATCTTCTTCGCGGTCTGCCCGTCTTGATTCAGTCAGACAACATAACAGCAGTGGCGTACATAAACCGCCAGGGCGGAACAAAGAGCAGAGCGGCGATGGCGGAGGCCACAAAAGTTCTTTGCTGGGCGGAGAAACATGCAAGCGCTCTGTCAGCAGTCTTCATTCCGGGAGTGGACAACTGGGAAGCAGACTTCCTCAGCAGACACGATCTCCATCCAGGAGAGTGGGGTCTTCATCAAGAGGTATTTGCAGAAGTGACAAGTCGTTGGGGAATTCCTCAAATAGACATAATGGCGTCTCGCCTCAACAAGAAACTTCAGAGATATTGTTCCAGGTCGAGGGACCCTCAAGCAATAGCGGTGGACGCCCTGGTGACACCATGGGTGTTTCAGTCGGTCTATGTGTTCCCTCCACATCCAGCGAAGCATTACCACCGTATTTGGAGGAAATATGTGTCTTGGTGTGCATCCAAGAAGGCTCCTATGGAAGAATTTCAGCTGGGGCGTTTGCTCCATTTTCTGCAAGCAGGTGTGGATGCGGGCCTAAAGTTAGGCTCCATTAAAGTACAAATTTCGGCCTTATCAATTTTCTTTCAGAAAGAATTGGCCTCCCTTCCAGAAGTTCAGACTTTCGTGAAAGGCATGCTGCACATCCAACCTCCCTTTGTGCCCCCAGTGGCACCATGGGATCTTAATGTGGTGTTGCAGTTCCTGCAATCTCATTGGTTTGAACCTTTACGTAAGGTTGAGTTGAAATTCCTTACTTGGAAAGTAGTCATGCTGTTGGCCTTGGCATCCGCAAGGCGGGTGTCTGAATTGGCGGCTTCGTCTCACAAAAGCCCCTATTTAATCTTCCATGCAGATAGAGCGGAGTTGAGAACTCGTCAGCAATTTCTGCCAAAAGTGGTCTCATCGTTTCACGTGAACCAGCCTATTGTGGTGCCAGTGGCTACTGAAGCCTTGGCGGAATCGAAGTCTCTCGATGTGGTCGGAGCTTTGAAAATGTATGTCGCCAGAACGGCTCAGAGTAGGAAAACGGAAGCTCTGTTTGTCCTGTGGGCTCCCAACAAGATTGGGGCTCCTGCTTCCAAGCAGACTATTGCACGCTGGATCTGTAATACGATTCAGCAGGCTCATTCTACGGCGGGATTGCCGTTACCAAAATCGGTGAAGGCGCATTCTACCAGAAAGGTTGGCGCATCCTGGTCGGCTGCCCGAGGGGTCCCGGCATTACAGCTTTGCCGAGCAGCTACTTGGTCGGGATCAAACACCTTTGCGAAGTTTTACAAGTTTGATACCCTGGCTGATGAGGACCTCATGTTTGATCAATCGGTGCTGCAGAGTCATCCGCACTCTCCGGCTCGTTCTAGAGCTTTGGTATAAACCCCATGGTTCTTGAAGCATCCCCAGCATCCTCTAGGACGTATGAGAAAATAGGATTTTAATACCTACCGGTAAATCCTTTTCTCTTAGTGCGTAGAGGATGCTGGGCGCCCGTCCCAGTGCGGGCTGTATCTGCAGTTTGGTTATGGTTACACTCATGTTGTGTTGAGTTGGTCATGCCGTTGCATGCGTTGTGTTGAATGCCATGTTGTACGGAGTGTTTGAGGTGTGAGCTGGTATGTATCTCGCCTTCTAGTTTAAAATAAGAATTTACTTACCGATAATTCTATTTCTCATAGTCCGTAGTGGATGCTGGGACTCCGTCAGGACCATGGGGAATAGCGGGCTCCGCAGGAGACAGGGCACATCTAAATAAAGCTTTTAGGGTCACATGGTGCGTACTGGCTCCTCCCCCTATGACCCTCCTCCAAGCCTCAGTTAGGTACTGTGCCCGGACGAGCGTACACAATAAGGAAGGATCTTGAATCCCGGGTAAGACTCATACCAGCCACACCAATCACACCGTACAACTTGTGATCTGAACCCAGTTAACAGTATGATAACAAAAAACGAAGTAGCCTCTGAAAAGATGGCTCACAACAATAGTAATAACCCGATCTTTGTAACAATAACTATGTACAAGTATTGCAGACAATCCGCACTTGGGATGGGCGCCCAGCATCCACTACGGACTATGAGAAATAGAATTATCGGTAAGTAAATTCTTATTTTCTCTAACGTCCTAGTGGATGCTGGGACTCCGTCGGGACCATGGGGATTATACCAAAGCTCCCAAACGGGCGGGAGAGTGCGGATGACTCTGCAGCACCGAATGAGAGAACTCCAGGTCCTCCTTAGCCAGAGTATCAAATTTGTAAAATTTTACAAACGTGTTCTCCCCTGACCACGTAGCTGCTCGGCAAAGTTGTAATGCCGAGACCCCTCGGGCAGCCGCCCAAGATGAGCCCACTTTCCTTGTGGAGTGGGCCTTTACAGATTTAGGCTGTGGCAGGCCTGCCACAGAATGTGCAAGTTGGATTGTGCTACAGATCCAACGTGCAATCGTCTGTTTAGACGCAGGAGCACCCATCTTGTTGGGTGCATACAATATAAACAACGAGTCAGATTTTCTGACTCCAGCTGTCCTTGAAATATATATTTTTAATGCTCTGACAACGTCCAGTAACTTGGAGTCCTCCAAGTCGCTAGTAGCCGCAGGCACCACAATAGGCTGGTTCAAGTGAAAAGCCGAAACCACCTTAGGGAGAAAATGAGGACGTGTCCGCAGTTCTGCCCTGTCCGAATGGAAAATCAGATATGGGCTTTTGTATGATAAAGCCGCCAACTCTGAAACTCTCCTGGCTGAAGCCAGGGCCAATAGCATGGTTACCTTCCATGTAAGGTATTTTAAATCTACCGATTTTAGAGGCTCAAACCAATGAGATTTGAGAAAATTCAAAACTACGTTCAAATCCCACGGTGCCACTGGAGGCACTATTGGGGGTTGTATATGTAGTACACCTTTGACAAAAGTTTGTACTTCAGGCACTGATGCCAATTCCTTCTGGAAGAAGATTGATAAGGCCGAAATTTGAACTTTAATGGACCCCAATTTTAGGCCCATAGACAATCCTGCTTGCAGGAAATGTAAGAATCGACCCAATTGAAATTCTTCCGTTGGAGCCTTCTTGGCCTCACACCACGCAACATATTTTCGCCAAATGCGGTGATAATGTTGTACAGTCACTTCCTTTCTAGCCTTAATCAAGGTAGGAATAACTTCCTCTGGAATGCCCTTTTCTTTTAGAATCCGGCGTTCAACCGCCATGCCGTCAAACGCAGACGCGGTAAGTCTTGGAACATACAAGGTCCCTGCTGAAGCAGATCCCTTCTTAGAGGTAGAGGCCATGGATCCTCCGTGAGCATCTCTTGAAGTTCCGGATACCAAGTTCTTCTTGGCCATTCCGGAGCCACCAGTATTGTTCTTACTCCTCTTTTCCGTATAATTCTCAGTACCTTTGGTATGAGAGGCAGAGGAGGGAACACATACACTGACTGGTACACCCACGGTGTTACCAGAGCGTCCACAGCTATTGCCTGAGGGTCTCTTGACCTGGCGCAATATCTGTCCAATTTTTTGTTGAGGCGAGACGCCATCATGTCCACCTTTGGTCTTTCCCAACGGTTCACAATCATGTGGAAGACTTCTGGATGAAGTCCCCACTCTCCCGGGTGAAGGTCGTGTCTGCTGAGGAAGTCTGCTTCCCAGTTGTCCACTCCCGGGATGAACACTGCTGACAGTGCTATGACATGATTCTCCGCCCAGCGCAGAATCCTTGCAGCTTCTGTCATTGCTCTTCTGCTTCTCGTGCCGCCTTGTCGGTTTACGTGGGCGACTGCCGTGATGTTGTCCGACTGGATCAACACCGGCTGACCCTGAAGCAGCGATTTTGCCAGGCTTAGAGCATTGTAGATCGCTCTTAGCTCCAGTATATTTATGTGAAGGGACGTCTCCAGGTTTGACCACACGCCCTGGAAGTTTCTTCCCTGTGTGACTGCTCCCCAGCCTCGTAGGCTGGCATCCGTAGTCACCAGGACCCAGTCCTGTATGCCGAATCTGCGGCCCTCTAACAGATGGGCACTCTGCAACCACCACAGGAGAGACAACCTTGTTCTTGGTGACAGTGTTATCCGCTGATGCATGTGCAGATGCGATCCGGACCATTTGTCCAGCAGATCCTACTGAAATGTCCGTGCATGGAATCTGCCGAATGGAATCGCTTCGTAAGAAGCCACCATCTTTCCCAGGACTCTTGTGCATTGATGTACTGACACAGTTCCTGGTTTTAGGAGGTTCCTGACAAGTTCGGATAACTCCCTTGCTTTCTCCTCCGGGAGAAACACCTTTTTCTGAACCGTGTCCAGAATCATTCCCAGGAACAGCAGACGAGTTGTCGGGGTCAATTGAGATTTTGGAAGATTCAGAATCCACCCGTGTTGCTGAAGCACTACCTGGGTTAGTGCTACACCGACTTCCAGCTGTTCTCTGGACTTTGCCCTTATCAGGAGATCGTCCAAGTAAGGGATAATTAATACGCCTTTTCTTCGTAGAAGAACCATCATTTCGGTCATTACCTTGGTAAAGACCCGAGGGGCCGTGGACAAACCAAACGGCAGCGTTTGAAACTGATAATGACAGTCTTGTATCACGAACCTGAGATACCCTTGGTGTGAGGGGTAAATTGGGACATGCAGATAAGCATCTTTTATGTCCAGGGACACCATGAAGTCCCCTTCTTCCAGATTCGCTATCACTGCTCTGAGTGACTCCATCTTGAACTTGAATTTCTGTATGTACAGGTTCAAGGATTTCAGGTTTAGAATAGGTCTTACCGAACCGTCTGGCTTCGGTACCACAAATAGTGTGGAATAATACCCCTTTCCCTGTTGTAGGAGGGGTACCTTGACTATCACCTGCTGAGAATACAGCTTGTGAATGGCTTCCAAAACCGACGTCCTTTCTGAGGGAGACGTTGGTAAAGCAGACTTTAGGAACCGGCGAGGGGGAGACCTTTCGAACTCCAACATGTAACCCTGAGATATTATCTGCAGGATCCATGGGTCCACTTGTGAGCGAGCCCACTGATTGCTGAAAATCTTGAGTCGACCCCCCACCGCTCCTGAGTCCGCTTGTAAAGCCCCAGCGTCATGCTGATGGCTTTGTAGAACCCGGGGCGGGCTTCTGGTCCTGGGCAGGGGCTGCTTGCTGCCCTCTCTTACCCTTTCCTCTGCCTCGCGGCAGATAAGACTATCCTTTTGGTCGCTTGTTTTTATAGGAGCGAAAGGACTGCGGCTGAAAAGACGGTGTCTTTTTCTGTTGGGAGGGGGTCTGAGGTAAAAAAGTGGATTTGCCGGCAGTTGCCGTGGCCACCAGGTCCGAAAGACCGACCCCAAATAATTCCTCTCCTTTATATGGCAATACTTCCATATGCCTTTTGGAATCCGCATCACCTGACCACTGTCGCGTCCATAAACTTCTTCTGGCAGATATGGACATCGCGCTTACTCTTGATGCTAGAGTACAAATATCCCTCTGAGCATCTCGCATATAAAGAAAAGCATCCTTTAATTGCTCTAGAGTCAATAAAATACTGTCCCTATCCAGGGTATCAATATTTTCAGTCAGAGAATCCAACCACATTACCCCAGCACTGCACATCCAGGCTGAGGCTACTGCCGGTCGCAGTATAACACCAGTATGTGTGTATATACTCTTCAGTGTAGTTTCCAGCCTCCTATCTGCTGGATCCTTGAGGGCGGCCGTATCAGGAGACGGCAACGCCACTTGCTTTGATAAACGTGTGAGCGCCTTATCCACCCTAGGGGGTGTTTTCCAGCGCGCCCTAACCTCTGGTGGGAAAGGGTATAATGCCAATAACTTCTTGGAAATTAGCAGTTTTCTATCTGGGTTAACCCACGCTTCGTCACACACGTCATTCAATTCCTCTGATTCTGGAAAAGCTACAGGTAGTTTTTTCACCCCCCACATAATACCCCTTTTTGAGGTACCAGCAGTATCAGAGATCTGCAAAGCCTCCTTCATTGCCGTGATCATATAACGTGTGGCCCTATTGGAAAATACGTTTGTTTCTTCACCGTCGACACTAGATTCATCTGTGTCGGTACCCGTGTCGACTGACTGAGGTAAGGGACGTTTTACAGCCCCTGACGGTGTCTGAGACGCCTGAGCCGGTACTAACTGGTTTTCCGGCCGTCTCATTTCGTCAACTGACTTTTGTAATGTGCTAACATTATCACGTAATTCCATAACTAAAGCCATCCATTCCGGTGTCGACTCCCTAGGGGGTGACATCACCATTACCGGCAATTGCTCTGCCTCCACACCAACATCGTCCTCATACATGTCGACACACACGTACCGACACACAGCAGCCACACAGGGAATGCTCTAATCGAAGACAGGACCCTCTTAGCCCTTTGGGGAGACAGAGGGAGAGTTTGCCAGCACACACCAAAAGCGCTATAAATGTATATAAACAACCCTAGAAGGTGTTGTTTTTGATATAAGCGCTTTTAATATATCAATATCGCCAAATTATGCCCCCCTTCTCTTTGTTACCCTGTTTCTGTAGTGCAGTGCAGGGGAGAGTCCTGGGAGCCTTCCTCACCAGCGGAGCTGAGCAGGAAAATGGCGCTGAGTGCTGAGGAGAATAAGCTCCGCCCCTTTTTCAGCGGGCTTTTCTCCCGGGTTTTAAGAAAACTGGCCTGGGTTAAATACATACATATAGCCTTAATGGCTATATGTGATGTATTTATTTTGCCACTAAAGGTATTTAATATTGCTGCCCAGGGCGCCCCCAGCAGCGCCCTGCACCCTTCGTGACTGAATCAGTGAGACGTGTAGCAACAATGGCGCACAGCTGCAGTGCTGTGCGCTACCTTCATGAAGACTGAGGAGTCTTCTGCCGCCTGCTTTCCGGACCTCCGTCTTCAGCGTCTGTAAGGGGGATCGGCGGCGCGGCTCCGGGACGAACCCCAGGAGGACCTGTGTTCCGACTCCCTCTGGAGCTAAGTGTCCAGTAGCCTAAGACTCCAATCCATCCTGCACGCAGGTGAGTTGGAAATCTCTCCCCTAAGTCCCTCGATGCAGTGATCCTGTTGCCAGCAGGATTCACTGAGATTTAAACCTAAAAAAACTTTTTCTAAGCAGCTCTTTAGGAGAGCCACCTAGATTGCACCCTTCTCGGACGGGCACAAAAACCTAACTGAGGCTTGGAGGAGGGTCATAGGGGGAGGAGCCAGTACGCACCATGTGATCCTAAAAGCTTTATTTAGATGTGCCCTGTCTCCTGCGGAGCCCGCTATTCCCCATGGTCCTGACGGAGTCCCAGCATCCACTAGGACGTTAGAGAAAAATTAAATAAATCCTTTTCCTCGAAATGTCCGTCTCCCTGGGCACAGTTCCTATAACTGGAGTCTGGAGGAGGGGCATAGAGGGAGGAGCCAGTTCACACCCATTTAAAGTTTTAAAGTGCCCATGTCTCCTGCGGATCCCGTCTATACCCCATGGTTCTTGAAGCATCCCCAGCATCCTCTACGGACTAAGAGAAAAGGATTTACCGGTAGGTATTAAAAGCCTATTTTCTCTGACGTCCTAGTGGATGCTGGGGACTCCGTAAGGACCATGGGGAATAGACGGGCTCCGCAGGAGACTGGGCACTCTATAAGAAAGATTTGGTACTATCTGGTGTGCACTGGCTCCTCCCTCTATGCCCCTCCTCCAGACCTCAGTTAGATTTCTGTGCCCGGCCGAGCAGGATGCACACTAGGGGCTCTCCTGAGCTCCTAGAAAGAAAGTATATGTTAGGTTTTTTATTTTACAGTGAGACCTGCTGGCAACAGGCTCACTGCAACGAGGGACTAAGGGGAGAAGAAGCGAACCTACCTGCTTGCAGCTAGCTTGGGCTTCTTAGGCTACTGGACACCATTAGCTCCAGAGGGATCGAACACAGGACCCGACCTCGATCGTTCGGTCCCGGAGCCGCGCCGCCGGCCCCCTTACAGAGCCAGAAGCAAGAAGTGTTCCGCAAAATCGGCGGCAGAAGACTTCTGTCTTCAACAAGGTAGCGCACAGCACTGCAGCTGTGCGCCATTGCTCCTCATGCACACCTCACACTCCGGTCACTGATGGGTGCAGGGCGCTGGGGGGGGGGGGGGGGGGGCGCCCTGAGGGCAATATAATACACCTTGGCTGGCAAATCTACACCATATATAGTCAGGAAGGCTATATAGGTGTAAAAATACCCCTGTCAGAATTCCAGAAAAAGCGGGAGAAGTCCGACGGAAAAGGGGCGGGGCCATCTCCCTCAGCACACTGGCGCCATTTTTCCCTCACAGCTCCGCTGGAAGGACGCTCCCTGGCTCTCCCCTGCAGTGTCAAGCTACATAAGGGTAAAAAAGAGAGGGGGGGGCACTAAATTTAGGCGCAATATATATATATATATATATATATATATATATGTGTAAAAGCAGCGGAGAAGAACACACACCATATGGCGCCTGTTCTTCTCCCCTGCTTTTACAGAATTGCATGACTGAACATACCCAGGTCACTTTTTGAAGAACGGTGCAGCCACCAAAGAGGCTTGGGAGGTGTTTATTAACGGAGTATCTACGACCGACTTAACTAAGAACAACAGAACTTTCTGATGACCCATTGCTTTAAAGTAAACATTTGGAAGTGAGACTAAGCGCACTGACCTAAAAAAACTCTTTTCATATATATATATATATATATATATATATAATATAAGCAGCTATAAGGGAAAAAACACTCATTGATAGTGGGATCCCAGTGTTATATAGCGCTCTGGTGTGTGCTGGCATACTCTCCCTCTGTCTCCCCAAAGGGCTTTGTGGGGTCCTGTCCTCTGTCAGAGCATTCCCTGTGTGTATGCGGTGTGTCGGTACGGCTGTGTCGACATGTTTGATGAGGAGGCTTATGTGGAGGCGGAGCAGATGCCGATAAATGTGATGTCACCCCCTGCGGGGTCGACACCTGAGTGGATGGTTCTGTGGAAGGAATTACGCGACAGCGTCGACTACTTGCATAAAAGGTTTGACGACATACCAAATATGGGACAGCCGGCTTCTCAGCCTGTGCCTGCCCAGGCGTCTCAAAAGCCATCAGGGGCTCTAAAACGCCCGCTACCTCAGATGGCAGACACAGATGTCGACACGGATACTGAATCCAGTGTCGACGACGATGAGACTAATGTATCTTCCAATAGGGCCACACGTTATATGATTGAGGCAATGAAAAATGTGTTGCATATTTTTGATGTTACCCCGGGTACCACAAAAAAGGGTATTATGTTTGGAGAGAAAAAACTACCAGTTGTTTTTCCTCCATCTGAGGAATTAAATGAAGTGTGTGAAGAAGCGTGGGCTTCCCCCGATAAGAAACTGGTAATTTCTAAGAGGTTACTAATGGCGTACCCTTTACCGCCAGAGGATAGGTCACGTTGGGTAACATCCCCTAGGGTGGATAAAGCGCTCACACACTTGTCAAAGAAGGTGGCACTACCGTCTCCGGATACGGCCGCCCTGAAGGAATCTGCTGATAGAAAGCAGGAGGCTATCCTGAAGTCTATATATACACACACAGGTGTTATACTGAGACCAGCTATTGCTTCAGCATGGATGTGCAGTGCTGCAGCTGCGTGGTCAGATTCCCTGTCGGAAAATATTGATACCCTAGACAGGGACACTATATTGCTAACCGTAGAGCATATTAAAGACGCACTCTTATACATGAGGGATGCACAGAGGGATATTTGCCGGCTGGCATCTAAAATAAGTGCAATGTCCATTTCTGCCAGGAGAGGGTTATGGACTCGGCAGTGGACAGGAGATGCAGATTCTAAAAGGCACATGGAAGTTTTGCCTTATAAGGGTGAGGAGTTGTTCGGGGATGGTCTCTCGGACCTCGTTTCCACAGCAACAGCTGGGAAGTCTACATTTTTACCCCATGTTCCCTCACAGCCAAAGAAAGCACTGTATTATCAGGTACAGTCCTTTCGGCCCAATAAGGGCAAGCGGGTTAAAGGCGCGTCCTTTCTGCCCAGAGGCAGAGGTAGAGGGAAAAAGCTGCAGCATACAGCCAGTTCCCAGGAGCAAAAGTCCTCCCCCGCTTCCTCTAAGTCCACAGCATGACGCTGGGGCTCCACAGGCGGAGCCAGGTACGGTGGGGGCCCGTCTCAAAAATTTCAGCGATCAGTGGGCTCGCTCACGGGTGGATCCCTGGATCTTTCAAGTAGTATCTCAGGGGTACAAGCTGGAATTCGAGACTTCTCCCCCCCGCCGTTTCCTCAAATCTGCCTTGCCAACAACTCCCTCAGGCAGGGAGGCAGTGTTAGAGGCAATTCACAAGCTGTATTCCCAGCAGGTGATAGTAAAGGTGCCCCTACTTCAACAAGGACGGGGTTACTATTCCACAATGTTTGTGGTACCGAAACCGGACGGTTCGGTGAGACCCATTTTAAATTTGAAATCCTTGAACACTTATATAAAAAAATTCAAGTTCAAGATGGAATCGCTCAGGGCGGTTATTGCAAGCCTGGACGAGAGGGATTACATGGTATCACTGGACATCAAGGATGCTTACCTGCATGTCCCCATTTACCATGCTCACCAGAAGTACCTCAGATTTGTGGTACAGGATTGTCATTACCAATTCCAGACGTTGCCGTTCGGTCTATCCACGGCTCCGAGGGTCTTTATCAAGGTAATGGCCGAAATGATGATACTCCTTCGAAAGAAGGGAGTTTTAATTATCCCGTACTTGGACGATCTCCTGATAAAGGCGAGGTCCAGGGAGCAGTTGTTGGTCGGGGTAGCACTATCTCGGGAGGTGCTACAACAGCACGGCTGGATTCTAAATATTCCAAAGTCACAGCTGGTCCCTACGACACGTCTACTGTTCCTGGGGATGGTTCTGGACACAGAACAGAAAAAAGTGTTTCTCCCGGAGGAGAAGGCCAAGGAGCTGTCATCTCTAGTCAGAGGCCTCCTAAAACCAAAACAGGTGTCGGTGCATCACTGCACGCGGATCCTGGGAAAGATGGTAGCTTCCTACAAAGCAATTCCATTCGGCAGGTTCCATGCAAGAACAAAACCCCTGCTTCAAAACCAGCCGGTACTGATCCAGTCAGACAACATCACGGCGATCGCCCATGTAAACCGACAGGGCGGCACGAGAAGCAGGACGGTGATGGCAGAAGCCACAAGGATTCTCCGATGGGCGTAAAATCACGTGTTAGCACTGTCGGCAGTGTTCATTCCGGGAGTGGACAACTGGGAAGCAGACTTCCTCAGCAGGCACGACCTCCACCCGGGAGAGTGGGGACTTCATCCAGATGTCTTCCAACTGATTGTAAACCGTTGGGAAAGGCCACAGGTGGACATGATATAGAAAGATATTGCGCCAGGTCAAGAGACCCGCAGGCGATAGCTGTGGACGCTCTAGTGACACCGTGGGTGTACCGGTCGGTTTATGTGTTCCCTCCTCTTCCTCTCATACCAAAGGTACTGAGGATAATAAGGAGAAGAGGAGTAAGAACTATACTCATTGTTCCGGATTGGCCAAGAAGAGCTTGGTACCCGGAACTTCAAGAAATTATGTCAGAGGACCCATGGCCTCTGTCGCTCAGACAGGACCTGCTGCAGCAGGGGCCCTGTCTGTTCCAAGACTTACCGTGGCTGCATTTGACGGCATGGCGGTTGAACACCAGATCCTGAAGGAAAAGGGCATTCCGGAGGAAGTCATTCCTACGCTGATTAAAGCTAGGAAAGAAGTAACCGCAAACCATTATCACCGCATATGGCGAAAATATGTTGCGTGGTGTGAGGCCAGGAAGGCCCCAACGGAGGAATTTCAGCTGGGCTGTTTCCTGCACTTCCTACAGTCAGGGGTGACTATGGGCCTAAAATTGGGTTCCATTAAGGTCCAGATTTCGGCTCTATCGATTTTCTTCCAGAGAGAACTGGCTTCACTACCTGAAGTTCAGACTTTTGTTAAGGGAGTGCTGCATATTCAGCCCCCTTTTGTGCCTCCAGTGGCACCTTGGGATCTCAACGTGGTGTTGGATTTCCTAAAGTCACATTGGTTTGAGCCACTTAAAACCGTGGAATTGAAATATCTCACGTGGAAAGTGGTCATGTTGTTGGCCTTGGCTTCGGCCAGGCGTGTATCAGAATTGGCGGCTTTGTCATGTAAAAGCCCTTATCTGATTTTCCATATGGATAGGGCAGAATTGAGGACTCGTCCCCAGTTTCTTCCTAAAGTGGTATCAGCTTTTCATCTGAACCAACCTATCGTGGTGCCTGCGGCTACTACAGACTTGGAGGCTTCCAAGTTGTTGGACGTAGTCAGGGCCCTGAAAATCTATGTTTCCAGGACAGCTGGAGTCAGAAAGACTGACTCGCTATTTATCCTGTATGCGCCCAACAAGTTGGGTGCACCTGCTTCAAAGCAGACTATTGCTCGCTGGATCTGTAGTACGATTCAGCTTGCACATTCTGCGGCTGGACTGCCGCATCCTAAATCAGTGAAAGCCCATTCCACGAGGAAAGTGGGCTCTTCTTGGGCGGCTGCCCGAGGGGTCTCGGCTTTACAACTTTGCCGAGCAGCTACTTGGTCGGGGTCAAACACATTTGCTAAATTCTACAAGTTTGACACCCTGGCTGAGGAGGACCTAGAGTTTGCCCATTCGGTGCTGCAGAGTCATCCGCACTCTCCCGCCCGTTTGGGAGCTTTGGTATAATCACCATGGTCCTTACGGAGTCCCAGCATCCACTTAGGACGTCAGAGAAAATAAGAATTTACTCACCGGTAATTCTATTTCTCGTAGTCCGTAGTGGATGCTGGGCGCCCATCCCAAGTGCGGATTGTCTGCAATACTTGTATATAGCTATTGTTTAACTAAAGGGTTATTGTTGAGCCATCTGTTGAGAGGCTCAGTTGTTGTCATACTGTTAACTGGGTATTGTATCACGAGTTATACGGTGTGATTGGTGTGGCTGGTATGAGTCTTACCCGGGATTCTAAATCCTTCCTTATTGTGTCAGCTCTTCCGGGCACAGTATCCTAACTGAGGTCTGGAGGAGGGTCATAGTGGGAGGAGCCAGTGCACACCAGTTAGACCTAAAGCTTTCTTTATAGTTGTGCCCAGTCTCCTGCGGAGCCGCTATTCCCCATGGTCCTTACGGAGTCCCAGCATCCACTACGGACTACGAGAAATAGAATTACTGGTGAGTAAATTCTTATTTTAAGCCCGCAGTACTCGGTGGTGAAGTCCAGCAGGGGGATAAGGCTTAAACATGTAGCCCCTCCCCCAGGGCGCCATTTAGAGTAAATGTTTCCGCCCTGGTGCTGCATATCTCTCTCCCTCCCTCCCTGTCAGCGTGTCACAACTGAGGGCTGAGGCTGACCTGGGGAGGCCTCAGCTGTAGAGGCTAGAATGAGTTGGTATAAAGTCACTGCAAGACCCGGAGATGTAATGTCCATTGGCCACAACTAACCACTGTAGAGGGAAACAAGCAGGTACTGACCAGCAGGTTATACTCTGAGAGCCGGAGTCCAGATAGATGCACAGAGGTTGAGAAGAACACAGGAGAACTGCCGGGGATGCCGGATGGAACCGGACCAGGCGGGGAGGTGTAGCAGAACTCACTGATGATGCTAGAGTCCGATGGCGGAACACCGTTGGAGCCAGAGAGCGATGGCGGAACACTGATGGAGCTGGAGAGCAATGGCGGAACACCGATGGAGCCAGAGAGCGATGGCGGAACACCGATGGAGGCGGAGAGCGATGGCGGAACACCGATGGAGCTGGAGAGCGATGGCGGAACACCGATGGAGCCGGAGAGCGATGGCGGAACACAAATGGAGTCGGAGAGCTGCAAACAACGCGAGCAGAGAGATACCAAATACTGCTGGAAGCTGAAAGCCGATGTAGGTATCACAGCAGATAACCAAGGAGAAGAGCTGGAACAACGGAAGTCAGGCTGCACTGCAAGCTGGTAACCGTTGCGGGTCTCTAAGTGGAGCTGAACACAGGAGCTGAACACAGGAGCTGAACACAGGAGCTGAACACAGGAGCTGAACACAGGAGCTGGAATACCTGGAGACTCGAACTGTAGATTCCACAGAAAGGAGAGACATGTGTACAAGGTTTGACAACCAAAGCACTGACAATTATCCAGCCCTGGAGCAGGATATTTATCCCAGCTGGTAAGCAGGGATTGGCTGGATAATTAGGCAGAGTCCAGAGTGCAAAAAAACAACAACAAAAAAAAACAAAAAAAACGAAAAACCTAGGCGCTAATTTTATGAAGAAAAATTAGATATATAAGTACATATATACATATGCAAACATGCACATGTACATCCAAAATGTTCGCACCTCTGTATCTCCCGTTCGCTGCTGCAAACAAACTTCTGTACGTTTGTGTATAAATATAAGGAAAAGAAATAATACAGCTGCGCCCGGGATTAACAGAGAATATAATGAACCATAGTTAATCAATTAATTGCACATGCAAATACAGGCCACCGAGTGTCAGATCAATTGAGCCCAATCAATATTGCACATAAATGTTTTAATATATAACAAAATAAAATTATATTTAAAATATACTGTGCACAGTATCAAATTGATAATGCTTTAAAAAAGCCAAAAGAGAGAACATATAAAACATAAATCATAAAAGTGTGTCCAATTATGAACACAATAATGTAGCATATATGGTATCTCAGACCTGTCTCAATTAAGAAACGTAGTCATTGAAAAACACTGTTGCGCAATTAATTTAAACAGTAACTAAGATATCAGTTTAGAGTCCACAATAATGTATGGTGATTACTTAATTTGAACAGATATCTCAGTTCTTCAAGTCCATAAGGTATATAACTATTATTGTGATAAATACCGTTCGTGCAAAAGGAACTATAATATGAAATGCTTGTTCTCTAAGACAGGTACGTGTGGCGTCCCACCGTAAAGTTACCTGATATAGTTGTGAAATAGGAACCGGTGTTTGGATTAAGCGCACCTCATGTAGCTGCTGGATTGATTGGCAATATTGAGACCGCTGATCCTTGGTTGAATAACAGGAAGAAAGGTGCAGATAGTAACCGCCAGACTGCGCTGGCTTAGATGATCACCTCGTGATGCTCTTACCGGCAAACCCGTCCTGCGGATAGTGCAGATAGTGACCGCCAGACTGCGCTGGCTTGGATGATCACCTCGCAGTGCTCTTACCGGAAAACCCGTCCTGTAGCGAGAGGGAGCCGAGCTGGAGTTATATCACCTTACGCCGACCCGCCGGGTCAGATGGAATAATGTGACCGATGTACTGCAGCGGAGGTCGGCTGGCTGTGTCTCATAGGCACCAATCAAAAATTTCCGTGTCGGTTCAAACCTCTGGGTATCGGACCAGAGGAATTGCGTATGGCAGGTATCCCAGATGGGAAAATAGGGAGGAGTCCTAACGCGTTTCGTCACACCCACGTGACTTTCTCAACGTGACCTTTGAGAAAGTCACGTGGGTGTGACGAAACGCGTTAGGACTCCTCCCTATTTTCCCATCTGGGATACCTGCCACACGCAATTCCTCTGGTCCGATACCCAGAGGTTTGAACCGACACGGAAATTTTTGATTGGTGCCTATGAGACACAGCCAGCCGACCTCCGCTGCAGTACATCGGTCACATTATTCCATCTGACTCGGCGTAAGGTGATATAACTCCAGCTCGGCTCCCTCTCGCTACAGGACGGGTTTTCCGGTAAGAGCACTGCGAGGTGATCATCCAAGCCAGCGCAGTCTGGCGGTCACTATCTGCACTATCCGCAGGACGGGTTTGCCGGTAAGAGCATCACTAGGTGATCATCTAAGCCAGCGCAGTCTGGCGGTTACTATCTGCACCTTTCTTCCTGTTATTCAACCAAGGATCAGCGGTCTCAATATTGCCAATCAATCCAGCAGCTACATGAGGTGCGCTTAATCCAAACACCGGTTCCTATTTCACAACTATATCAGGTAACTTTACGGTGGGACGCCACACGTACCTGTCTTAGAGAACAAGCATTTCATATTATAGTTCCTTTTGCACGAACGGTATTTATCACAATAATAGTTATATACCTTATGGACTTGAAGAACTGAGATATCTGTTCAAATTAAGTAATCACCATACATTATTGTGGACTCTAAACTGATATCTTAGTTACTGTTTAAATTAATTGCGCAACAGTGTTTTTCAATGACTACGTTTCTTAATTGAGACAGGTCTGAGATACCATATATGCTACATTATTGTGTTCATAATTGGACACACTTTTATGATTTATGTTTTATATGTTCTCTCTTTTGAGAGTCCAGAGTGCAGCTGATAGGCTGTAAAGCAACAGGTGATGAATCCAAACATGGCTGCATGTTTGAATGGTAGATGCTAGAATCAAGTGGGCTAAGGGACCTTTTCCATCAGGGGGAGGAGCCACGACACAAGGGGGAGGAGCTATGCCAGCAGGATAGTTCCCTTATTATCCACGCCACCAACTATTACCTTTAGTAATCAGGTGGCGAGCGAAGCGAGCCCGCAAGGGTACTTTTCGGGTACCCTGTTCGCCCGTAGCTCCTCCCCCTGATGACGTGTCTCCTCCCCTAGGTACGTCAGAAGGTCCCTTCTCCCACTCCGATATAGAATCAACCATGTTTGAATCTGGAGGGAAAGTCTGTTTGAACTTTAGCATGTGTGAGACTGAGGCCATGTTATACAGCGTGCTGCACACAGACAGAGCAGGTGGAATCCAGGCTTGGAGCACTGGGCCAGTCTTAGGAGACACTTGGAAGGTAAGAAATGGTGATGAATTACCCAGATCGTGACACAGCGTTTGGGCACCAATAGGACAAGCTGAGCTGATCCTGGGACTGTTTGGGCAAATTCTCTGTAAAGCCACCTGCATTGTCAGCGCTCTGCATTTTACAGGACACTGAAGTATTCTACTTGTCTGCTGACAGTGTTATTTAAGAAAGAGTGCATTTGGTCAGGGCTATGTAGTACAAATACCCTATGATATACATCCAGTATTTACTGTGCATTATTATATCTATTGAGTGTATAGCTATACGTAGTACTACTCTGTATTGATAGTCCAGTGCAGTTTTATTGCATGTCATAATTTCTGCATTGTACAATGTGACTATGTGTGTGTGCATATAGCTGCTGTGTGACCTCCATTTCATGTCTCTCACTCAGATTGCTATCCCTATATTCTATAACCTGAGGGGGCTAGGTGCGTCAGGTTTATCATTTAATATACGTATTTCACAAGATATACTCAGTGTGTATTTTTCTCTGTGAATTTTAGTCACCATGGGGGTAATTCAGAGTTGATCGCAGCAGCAAAATTGTTAGCAGTTGGGCAAAACCATGTGCACTGCAGGGGGGGCAGATATAACATTTGCAGAGAGAGTTAGATTTGGGTGGATTATTTTGTTTCTGTGCAGGGTAAATACTGGTAAATACTGGCTGCTTTATTTTTACACTGCAATTTAGATTTCAGTTTTAACACACCCCACCCAAATGTAACTCTCTGTGCACATGTTATATCTGCTCCCCCTGCCGTGCACATGGTTTTGCCCAACTGCTAACAAATTTGTTGCTGCGATCAACTCTGAATTAGGCCCCATATACCTCTTGAATTCCCTGTTTGTGCTGATACATTGCACAGGGGGTTCTTGCCAGGTATTGTGCTGCTGATATTGTACTGGGTTGCCTTGCACTGAGCTTTCGGATATGTCAGCTACAAAGGGCAATAGTGCTGGGGCTGATCCCACATTGTGTGGTGGTGATGCTGCAGGCACATTTGAGGAAAATACAGCAGCTGAGGGTTCAGGTTCTGGGGGTTCCTTACCCCCCAGTGGGATCGTAGCAACGGGGGTTCAAAATGACCCACCTTGGGCTACTTTCTCCACGCTTTTGAATACGCTGGTAACTAGACTACTGCCCCCTATGGGACCTCCTGTGCCAATACAACCGCTTATGGTCCCCGCGACTAACCCGCCATGGGCAGATCAACTGTCTGCTCAGTTACAGCAATTGAACCAATCACTGACTACTCAGAAGTCTAACCCTCGTCCGCCTAAGACCAAGGGGTCCTCTAAGCGGGCCATTACTTCCTCACAATCCACCAATGTCCCAGACACCTCGTCTGATGAGGATGGCGTATATACTGACCCCACAAATTTTGATCCCGACGCTTCTGATGGGGAAGCTGTTTCACAGGTGGATGTCCCTGACTTGTTTGAGGCTATCAGGCTCATTCTTCAAATTACTGATGACCCGGAGCCTGATGCTGCCCCTAAGAAACCAAACAGATTTAAACCTCAGAAAGTGGTTAAACAAGTTTTACCTCATTCTGATCATTTAGTTGACATACATCAGGAGTCCTGGGAAAATCCAGGAAAGAAATTCACGCCTCACAAGAAGATGCTGGCTCACTATCCCCTCGCTGCGAAGCTAAGTAAAAATTTAGAAACACCCCCGTCAGTTGATTCGCAGGTGGCGCGGCTGGTGGTATCCTCAGCTCTGCCAGTAACTACCGTCACGTCTCTGAAAGAACCGACGGATAAGCGTGTGAAGGGTTGCTTAAAGGCAATTTACACCCTAGCAGGTGCTGCGCATCTGCCCACCATTGCAGCGACATGGGCTGCAGAGGCTATTGAAGCGTGGGCTCAGGAGTTGGAAGCTGAGATGTCTTCCAACGCTTCTGATCATGCTAGAAAATGCTTATCGTATATTGTCACAGCTTCTCATTACATTAAAGAGGTGGCTTCTGATGCCGGTATTCTGGCGGCCAAGGCTTCTACAACATCCATACTGGCTCACTGGATTCTATGGTTGCGGTCCTGGTCCGTGGATCTGGAATCTAAGAAAACCCTGGAGGTACTCTCTTTTAAGGGAGACATCCTTTTCGGAGAAGACCTCAACAAGATAGTGGCTGACTTAGCTTCTGCAAAAACAGCTTGTCTACCTAGTACTGCTCCTTCGGTACCGAAGGCTAAGAGTACTTCCTTTCGTCCTTCAGGGAAAGCAAAGGGTCAGGCACACCCGAAACAGGCTCGCACTTCCAAACTCAATAAGCCCAAACCCAAACGGGCCTGGGCTGCCCGTCAGCCTGATTCCAAGTCTGACAAGCCTGCCGCATGCCTTCCTCTGGGGGATCCCAGGGTGGGGGGCAGACTTCTAGAGTATACCCAGGAATGGTTGAAGACCACTTCCGATGCCTGGGTATGGGAAGTCGTTACTCGAGGTTACACCGTGTCCTTCAAAAATCGTCCCCCCTCATCGATTTTGCCTGACAGACGTCCCTTCGGATCAGGTGAAGGCAAAAACTAATTTGGTGGTACAGTCCCTCCTACAGGAGTGGTAGTACAGATGCCTCTGGCACAGAGAGGCAAGGGGTACTATTCACCGCTGTTCCTAGTCCATAAACCGAATGGGTCCTCCCGGCCCATTCTCAACCTCAAGTACTTTAACAAATTTGTGAGGGTCTCCAAGTTTCGTATGGAAACTCTTCGATCTATTGTTCTGGCATTGGAACCTGGGGATTATATGGTCTCCCTGGACATACAGGATGCTTACCTGCATATTCCCATTGCAATGTCGCATCAGCAATACCTGAGGTTTGCGGTTGGCAATCTCCATTACCAATTTTGGGCGTTACCTTTTGGTTTGACCACGGCTCCGCGAGTCTTCACCAAGGTCATGACAGTAATGACGGCTGTGCTCCGCCGTCAAGGGGTCAGTATCCTACCGTACCTGGACGACTTGATGATCCTGGCAAATTCCCCAGAAATTCTCCTACGCCATCTGGATCTGACTATCCAGTTTCTGCAAGTCCACGGGTGGCTCATCAACTGGAAGAAATCTTCCCTGGTCCCTGCTCAGAGCATGGTTCACCTGGGGGTGTTGTTGGACACTCACAACCAGCGGTTGTTCTTGTCTCAGGAGAAAGTCCTGAAGCTTCAGGACAGGATTCAATGCTTCCTATCTCGTCCGCAGGTGTCGATACATTCGACAATGCAAGTGCTAGGTCTCATGGTGTTGTCATTCGACATGGTGGAGTACGCTCAATTCCATTCCTGCCATCTGCAGAAGCTGATTCTTGCCAAGTGGGACGGCCTGCCTCACCGGATCAGGTCTCAAATGATCTCCTTGTCTCCGGAGGTCCGTCTGTCACTGAGCTGGTGGCTTCAGGACTAACGATTGAGCAGGTGTCGTCCCTTCTGGATCTCCAACTGGGTCCTTCTGACGACGGACACCAGTCTGAGAGGTTGGGGCACAGTGTTGGAGCAACACTCCCTTCAGGGTTGGTGGACCAAGGAGGAATCTCTCCTCCCGATAAACATTCTGGAATTGCGGGCGGTGTTCAACTAATTGAACTTGGCCCAGCATTTAATACAGAACAGACCTGTTCAAGTACAGTCGGACAACGCCACCACGGTGGCATACATCAATCATCAAGGCAGCACTCGAAGCCGCATGGCAATGAGGGAAGTATCACGGATTCTTCAGTGGGCGGAACGCCATCTGCCAGCCATATCGGCAGTATTCATTTCGGGGGTCCTAAACTAGGAAGCGGACTCTCAGTCGTCACGATGTATACGCCGGAAAGTGGAGCCTCCATCCAGAAGTATTTCAACTCCTCGTGGACAGGTGGGACCTTCCAGATGTGGACCTGATGGCGTCTCGACACAATCACAAGGTTCCGGTCTTCGGAGCAAGGACAAGGGATCCTCTAGCAGCGTTCGTGGACGCACTCGCATTTCCATGGAACTTTCAGCTGCCATACATGTTCCCTCCAGTGTCACTCCTGCCCAGAGTACTAAGGAAGTTCAAGCAAGAAGGAGGACTCCTACTTCTGATCGCTCCCGCATGGCCCAGACTGCATTGGTTCTCAGACCTTCAGGGTCTGTCAATAGAGCATCCCCTTCTACTTCCACAGCGCCCAGATCTCCTCGTTCAGGGCCCCTGTGTATGTTAGGATTTAGCCCGGTTGGCTTTGACGGCGTGGCTCTTGAAGCTTCAGTCTTGAGGGCCAAAGGATTTTCTGAGGCGGTCATTCAAACTATGTTGAAGGCCCGGAAACTGGCTTCTGCTCAGATTTACCATAGGGTCTGGAATTCCTACTTTGCTTGGTGGGCATCTAACAATCATGATGCTTACAAGTTTAGTACGGCACCCTTCTGGCCTTTCTACAATAGGGCCTGGACTTGGGCCTCCATCAAGGTACATATTTCTGCCTTGTCGGTTTGGTTCCAGAGAAAAATTGTGACTTTACCTGATGTTCACTCAGGGTGTGTTACAGATTCAACTTCCCTATGTCCCGCCTGTGGCCCCTTGGGACTTGTCGGTGGTTTTGGAGGTATTGCAAGGGTCTCCGTTTGAGCCTCTTGAATCTGCAGACCTTAAGTGGCTTTCTCTTAAGGTATTGTTTCTGCTGGCTATTGCCTCTACTAGACCGGTGTCGGATTTGGGTGCCTTGTCTTGTAGGTCACCATATCTGATTTTTCACCGTGATCGGGCGGTTCTTAGAACACGTCCCAGATATTTACCTAAGGTGGTGTCTTCTTTCCACCTTAATCAGGAGATTGTGGTTCCGGCCTTTGCCTCTCCTGAATTGTCTTCTAAAGAGCGGTCTTTGGATGTGGTACGGGCTCTCCGTATCTACGTGAAGAGAACTGCCTCCATCAGGAAGTAGGGTTCTCTCTTTGTTCTGTTTGGTTTTCACAAACGTGGCTGGTCAGATCACAAGCAGACTCTGGCCAGATGTATTAGAATGGTGATTGCACATGCTTATGTACAGGCTGGCCTTCCAGCTACTGCTACCAATAAGGCCCATTCTACTCGGTCGGTTGGACCATCTTGTGCGGCCCGCCGTGGTGCGACCCTTGAACAATTGTGCTAGGCGGCTACGTGGTCCTCAGTGAACACATTTATCAGGTTCTATGCCTTTGATACTTCCGCCTCCCAGGATGCTTCCTTTGGACGCCGGGTTCTTGTGCCCACTACAGTGCGTCCCCTCCCATAAGGAACTGCTTTAGGACATCCCCAATGTCATTCCCTGTGGAGCCCAGTGTACCCCGCAGCAGAAAAGGAGATTTATGGTAAGAACTTACCGTTGTTAAATCGCTTTCTGCGAGGTACACTGGCCTCCACAGGGCGCCCACCCTGACGCACTTAGCTTCTTTGGGTTGGTAAAGCATTAGCTGCTGACACTTTCTCCTGTCGTGAGAGTGTGGTATATGTGGCTACTAACCATCGTCGTCTCTTTTCCTGCTACTGCATTTGGCTGGTTAACAAAACTGAGCTCCTGTGCACGGAGGCGGGGTTATAGAGGAGGCGGCGCTATACATTCTGGGAACAGTCAAAGCTTTTAGCCTGTTGGTGCCTCGGATCAAGATCCTACTCTACACCCCAATGTCATTCCCTGTGGATCCCAGTGTACCTCGCAGAAAGATTTAACCACGGTAAGTTCTTACCATAAATCTAATTTTCCTTGTGTTGTTGGTGAAGTTCCTCTTGAGTGAGTGGCAGCACCTCAGCTCTTACACTGTGATATGTATTGGGAGAATGGGACCATCTGGATGTAATTAGAGTGATAGTATTACTGGAGTGGGATCGAGTCCATCATACTGTATCTGTCTGATATAATTATTACCATTTATTTATATGGCACTACGAGGGATCCACAGCACCAAACAAAGGGCCCGATTCAGACCTGACCGCTGCTGCGCGTTTTCACACAGCGGCCGATTATCTAACTACTGCGTGTGCATATGTACCACAATACACACGCAGTGCCAAACGGCGTCAGGATGGACCGAAAATTTAGATTGCAAGGCTGTTCGCGAGGTGATTGACAGGAAGCCGGCGTTTGGGGGTAGTAACTGGCCGTTTTCTGGGATGCCTAAGCGTTGTCAGGGCGGGTGTGTGACGTCCGCTCCGGCCCGATCAGCCTGATTCTATCACACTGTAGGAGTAAGTCCTGGGCTGCACACACTGGAAAAATCTGTAAACGGTTTTACAGCTGTCCGCTGACTGAGGGGAATTTTCGCACGGCGTACATATTCGATCACAACACTTCCCACTTTTCATTCCCCCTGAACGGCGACTATCTGATCGCAGGACAGTGTCATTTGCAGCACAGCGATCAGGTCTGAATCGGGCCCAAAGTTTATTAACAAATGAGCAAAACAAGAAAACCGTGACTTACAGTACAAGACAATGCAGAACACATATATATGGTGTATACACATTGCTGCATCGGGGGACAGGACACTGACATAATCATAAGGGTGGCAGAAACCGGGGGCTAGGTGCTGTTAGAGTAGAGGGAAAAGCACATGAGGGGAGAGGACCCTGCTCGTGAGAGCTTACATTCTGTAGGGGAAGGGCAGAGAGACGGGTGACACAGTTGTGGTAAACAGCATGAAGCGGAGGGTGAGGATGAGAGATGGGGTAGAAGTGATCATGTAGCAGAGGGTGAGGATGAGAGATGGGGTAGAAGTGAGCCATGTAGCAGAGGGTGAGGATGAGAGATGGGGTAGAAGTGAGCCATGTAGTAGAGGGTGAGGATGAGAGATGGGGTAGAAGTGAGCCTTGTAGCAGAGGGTGAGGATGAGAGATGGGGTAGAAGTGAGCCATGTAGTAGAGGGTTAGGATGAGAGATGGGGTAGAAGTGAGCCATGTAGTAGAGGGTTAGGATGAGAGATGGGGTAGAAGTGAGCCATGTAGTAGAGGGTTAGGATGAGAGATGGAGTAGAAGTGAGCCATGTAGTAGAGGGTTAGGATGAGAGATGGGGTAGAAGTGAGCATGTAGCAGAGGGTGAGGATGAGAGATGGGGTAGAAGTGAGCCATGTAGCAGAGGGTGAGGATGAGAGATGGGGTAGAAGTGAGCCATGTAGCAGAGGGTTAGGATGAGAGATGGGGTAGAAGTGAGCATGTAGCAGAGGGTTAGGATGAGAGATGGGGTAGAAGTGAGCCATGTAGCTGAGGGTGAGGATGAGAGATGGGGTAGAAGTGAGCCATGTAGCAGAGGGTTAGGATGAGAGATGGGGTAGAAGTGAGCCATGTAGCAGAGGGTTAGGATGAGAGATGGGGTAGAAGTGAGCCATGTAGCAGAGGGTTAGGATGAGAGATGGGGTAGAAGTGAGCCATGTAGTAGAGGGTGAGGATGAGAGATGGGGTAGAAGTGAGCCATGTAGCAGAGGGTTAGGATGAGAGATGGGGTAGAAGTGAGCCATGTAGTAGAGGGTTAGGATGAGAGATGGGGTATAAGTGAGCATATAGCAGAGGGTTAGGATGAGAGATGGGGTAGAAGTGAGCCATGTAGCAGAGGGTGAGGATGAGAGATGGGGTAGAAGTGAGCATGTAGCAGAGGGTGAGGATGAGAGATGGGGTAGAAGTGAGCCATGTAGCAGAGGGTTAGGATGAGAGATGGGGTAGAAGTGAGCATGTAGCAGAGGGTGAGGATGAGAGATGGGGTAGAAGTGAGCCATGTAGCAGAGGGTGAGGATGAGAGATGGGGTAGAAGTGAGCCATGTAGCAGAGGGTTAGGATGAGAGATGGGGTTTAAGTGAGCATGTAGCAGAGGGTTAGGATGAGAGATGGGGTAGAAGTGAGCCATGTAGCAGAGGGTTAGGATGAGAGATGGGGTATAAGTGAGCATGTAGCAGAGGGTTAGGATGAGAGATGGGGTAGAAGTGAGCCATGTAGCAGAGGGTTAGGATGAGAGATGGGGTATAAGTGAGCATGTAGCAGAGGGTGAGGATGAGAGATGGGGTAGAAGTGAGCCATGTAGCAGAGGGTTAGGATGAGAGATGGGGTATAAGTGAGCATGTAGCAGAGGGTTAGGATGAGAGATGGGGTAGAAGTGAGCCATGTAGCAGAGGGTTAGGATGAGAGACGAGGTAGAAGTGATCATGTAGCAGAGGGTTAGGATGAGAGATGGGGTAGAAGTGAGCATGTAGCAGAGGGTTAGGATGAGAGATGGGGTATAAGTGAGCATGTAGCAGAGGGTTAGGATGAGAGATGGGGTAGAAGTGAGCCATGTAGTAGAGGGTTAGGATGAGAGATGGGGTTAAGTGAGCATGTAGCAGAGGGTGAGGATGAGAGATGGGGTAGAAGTGAGCCATGTAGCAGAGGGTTAGGATGAGAGATGGGGTATAAGTGAGCATGTAGCAGAGGGTGAGGATGAGAGATGGGGTAGAAGTGAGCCATGTAGCAGAGGGTTAGTGCTGAAACACACTACCCGGCTTTTGCCGGCCGGGAAAAAGCCGGACGGCTTTTTCCCGTGCCGGCATTGTAGTTAACAGTGTGAGGGCTAGGGTCCCTTCACACTGCACGGCCCCGGCCCGGCTGCCGGGTTGCAGCCGGGTCTCACCACTGGAAGGTCCGGCGGCCGGGCGGCCGCCGGGCCGTCTTTGGAGACAGTAAACCATGTGTGTGAAGGGGAGCTTTCACACACAACGGTTTTTTCTGAAGCCGTGTCTGATGCTGCGCATGCGCACAGCATTACACACGGCTCAAAGCCGTCCTGTGTGAGCGACTCTGCCGGTTTCTCCCGGATGGCAAAAAGACGGACAAAGTTTGTCCGGCTTTTTGCCATCCGGGAGAAACCGGCCAGTGTGTTACAGCCCTTCGGATGAGAGATGGGGTATAAGTGAGCATGTAGCAGGGGGTTAGGATGAGAGATGGGGTATAAGTGAGCATGTAGCAGAGGGTTAGGATGAGAGATGGGGTAGAAGTGAGCCATGTAGCAGAGGGTTAGGATGAGAGACGAGGTAGAAGTGATCATGTAGCAGAGGGTTAGGATGAGAAATGGGGTAGAAGTGAGCCATGTAGCAGAGAGGATTAGGATGAGATATGAGGTAGAAGTGAGGCATGTACTGTAGCAGAGAGTTAGGATGAGAGATGGGGTAGAAGTGAGCCATTTAGCAGAGGGTGAGGATGAGAGATGGGGTAGAAGTGATCATGTAGCAGAGGGATAGGATGAGAGATGGAGTAGAAGTGAGCCATGTAGCAGAGGGTTATGATGAGAGACGAGGTAGAAGTGAGCCATGTAGCAGAGGGTTAGGATGAGAGACGAGGTAGAAGTGAGCCATGTAGTAGAGGGTTAGGATGAGAGATGGGGTAGAAGTGAGCATGTAGCAGAGGGTTAGGATGAGAGATGGGGTAGAAGTGAGCCATGTAGCAGAGGGTTAGGATGAGAGATGGGGTGGAAGGGAGCCATGTAGCAGAGGGTTAGGATGAGAGATGGGGTAGAAGTGAGCCATGTAGCAGAGAGGATGAGATATGAGGTAGAAGTGAGGCATGTACTGTAGCAGAGGGTTAGGATGAGAGATGGGGTAGAAGTGAGCCATGTAGCAGAGGGTGAGGATGAGAGATGGGGTAGAAGTGAGCCATGTTGCAGAGGGTTAGGATGAGAGATGGGGTAGAAGGGAGACATGGTGCAGAGGGTTAGGATGAGAGATGGGGTGAAAGGGAGCCATGTAGCAGAGGGTTAGGATGAGAGATGGGGTATAAGTGAGCATGTAGCAGAGGGTGAGGATGAGAGATGGGGTATAAGTGAGCATGTAGCAGAGTGTGAGGATGAGAGATGGGGTAAAATTGAGCCATGTAGCAGAGGGTGAGGATGAGAGATGGTGTAGAATTGAGCCATGGTGCAGAGGGTTAGGATGAGAGATGGGGTGAAAGGGAGCCATGTAGCAGAGGGTTAGGATGAGAGATGGGGTATAATTGAGCCATATAGCAGAGGGTGAGGATGAGAGATGGGGTAGAATTGAGCCATGGTGCAGAGGGTTAGGATGAGAGATGGGGTGGAAGGGAGCCATGTAGCAGAGGGTAAGTGTCATGGATCTGCCAGTCGCTTCTCCAGATTCGCCGATCTGAGAAACACCGCCTGTGACGTGGGGGTCACTTTGGACACGCAGGGTTATACAAACTCCTTAGCTGCCACCAGCAAAAGTCTAATTTAGTGTTATGCGCAAGGTACGCTTTTGCTTTTACCTGCAAAAACACTGCAATAATTAGAAAAAAATAGGTAGACATAGGCCACACAGTTTCTAAGAATCACAGAATCAGGACTAGAATTTGTAAATTTAATTCCAAGAATACTTCAAAGCTTTAGTTAGAAAAAGTGTTACAAAGATTAAGAATATTTTAAAAATACATAGAGTACAGTACAATCTCAAACAATAAAATAAAAGGAGATAATTCCAAAGCCTAGACTTACGCACAGATCTAGAATCCGGTTGTGGGGATGACACAGATGAGTTGATCGGTCCACTTCTAGCTATAGCTACATCCCGTGAAGAAAGTACAATTTCCAGTCTGTGTTTCTCGTATGTAAAACTCAGGTTGTACTCACTTCCCCCACCCTTGGGATTTTTATCCAGCTCAATGCTGGACAGGGAGGAGGATCATATGCTTTCCATATAGCTGTCCTGCAAACACAGTGGGGAGCGGGGACACAAACAGACTTTCCATTCTCTGCTTTGTTATCTGATCAAGTTGTTTGAAAAATGGGAGCTGAATGATGCAGTCTTCCACCCCTCAATCATTTATGACAGGATGAGAGACCAGAACCTCAAACATAAATTTCCTCTCCCACTTTATTGCTGGGTTTTGATCTTGTCACTACTAAACACATTTATGTCCTCATGACATAGTGGCCTGGTGAAATGCACTCTGTGATAATTTCCTGGCCCCCCTGGAGTTATGTCCACAATATTTACAACCTAGCAGGGGGAATGGCTGGGAGACCTCTTAGCCCCCCTGGGGTTATGTCAACAGGCAATTCACAGGAAACAACACCTTATATCACACACAATAGGATAAATATATTCTGGGATCCGATCATGATGGATCCTGACATCTCTACCTTCAAAATGGCGCACAAGGGTGGTGACCCACGTCACTGTCTCATCAGTGTGCTACTGACCACCTGTTCACCTTGCTACGAGAGTCATCCGCATTGCTGTGGTGTGCACCCTTTCTGTGCTGGATGGTAAATGTGTACTGTTTCAATGTGAGACTCCATCTTTAGAGTTTCCCATTATCTCCTGAAACTCTATTAAGCCATACGAGCGGATTATTTTCATAATTATTGTGACGTTTCGTCCATACAGATATGGCTGTAGTTTCTGGAGAGCCCACACAATCGCCAAGCATTCCATTCCAAAGGTGGCATAAGCCACTTCCCGGGGAGCAATTTCTTACTTAGGAAAATGATAGGATGCTCTTACCACTTCTCATTGACCCGGCTGAGCACAGGACCTAACCCATAATTAGAGGCATCAGTCTGTACTACAATCCTCCTTTTGAATTCTGAGGCCTGCAGCACAGGTGACTGAGCTAACGCAGATTTCAGTACTAGAAAGGCCTCACAGTCCTCTGTCCAACTGAACACCTGGGGAAACTTCTTTTTGGTTAAGTCTGATAGTGGTTTGGCTAGCGTGCTGTAGTGGGGTACATAATTCCGGTAATACCCTGCAGTATCTAGTAATGACATGACCTGCTTTTTAGTCTTGGGGGTAGGCCACTCAGTTATAGCCTCCACTTTGCCTAGCTCAGGATGAAGGGTACCCCCTCCAACACGGTGCCCTAGATATTGCACCTCACTCAGCCTAAGCTGGCACTTCTCTGGCCCCAGTGATTTTACCTAACACACTACTCAGATGGATCAGGTGGTCCTCCCAGGTCTGACTGAACACCACAATGTCATCCAGGTTGGGAATTGCGCCTCCCTCCTGGCCTTCCAGCAGGTCATTAACTAGGCGCTGAAAGGACGCAGGGGTTACATCACAGCTTTTCTGGGCTGCTGCCTTCCTTGTCAGGATTGCTAGCACAGGAGTTGCCTGGGATACCGGTATAGTATTCTCCCCAACAACTGATAACGGTATATTTGCAATTGTAACAAAGTCACGTCAAAGTCAGGACACCGCAGGCAGTATACAGAGTTTCTGCAAGTATTTAATGGCATACCAGCAGTAAACAAACTTCACACCAAACAAAAGAAATATTGTCCAATCCACTGACCGTATGCACGGTCTCTCTGTGCCTTCGGACACTGACGGTCCAAGTCCCTAGCACTAGTGGAAACATTCCCTGCTTGGTGGCCGCTTATCGGCACCAGTGTCCTGAGCAGTAGACTGAGCAGGGTTTAAATCCCTGCCCGTACAATTAGACCAATTCCCAGCTGTGGCGGGGAAGGTCCGAACACCTTGACCAGAGCTGTGTGGTTGAGAGCCCACCCTTTTCTCCCTCAACCACACCTCAAAGCCCCTATCTGGGCTTTGCACTGAATCAGGTTCTTTTACCTGGCTGCAAAGCACTTTCTCTGAGGCTGGATGGCTTTTCTTTACCCCGTACAGGGAAGTTGTGACCAGGCAATTACAGGTTGAGTATCCCTTATCCAAAATGCTTGGGACCAGAGGTATTTTGGATATCGGATTTTTCCGTATTTTGGAATAATTGCATACCATAATGAGATATCATGGTGATGGGACCTAAGTCTAAGCACAGAATGTATTTATGTTACATATACACCTTATACACACAGCCTGAAGGTCATTTTAGCCAATATTTTTTATAACTTTGTGCATTAAACAAAGTGTGTCTACATTCACACAATTCATTTATGTTTCATATACACCTTATATACAGAGTCTGAAGGTCATTTAATACAATATTTTTAATAACTGTGTATTAAACAAAGTTTGTGTACATTGAGCCATCAGAAAACAAAAGTTTCACTATCTCACTCTCGCTCAAAAAAGTCCGTATTTCGGAATATTCCGTATTTCGGATATTTGGATATGGGATACTCAACCTGTACTGCATTCCCTGGTGAAATGAACGCTGTCTCACCACACAATATTATCTGGTAATAATACATCACACAACTCTACATTAGGACATGCATTGTGACACACTTTTGCCTGACTGGATTCCGCACTGTGAAAGTGCAAAGTGTTAGGTTCTGGTGCACACAAGTCTGCAACACTCTTAACATCACATACATTTGCATTAATGTTGTGCGGCGTCACCTGAGGAAAAGAAGGGTTAGCTAGTAACACTGTATCACTTCCAGTTACATAGGCAGTGCGCATCTTTCCTACACCAGTCCCCACAAGCACACTGGAAGGTAGATAGTCCAGCACCCCAACATCCCAGATGCCTCTTAAAACCCCCCAGTCAAGATATATTCAGGCCATAGGAACTTTAGGGTTGATCCCTCCCACTCCCCGTACAGCAATAGTCTTCCCCAGTATAATGCTCTCCGGGCCCACCAACGCTGAATCTATGAGAGTCAGATCTGCACCCGAGTCTAATAGCCCAAGCGCCACCCTTTGTCCTACCTGGACTGTTTGTAAATTGTCGCGTCGTCTTTCTTGGGGTCTTTCTACACACAGGACGGCGGGCACAGGTTGCACGGCTGGGCCCCCCACAGGAGATTTCTTTTTGGGGCGATTAAAACTGATGTGCCCCACTTCACCACAATTAAAACACCTTCGGCCAGTTACCAAAACACACACAGACATTCCATGCCCTGCATAATCTGATCAGGTTGATGGGAACTGAATGATGCCGTCTTCCACACTCCAATCATTTATGACTGGATGAGAGACCAGAACCTCAAACATAAATTTCTTCTCCACTTTATTGTTGGGTTTTGATCTCGTCACTACTAAACACATCTATGGCCTCATGACATAGTGACATGGTGAAATGCACTCCGTGATAATCTCCTTGCCCCACTGGGGTTATGTCCAAAATATTTACAACCTAGAAGAGGGAAATGGCAGGCAGATCTCTTAGCCCCCCCTGGGGTTATGTCCACAGGCAATTCACAGGAAATGACATCTTATATCACACACAATAGGAGAAATATTCTGGGATCCGATCGTGACAGTAAGCATGAGAGATGAGGTAGAAGTGAGCCATGTAGCAGAGGGTTAGGATGAGAGATGGGGTAGAAGTGAGGCATGTAGCAGAGGGTTAGGATGAGAGATGGGGTAGAAGTGAGCCATGTAGCAGAGGGTTAGGATGAGAGATGGGGTAGAAGTGAGCCATGTAGCAGAGGGTTAGGATGAGAGATGGGGTAGAAGTGAGGCATGTAGCAGAGGGTTAGGATGAGAGATGGGGTAGAAGTGAGCCATGTAGCAGAGGGTTAGGATGAGAGATGGGGTAGAAGTGAGCCATGTAGCAGAGGGTTAGGATGAGAGATGGGGTGGAAGGGAGTCATGTAGCAGAGGGTTAGGATGAGAGATGGGGTAGAAGTGAGCCATGTAGCAGAGGGTTAGGATGAGAGATGGGGTAGAAGTGAGCCATGTAGCAGACGGTTAGGATGAGAGATGGGGTAGAAGTGAGCCATGTAGCAGAGGGTTAGGATGAGAGATGGGGTAGAAGTGAGCCATGTAGCAGAGAGGGTTAGGATGAGATATGAGGTAGAAGTGAGCCATGTAGCAGAGGGTTAGGATGAGATATGAGGTAGAAGTGAGCATGCAGCAGAGGGTTAGGATGAGAGACGGGGTAGAAGTGAGGCATGTAGCAGAGGGTTAGGATGAGAGACGGCTGGGTATGGTGAAGAAGTACGACTTGAGTGCCCCTGGAGAGTCTGTTAGGAAGAGGTAGAGAATTCCAGAGGTAGGGAGCACACACTCTGCATAGTGCCTACGGTAGGGGTCCTGCTGCTGCAGCAGACTGTCCTCGTATATAGAACACACTATACTTAGATCACTTTCCCAGGGTTCATAAGATTCTTAGGATCCAGTGCAGCTTTGATCTGTCTCATTGCCATGAGGCCGATGTCACCAACTTCCTCTTGCAGTAATGCGCGCTTTCCTATGCCAATGCCATGCTCACCGGTACAGGTTCCGCCCAGATCGAGCGCCCTCCTGAAGGAAGAGACATCATACATAAGACGTGACACCAGTACTGCCAGAACATAGGGCATAGGGATGAGTGTGGGATATGAAGGTTTGGCTGTTAGCATCACAAGTGTCATATAGTCTGTTGGACAGCACTGATGCTGAATGGTGAGCAGCGCTACAGCACAGGAAGATATATCATACACAGAACCTGAAACCAGTACCAGTGGCAGAATTTGTGAGTGTTAGGCCCAGTGTTATGCCGATGCCACCAACTTCCTCTTGCAAAAATATAATTGGGCCCGCTTCTCCACCCCTATCCAAATACATAATATGCCACATGGCAGCGGGTGACAAGGGGAGGCAGCGGGCGAGACAGAGAGACAGTGGGCGATAGGGGGATTCAGTAGGAGATAGGGATGCAGTTTGAGGCAGCGGGTGACAAGGAGAGGCAGTGGGCGACAAGGAGAGGCAGTGGGTGACAGGGATGCAGTCTTAGGCAGCGGGTGACAAGGGGAGGCAGCGGGTGACAGGGAGAGGGAGTGGGTGATGGATGGTGACAGTGGGGAGGCAAAGGGTGATGGTGGAGGCAGTGGGTGGCAGGGAGAGACTGTGGGTGATGGGAACAAGCGGAGAACAGGAGGCATGTACTTTGGTGGGGGGTGACAGAGACCCCTATACGCAGTGCCACATAGGGGCTAATCAGACCTGATCGCTGCTGTGTGTGTTTGCACAGCAGTGAACAGGTCTGTAGTGCGCATGCACCGGCGCGTGGCAGACAGCCGACGTCTGTCTTAGCTCTGCGATCGCCTCTGCCTGATTGACAGGCAGAGGCGGTCGCTGGGTGGGAGGGGGTGGGCCAGTGGAGTTTGTCGTTTACGGAGCGCGGTCCGAGCAACACAGGCGTGCCCAGACCGTTGAGGGGGCGGCCCATGGCGGCAGCATTAAGTCACACACAACCGCTGCGACCCGGACATCGATGAGTAGGTCCCTGCCATCGCGTAGGAGCTGCGCTGGTGGGGAGCTAGTCTTCAAGTACAAAAGCATCACCGCTGTGCGACGCTTCTGTACTTGTATGATGGGGCAGGGCCTGACATGCGGGGCGGACTAGCCTTGTGCTGTGTAACTGATTGTAGCTGTGCTCAGGTCTGAATCCCCCCCATAGTGAGCGGCAGTGAATGAGAAATAATGTGCAGCTGTCTGTTAATTATAGGCATCAACGCTGACTCCTCTATCAGTCCGGCACACACAGGTCCCTCGGGCAGAGGAGCCCAACCTGGCCCTGAACAGGACCATTCATCTGACATTGCTCAAAATGGTCTGCGGGGGCCATTATTACAGGTGATTAGCGTTTGTTTCTGAAAGAAAATGGACAAGGCCGAAATCTGGACTTTCAATGAGCCCAAACGTAGGCACATATCCACACCTGACTGTAGAAAAAGGAGAAAACGTCCCAGTTGAAATTACACTGCAGGAAATTTCCTGTTTTCACACCACGAGACATTTTTTCCAAATACGGTGGTAATGTTTAGACGTTACCCCTTTCCTAGCCTGGATCAGGGTTGGAATAACCTTGTTCGGAATGCCTTTGCAAGCTAAAATCTGATGCTCAACTTCCATGCTGTCAAACGTAGCCGCAGTAAGTCTTGATAGACGAACGGCCCCTGCTGCAGAAGATCCTCTTGCAGAGGTAGAGGCCACAGGTCCTCCAGGAGCAACCCCAGTAGAGCCACGTACCACGCCCTTCTCAGCCAATCTGGAGCAATAAGAATTGCTTGAAGCTTTTCCCTTTTCATTCTTATGAGAATTCGTGGGATTAGTGGAAGAGGTGGGAACACATAAACCATCTGGTAAAGCCATGGAGCCACCAGAGCGTCCACCGCTTGTGGGTCCCTCGACCTGGAACAATAGTGCTTTAGCTTCTTGTTGAGATGAGAGGCCATCAGGTCTATCTGTGGAATCCCCCACCGACGTGTCAATGACCCAAACACCTGTGGGTGAAGGTCCCACTCTCCTGGGTGGAGGTCGTGACTGCTGAGGAAGTCCGCTTCCCAGTTGTCTACATCCGGAATGAAGATTGCCAACAGCGCCACCGTGTGTCTTTCTGCCCAGAGGAGAATTCTTGTTACCTCTGACATCGCAGCTCTGCTCTTCATTCCTCCCTGTCGGTTTATGTACGTTACAGCCGTCACGTTGTCCGACTGAACCTGAATGGCTTGCTCTTGAAGAAGATGCAATGCTTGAAGAAGGGCGTTGTATATGGCTCTTAGTTCCAGAATGTTGATTGGAAGAATGGCTTCCTGACTTGACCATCTTCCTTGGCATTTCTCCCCTTGGGTGACTGCTCCTCAACCTCTGAGGCTTGCGTCGGTAGTTAGCAGAATCCAATTTTGAATCCCGAACCAGCGACCCTTGGTCAGGTGAGACGTCTGTAGCCACCACAGAAGGGAGATCCTGGCTTTTGGTGACAGACGTATCCTCTGATGCATGTGAAGATGCTTGTCCAACAGATCCAGCTGGAAGGGTCTTGCTTGAAACCTTCCGTACTGTAGAGCCTCGTAAGAGGCTACCATTCTTCCCAAGAGGTGAATGCAAAGATGCACCTAAATCCAGGACAGCTTTAGGACGTCCTGCACCATTGATTGGATCACCAATGCCTGGTCCCTTGGAAGGAACACCCTCTGTGTTTCCGTATCCAGAATAATTCCCAAGAACGGAAGCCTCCGTGTCGGTTCCAGATGAGATTTTGGCAGGTTCAGAATCCACCCATGATTCTGGAGTAATCGAGTTGACAGGGCAATGCTGTGCAACAGCTTTTCCCTGGATGGAGCCTTGATCAGCAGGTCATCCAGGTACAGAATAATGTTTCCTCTCTGCATGCGGAGGAGAAACATCATCTCTGCCATTACCTTGGTGGACACCCTCTGTGCCATGGAGAGGCCAAATGGCAGGGCCTGGAACTAGTAGTGACAGTCCAGTAGAGCAAACCTTAGATACGCCTGATGAGGCGGCCAAATCGGTACATGAAGGTATGCATCCTTAATGTCCAGAGATACCAGGAATTCCCCTTCCTCCAGACCTGAGATCACTGCTCTTAGAGACTCCATCTTGAATTTGAACACCCGTAAGTACAGGTTCAGTGACTTGAGGTTTAAAATGGGCCTTACCGAACCATCCGGTTTCGGCACCACAAACAGGTTGGAATAATAACCCTTGTGGTGTAGGTGAGGTGGAACTGGAACAATGACCTGAGTCTGTACCAGTTTTTGAATTGCTGCCTGTAAGGTCAAACTTGCTTCTGGAGAAGCTGGTAAGCCGGATTTGAAGAATCTGGGAGGTGGGAGTTCCTGAAACTCCAGTCTGTATCCCTGTACGATAAGATCTTTGAATCAAAGATCCTGGCAAGAAGTTGCCCAAACGTGACTGAAATAACGTAACCGGGCTCCCACCTGCCTGTCTTCCAGGCAGTGCAGTCCATCATCATGCTGAAGGCTTTGAGGAAACAGCCCCTGAGGTCTGTTCCCGAGAACCTGCAGCAGCGGGTTTTCTGGGTTTACCTCTATTACCCCTGAAGGCTGTAGAGGAACCCCTGGATTTGCCTTTAATTTTTGCTATCCGAAAGGACTGCAGAGTTGGAGCAGAGTAGGTTTTCCTAGCTGGTGTTGCTGCGGAAGGAAGATATGTAGACTTACCCGCCGTAGCCTTGGATATCCACTTATCCAGTTCATCTCCAAAAAGAGCCTCACCGGTGAATGGTAGGCTTTCCATGCCCTTTCTGTACTCTGCATCCGCAGTCCATTGGCGTAGCCACAAGCCCCTGCGTGCCGACACTGCCATGGCAGAGGTGCGTGCGTTGAGTAAACAAACTTCTTTTAAGGCTTCCCCAATAAAGTTAGCAGAATCTTGGCTATGCTGCAAGAGTAAAATAATATCGTCCCTGGTTAAGGAATCTAAACCATCAATCAGATTACCTGACCATTTAGCAATGGCCCGACTGATCCATGCACAAGCAATAGTGGGTCTCTGGGCCACCCCAGCGGACGTATATAAAGATTTGAGAGTGGTCTCAATCTTGCGGTCAGCTGCGTCCTTTAAGGACACCCCCCGGGAACCGGTAAGACTATCTTACACGATAACCTGGATATAGATGCATCCACAATTGGCGGGTTTTCTCATTTCTTCCTATCATCCGCAGGAAAAGGAAAGGGAGAAATCAACCTTTTAGGGAATTGAAATTTTTTGTCAGGGTTTACCCACGCCTCTTCAAAGAGGGCGTTTAATTCTTTTGAAGCGGGGAAAGTAGCTGAGGATTTCTTTTTAGTATTAAAATAAGATTCCTCTTCCACCTCCTCTGACTTGTCAGGAATGTGCAGGACAATTCTGATAGCCTCAATGAGGGCCTGTATTCCCTGTGACAGGACAGAATCCCCCTCACCCGCGTCCACTTCACCCTCCTCTGGATCCGCCTTATCAGGATCAGTATCACCCTGCATGATTTGGGCCAGAGTACGCTTTTGCAGGCAATGGCGAGGGCTTGGGGTGGAGGTATGGAAGCGGAGTCTCTATTCATCAGGTCATCCATAGACTGCCGTAAGAACTGTGTCTCCTTCTCATTATGAGACAGTTTAGTAGAAATATTAGAAATCATCCCTTTAATGGAAGCCAACCAAGGGGGTTCAGCACCACTGCACTGGGAGTGAGCACTATCCTGAGTACAGGGTAGTGAGTCCCCAGGGGATGACAGACATTCTGTTGTACAAGACACACAGTCCCTGGACATGATTGGAGAGGGACACCTACACACACACACACACACACACACACACACACACACACACACACACACACACACACTGGGTGAAAGCACAGTATATGTAGGATGGGTCCTCAGAGAGACACAGAAGCCAGAGCCAGCCACACAGCGCCCCTTTAGCAATAGTGAAACTTAGCTGGATCGCAAGTACTAAGCACCTGAGTTGTGCTTACAGTCTTAACACTGCTTCCCTCCTTCACTAAGACCCCCTGGTACAGCTGAGGAGACTTGGAGTCCTTGTGGAGCAGCTGCGCTTCCCTGTGAGTGCTGTCTGACCGAGCTGCAGAGGGAAATGGTGCCGGAGAGCTGTGGGATCCGCTCTGAGCCCCCTGTAATGGCGTGCGACTTCCCACACTTTTTATACTGGCCCTAAGGTAAAAAGTGTGCCTAACCAGGTGAATAAACCCCTGTTAGGTTATGCGGCCAGTGTGAGTACCATAGTTGGCTCAGCGCGCCCCTCACAGCGTGACTCGCCGCAGCTTGTGTCCTCACCGGAGCACAGCCTGTACTCAGAGCTGCGCTCCTACCCTAATGCCACTATTCCCGCCGGCGACCCACTAACCGGGATGCGGGTGCTGTACTCACCACTCTTCATCTTCAGACTCTGTTAGGGGGTGGCTGCGTGCTGCAGGAGGGTACGCTGCACCATGGTGTGGCTTGTGAATGGCTCCCTCAGGAGCTCAGTGTCCTGTCAGCAGAGAAACGGGACTATTAACTCTGAGGAAGTTGGGTCGTTCTCCCCACTAAGTCCCACGAAGCAGTCAGGCTGCTGCCAAACAGCCCTGACTGAAAATAACAAACATTGAAAATAAAAGTAGAAAACTCTTCAGGAGCTCTCCAAAGCGTGACCGTCTCCTCCAGGCACATTTTCTAAACGGAGTCTGGTAGGAGGGGCTTAGAGGGAGGAGCCAGCCCACACTACCAATTTCTTAAAGTGCCCATGGCTCCTAGTGGACCAGTCTATACCCCATGGTACTAATGTGGACCCCAGTATCCTCTAGGACGTAAGAGAAAATAGCGTGGCGCCACCTTAGCCACTAATTTACTGTCTGTTGTGAATTTCTAAACCACGCTTATATAAAAAAAAATAAGATTTTACTCACCGGTAAATCTATTTCTCGTAGTCCGTAGTGGATGCTGGGGACTCCGTAAGGACCATGGGGATTAGCGGCTCCGCAGGAGACTGGGCACAACTAAAGAAAGCTTTAGGACTACCTGGTGTGCACTGGCTCCTCCCACTAAGACCCTCCTCCAGACCTCAGTTAGGATACTGTGCCCGGAAGAGCTGACACAATAAGGAAGGATTTTGAATCCCGGGTAAGACTCCTACCAGCCACACCAATCACACCGTATAACTCGTGATACTATACCCAGTTAACAGTATGATAACAACTGAGCCTCTCAACAGATGGCTCAACAATAACCCTTTAGTTAGGCAATAACTATATACAAGTATTGCAGACAATCTGCACTTGGGATGGGCGCCCAGCATCCACTACAGACTAAGAGAAATAGATTTACCGGTGAGTAAAATCTTATTTTCTCTAACGTCCTAAGTGGATGCTGGGGACTCCGTAAGGACCATGGGGATTATACCAAAGCTCCCAAACGGGCGGGAGAGTGCGGATGACTCTGCAGCACCGAATGAGCAAACTCTAGGTCCTCCTCAGCCAGGGTATCAAACTTGTAGACTCTTGCAAAAATGTTTGAACCCGACCAAGTAACAGCTCGGCAAAGTTGTAAAGCCGAGACCCCTCGGGCAGCCGCCCAAGAAGAGCCCACTTTCCTCGTGGAATGGGGTTTCACAGATTTAGGGTGCGGCAGCCCAGCCGCAGAATGTGCAAGTTGAATCGTGCTACAGATCCAACGAGCAATAATCTGCTTAGAAGCAGGAGCACCCAGCTTGTTGGGTGCATACAGGATAAATAGCGAGTCAGTTTTCCTGACTCCAGCCGTCCTGGAAACATATACTTTTCAGGGCCCTGACTACGTCCAGAAACTTGGAATCCTCCAAGTCCCAAGTAGCCGCAGGCACCACAATAGGTTGGTTCACATGAAAAACTGCTACCACCTTAGGAAGGAATTGGGAACGAGTCCTCAATTCCGCCTTATCCATATAAAATACAGATAAGAGCTTTTTACAAAGCCGCCAATTCTGATACACGCCTGGCCGACGCCAAGGCCCACAGCATGACCACTTTCCACGTGAGATATTGTAGCTCCACGGATTTAAGTGGCTCAACTCAATGCGACTTCAGGAAATCCAACACTACGTTGAGATCCCACGGTGCCACTGGAGGCACAAACGGGGCCTGACTATGCAGCACTCCCTTAACAAAAGTCTGAACTTCAGGCAGTGAAGCCAGTTCTATTTTGGAAGAAAATCGATAGAGCCAAAATCTGGACCTTAATGGAACCCAATTTTAGGCCCATAGTCACCTCTGACTTGTAGGAAGTGCAGAAATCGACCTAGCTGAAATTCCTCCTTTGGGGCCTTACTGGCCTCACAGCACGCAACATATTTCCGCCATATGCGGTGATAATGGTTTGCGTTCACTTCTTTCCTAGCTTTAAATAGCATAGGGATAACTTCCTCCGGAATGCCTTTTTCCTTCAGGATCCGGCGTTCAACCGCCATGCCGTCAAACGCAGCCACGGTACGTCTTGGACAGACAGGCCCCCTGCTGCAGCAGGTCCTGTCTGAGCGACAGAGGCCATGGGTCCTCTGAGATCATTTCTTGGAGTTCTGGGTACCAAGCTCTTCTTGGCCACCCGGAACAATGAGTATAGTTCTTACTCCTCTCCTTCTTATTATTCTCATTACCCTGGGTATGAGAGGCAGAGAAGGGAACACATACACCGACTGGTACACCCACGGTGTTACCAGAGCGTCCACAGCTATCGCCTGAGGGTCCCTTGACCTGGCGCAATATCTTTGTAGCTTTTTGTTGAGGCGGGACGCCATCCTGTCCACCTGTGGCCTTTCCCCACGGTGTACAATCATTTGGAAGACTTCTGGATGAAGTCCCCACTCTCCCGGGTGGAGGTCGTGTCTGCTGAGAAAGTCTGCTTCTCAGATGTCCACTCCAGGAATGAACACTGCTGACACAGTGCTAACACATGATTTTCCGCCCATCGGAGAATCCTTGTGGCTTCTGCCATCGCCATCCTGCTTCTTGTGCCGCCCTGTCGGTTTACATGAGCGACCGCCGTGATGTTTTCTGACTGGATCAGCACCGGCCGGTGTTGAAGAAGGGGTCTAGCCTGACTTAGGGCATTGTAAATGGCCCATTGTTCCAGAACATTTATGTGTAGGGAAGTCTCCTGACTTTTCCATAGGCCTTGGAAGTTTCTTCCCTGTGTGACTGCCCCCCAGCCTTGAAGGCTGGCATCCGTGGTCACCAGGACCCAGTCCTGTATGCCGAATCTGCGGCCCCCTAGAAGATGAGCACTCTGCAGTCACCACCACAGCGACACCCTGGCCCTTGGAGACAGGGTTATCCACCGATGCATCTGAGGATGCGACCCGGACCACTTGTCCAACAGATCCCACTGGAAGATCCTTGCATGGGACTTGGCGATTGGTAATTCTTCGTAAGAAGCTACCATCTTTCCCAAGGCTCGCGTGCATTGAAGCACCGATACCTGTATTTGTATTAGGAGGTCTCCGTCTAGAGACGCCAACTCCTTGGACTTCTCCTCCGGGAGAAACCCTTTTTATCCTGTTCTGTATCCAGAACCATACCCAGGAACAGTAGACGCGTCGTAGGAACCAGCTGCGATTTTGGAATATTCAGACTCCAGCCGTGCTGTTGTAGCACTTCCCGAGATAGTGCTACTCCGACGAACAACTGCTCCCTGGACCTCGCCTTTATAAGGAGATCGTCCAAGTACGGGATAAGTACTTCGGCCATTACCTTGGTAAATACCCTCGGTGCCGGGGACAGACCAACGGCAACGTCTGGAATTGGTAATGACAATCCTGTACCACAATTTTGAGGTACACCTGGTGAAGAGGGTAAATAGGGACATGCAGGTAAGTATCCTTGATGTCCAGTGATACCCTGAAATTTTCCAGGCTTGCAATAATCGCCCTGAGCGATTCCATTTTGAACTTGAACCTTCGTATATAAGTGTTCAAGGATTTCAATTTTAGAATGGGTCTCACCGAACCGTCTGGTTTCGGTACCACAACATTTTGGAATAGTAACCCCGGCCTTGTTGAAGGAGGGGTACCTTGATTTCACCTGCTGGAAGTACAGCTTGTGAATTGCCGCCAGTACTACCTTTCTCCGAGGGCAGCAGGCAAGGCTGATGTGAGGCAACGGCGAGGGGGAGTCGTCTCGAACTCCAGCCTGTATCCCTGTGATACTACTTGCAGAACCTAGGGATCCACCTGTGGGCAAGCCCACTGGTCCCTGCAGTTCCCGAGACGCGCCCCCACCACACCTGTCTCCACCTGTGGAGCCCCAGCATCATGCGGTGGACTCAGAGGAAGCGAGGGAAGATATTTGATCCTGGGAACTGACTGACTGGTGCAGCTTTTTCCTTCTTCCTTTGTCTCTGTGCAGAAAGGAAGCGCCTTTGACCCGCTTGCTTTTCTGAAGCCGAAAGGACTGTACCTGAAAATACGGTGCTTTCTTAGGCTTTTGTGAGGAAACCTGAGGTAAAATTTTTTCTTCCCAGCTGTTGCTGTGGATACGAGGTCCCAGAGACCATCCCCAAACAATTCCTCACCCTTATAAGGCAGAATCTCCATGTGCCTTTTAAATGCAGCATCACCTGTCCACTGCCGGGTTTCTAATACCCTCCTGGCAGAATGGACATTGCATTAATTCTGGATGCCAGCCGGCAAATATCCCTCTGTGCATCCTTTATATATAAGACTACGTCTTAAATATGCTCAATGTTAGCAAAATATTATCCCTGTCTTAGCGTATTAATATTATCTGACAGGGTATCAGACCACGCTGCAGCAGCACTATTTATGCTGAGGCAATTGCAGGTTTCAGTATATAAGTGTGTAAATACAGACTTCAGGATCGCCTCCTGCTTTTTATCAGCAGGTTCCTTCAAGGTGGCCGTATCCTAAGACGGCAGTGCCACCTTTTGAGAAACGTGTGAGCGCCTTATCCACCCTAAGGGATATCTCCCAACGTGACCTATCCTCTGGCGGGAAAGGGTACGCCATCAGTAACTTTTTAGAAATTACCAGTTTCTTATCGGGGGAAACCACGCTTCTTTACCCACTTCATTCATTCATCTGATGGGGGAACAAAACACTGGCTGCTTTTTCTCCCCAAAAATAAAACCCCTTTTATGTGGTACTTGGGTTCATGTCAGAAAATGCGTAACACATTTTTCATTGCCGAGATCATGTAACGGATGTTCCTAGTGGATTGTGTATATGTCTCAACCTCGTCGACACTGGAGTCAGACTCCGTGTCAACATCTGTGTCTGCCATCTGAGGTAACGGGCGTTTGTTTTTTTTTGAGCCCCTGATGGCCTTTGAGACGCCTGGGCAGGCGCGGGCTGAGAAGCCGGCTGTCCCACAGCTGTTACGTCATCCAGCCTTTTATGTAAGGAGTTGACACTGTCGGTTAATACCTTCCACCTATCCATCCACTCTGGTGTCGGCCCCACAGGGGGCGACATCCCATTTATCGGCCTCTGCTCCGCCTCCACGTAACCTTCCTCATCCAACATGTCGACACAGCCGTACCGACACACCGCACACACACAGGGAATGCTCTGACTGAGGACAGGACCCCACAAAGTCCTTTGGGGAGACAGAGAGAGAGTATGCCAGCACACACCAGAGCGCTATATAATGCAGGGATTAACACTATAACTGAGTGATTTTTCCCCAAATAGCTGCTTGTATACATATATTGCGCCTAAATTTAGTGCCCCCCCTCTCTTTTTAACCCTTTGAGCCTGAAAACTACAGGGGAGAGTCTGGGGAGCTTTCTTCCAGCTGCACTGTGAAGAGAAAATGGCGCCAGTGTGCTGAGGGAGAAGCCCCGCCCCTTTTCCAACTGACTTTCTCCCGCTTTTTCTGGAATACTGGCAGGGGTATTTTTACATCTATATAGCCTCTAGGACTATATATGATGTAGATTTGCCAGCCAAGGTGTCATATATTGCCCTCAGGGCGCCCCCCCCCCAGCGCCCTGCACCCATCAGTGACCGGAGTGTGAGGTGTGCATGAGGAGCAATGGCGCACAGCTGCAGTGCTGTGCGCTACCTTGGTGAAGACCGAAGTCTTCTGCCGCCGATTTTCCGGACTCTTCATGCTTCTGGCTCTGTAAGGGGGACGGCGGCGCGGCTCCGGGAACGAACACCAAGGTCGGGTCCTGCGGTCGATCCCTCTGGAGCTAATGGTGTCCAGTAGCCTAAGAAGCCCAAGCTACCACCTGTTAGGTAGGTTCGCTTCTTCTCCCCTTAGTCCCTCGCTGCAGTGAGTCTGTTGCCAGCAGATCTCACTGTAAAATAAAAAACCTAAATATACTTTCTTTCTAGGAGCTCAGGAGAGCCCCTAGTGTGCATCCAGCTCAGCCGGGCACAAGAATCTAACTGAGGTCTGGAGGAGGGTCTTAGTGGGAGGAGCCAGTGCACACCAGGTAGTCCTAAAGCTTTCTTTAGTTGTGCCCAGTCTCCTGCGGAGCCGCTAATTCCCATGGTCCTTACGGAGTCCCCAGCATCCACTTAGGACGTTAGAGAAATGTAGATTACTAAGCTCTTCAACTTCCTATGTAACTCATGGAAAACAATGCTATGTACTGGCAACAGCTGTGACCACTATGGATGACGGAAACTCATGTGACCACAATGGATGACGGACAGTCATGTGACCACAATAATGGATGACGGCCACTCATGTGACCACACTGGATGACACAAGGATTATATGAAAACTAGTGACATCACAATGAGTGACATCAGTCTTCTTCTCCTGGCTTTTATCATTTTGATTATGAATAGAGAAAACAAGTGACAGATATAAACAGAGAGAGATTTACCTGGCCAGTCTGTTTGTAAATTCCTTCACTCTTTGCACTTCCTCCAGGTCACTCAGGTCCAGCACCATTAAACAGTGAAAGTTTCCATCACCGACATGTCCAGCTATAGGACCTGCAATGTATATAGCGTGAGACACACAGCCCATGTGTGTACACAGAGTGTGTGGCATAATGTGTACTGGCAGCACTTTGCATACCACAAACAAGCCACAGGTGAGTATACAGAGCCAGACACAAGCCACAGGTGAGTACACAGAGCCAGACACAAGCCACAGGTGAGTACACAGAGCCAGACACAAGCCACAGGTGAGTACACAGAGCCAGACACAAGCCACAGGTGAGTACACAGAGCCAGACACAAGCCACAGGTGGGTATACAGAGCCAGACACAAGCCACAGGTGAGTACACAGAGCCAGACACAAGCCACAGGTGAGTACACAGAGCCAGACACAAGCCACAGGTGAGTACACAGAGCCAGACACAAGCCACAGGTGGGTACACAGAGCCAGACACAAGCCACAGGTGAGTACACAGAGCCAGACACAAGCCACAGGTGAGTACACAGAGCCAGACACAAGCCACAGGTGAGTACACAGAGCCAGACACAAGCCACAGGTGAGTACACAGAGCCAGACACAAGCCACAGGTGAGTACACAGAGCCAGACACAAGCCACAGGTGGGTATACAGAGCCAGACACAAGCCACAGGTGGGTATACAGAGCCAGACACAAGCCACAGGTGAGTACACAGAGCCAGACACAAGCCACAGGTGGGTACACAGAGCCAGACACAAGCCACAGGTGAGTACACAGAGCCAGACACAAGCCACAGGTGAGTACACAGAGCCAGACACAAGCCACAGGTGAGTACACAGAGCCAGACACAAGCCACAGGTGAGTACACAGAGCCAGACACAAGCCACAGGTGAGTACACAGAGCCAGACACAAGCCACAGGTGAGTACACAGAGCCAGACACAAGCCACAGGTGAGTACACAGAGCCAGACACAAGCCACAGGTGAGTACACAGAGCCAGACACAAGCCACAGGTGGGTACACAGAGCCAGACACAAGCCACAGGTGAGTACATAGAGCCAGACACAAGCCACAGGTGGGTACACAGAGCCAGACACAAGCCACAGGTGGGTACACAGAGCCAGACACAAGCCACAGGTGGGTACACAGAGCCAGACACAAGCCACAGGTGAGTACACAGAGCCAGACACAAGCCACAGGTGGGTACACAGAGCCAGACACAAGCCACAGGTGAGTATACAGAGCCAGACACAAGCCACAGGTGAGTACACAGAGCCAGACACAAGCCACAGGTGGGTACACAGAGCCAGACACAAGCCACAGGTGGGTACACAGAGCCAGACACAAGCCACAGGTGAGTACACAGAGCCAGACACAAGCCACAGGTGAGTACACAGAGCCAGACACAAGCCACAGGTGGGTATACAGAGACAGACACAAGCCACAGGTGGGTACACAGAGCCAGACACAAGCCACAGGTGGGTACACAGAGCCAGACACGAGCCACAGGTGGGTACACAGAGCCAGACAAGCCACAAGTGGGTACACAGAGCCAGACACAAGCCACAGGTGAGTATACAGAGCCAGACACAAGCCACAGGTCGGTATACAGAGCCAGACACAAGCCACAGGCGGGTATACAGAGTGAGAAATAAGGTGTGTGTGTGTGTGTGTGTGTGTGTGTGTGTGTGTGTGTGTGTGTGTGTGTGTGTATGTATATGTATATATATATATATATATACATACACACACACACACACACACACACACACACACATACACACAGTATATAGAGCTAAACACAAGCCACATGTATGTATACAGTGTGAGACACAAGCCACGTGTGTATATAAAGCCAGATGCAAGCCACATGTGTGTATGAGAGGTGGGCCCAGGTGCAAAACGTGGGTGAGAGGTGTAGGCAGTGGGTGACAGGGAGAGCGTGACTGAGAGGTAGTGGGTGACAGGGAGAGGGTGACAGGTGTAGGCAATGGATGACAGGTATAGGCAGTGGGTGTCAGTGGTAGTGGGTGACAGGGAGAGGGTGACAGGTGTAGGCAATGGGTGACTGGAATAGGGTGACAGGGAGAGGGAGTGGATGACAGGTATAGGCAGTGGGTGACAGGGAGAGGGTGACAGGTATAGACAGTGGGTGACAGGGAGAGGGTGACAGCTATAGGCAGTGGGTGACAGGGAGAGGGTGACAGGTGTAGGCAATGGGTGACTGGAATAGGCAGTGGGTGACAGGGAGAGGTCGACAGGTGTAGGTAATGGATGACAGGTGTAGGCAATGGGTGACTGGAATAGGGTGAAAGGGAGTGGGTGATAGGTGTAGGCAGTGGGTGACAGTGAGAGGGCGACTGAGAGGTAGTGGGTGACAGGTGTAGACAATGGGTGACTGGAATAGCGTGACAGGGAGATGGAGCTGGTGACAGGTATAGGGAAACGGTGACAGGTGTAGGCAATGGGTGACTGGAATAGTGTGACAGGGAGAGGGTGTGTGTGACAGGTGTAGGCAGTGGGTGACAGGGAGAGGGTGACTGAGAGGTAGTGGGTGACAGGGAGAAGGTGACAGGTGTAGGCAATGGGTGACAGGTTTAGGCAATGGGTGACTGGAATAGGGTGACAGGGAGTGGGTGACAGTGAGAGAGTGATAGGTGTAGGCAATGGGTGAATGGAATAAGGCGATAGGGAGAGGGAGTGGATGACAGGTATAGGCAGTGGGTGACAGGTATAGGCAGTGGGTGACAGGGAGAGGATGACAGGTGTAGGCAATGGGTGACTGGAATAGGGTGACAGGGAGAGGGAGTGGGTGACAGGGGTAGGCAGTGGGTGACAGTTATAGGGAGAGGGTAACAGGTGTAGGCAATGGGTGACTGGAATAGGGTGACAGGGAGAGGGAGTGGATGACAGGTATAGGCAGTGGGTGACAGGGAGAGGGTGACAGGTATAGGCAGTGGGTGACAGGGAGAGGGTGACAGGTATAGGCAGTGGGTGACAGGGAGAGGGTGACAGGTGTAGGCAATGGGTGACCAGAATAGGGTGACAGGGAGAGGGTGTGGGTGGCAGGTGTAGGCAGTGGGTGACAGAGAGAAAGTGACTGAGAGGTAGTGGGTGACAGGGATAGGGTGACAGGTGTAGGCAATGAGGGAGAGGGAGTGGGTGACAGGTGTAGGCAGTGGGTAACAGGTATAGGGAGAGGGTGACAGGTGTAGGCAATGGGTGACTGGAATAGGGTGACAGGAAGATGGAGATGTAGCTGGTGACAGGTATAGGGAGAGGGTGACAGGTGTAGGCAATGGGTGACTAGAATAGGGTGACAGGTGTAGGGAGAGGGTGACAGGGAGAGGGTGACAGGTATAGGCAATGGGTGACAGAGAGAGGGAGTGGGTGACAGGTGTAGGCAGTGGGTGACAGGGAGAGCGTGACTGAGAGGTAGTTGGTGACAGGTTAGGCAATGGGTGACTGGAATAGGGTAACAGGGAGAGGGAGTGGGTGACAGGGAGAGGGTGACAGGTTAGGCAATGGGTGACTGGAATAGGGTGACAGGGAGAGGAAGTGGATGACAGGTATAGGCAGTGGGTGACAGGGAGAGGGTGACAGGTGTAGGCAATGGGTGACTGGAATAGGGTGACATGGAGATGGAGTTGGTGACAGGTATAGGGAGAGGGTGACAGGTGTCGGCAATGGGTGACTGGAATAGGGTGACAGGGAGAGGGTGTGGGTGACAGGTGTAGGCAGTGGGTGACAGGGAGAGGGTGACTGAGAGGTAGTGGGTGACAGGGAGAGGGTGACTGAGAGGTAGTGGGTGAAAGGGAGAGGGTGACAGGTGTAGGCAGTGGGTGACTGGAATAGGGTGACAGGGAGATGGAGCTGGTGACCGGTATATGGAGAGGGTGACATGTATATGCAATGGGTGACTGGAAAAGGGTGACAGGGAGAGGGAGTGGACGACAAGTATAGGCAGTGGGTGACAGGGAGAGGGTGACAGGTGTAGGCAATGGGTGACTGGAATAGGGTGACAGGGAGAGGATGACAGGTATAGGCAGTGGGTGACAGGGAGAGGGAGTGGATGACAGGTATAGGCAGTGGGTGACAGGGAGAGGGTGACATGGAGAGGGTGACTGAGAGGTAGTGGGTGACAGGGAGACGGTGACTGAGAGGTAGTGGGTGACAGGTGTAGGCAATTGGTGACTGGAATAGGGTGACAGGGAGAGGGAGTGGGTGACAGGTGTAGGCAATGGGTGACTGGAATAGGGTGACAGGGAGAGGGAGTGGGTGACAGGTGTAAGCAATGGGTGACTGGAATAGGGTGACAGGGAGATGGAGTTGGTGAGAGGTATAGGCAATGGGTAACAAGGAGATGGTGACTGAGAGGTAGTGGGTGACTGGAATAGGGTGTCAGGTATAGGCAATGGGTAACAGGGAGATGGTGACTGCAAAGTAGTGGGTGACAGAGAGAGGGTGAAAGGGAAAGGGAGACAGGTGTAGGTTAATGGGTGAGTGGAATAGGGTGACAGGGAGAGGGAGTGGGTGACCGGTATAGGCAGGGGGTGACTGAGAGGTAGGAGGGCTCTACTCACATGCTTGGGGGTATATTTATTAAAGTTCGATTTTGTAATCAATTTTAAGTTCGATTTAAATCGACTGAAATCGAATCAAATCAACATTCTTTTTCACTCATCAAATCCAACATTTACTAAGATTCAATTATGAAATCGATTTCAAAATCAAATTCGATGTTGGTCAATGCTGACAAATGATTTTGTGTTCGGTTTAGGAAATCAATTTCAAAATCACCTATAAAAATCGAATACAATATCTAAAAAACGTCCTCATTTATTCCTATTACATACATAGTAACATAGTAATTGAGGTTGAATAGAGTCAAAATTCCCATCGTGTTCAACCTGTATTCTGTATTAAGTTGAGTTGATTATAATGTACCAGCTGAAGTAATGTTTTATGACTAGGTAACAACTATAAATCATGTTACACCCGGATTATCAACGTCAATATTTTAAATGTTATAACCTTGGATATCCTATTGGTCCAAACATATCCCATGCAAGAAGCTGCTGTGGTTCCTCAAATTCTGGTTTGCATACATCTGACGCTGGGGCACCTGCGTTGGTGTGTGTACATCTCTGACGGTGAGGCACCTGCACTGGTGTGTGTACATCTCTGACGCTGAGGCACCTGCGCTGGTTTGTGTACATCTCTGACGGTGAGGCACCTGCGTTGGTGTGTGTACATCTCTGACGTGGGGCACCTGCGCTGGTTTGCGTACATCTCAGATGGTGAGGCACCTGCGCTGGTTTGCGTACATCTCAGATGGTGAGGCACCTGCACTGGTTTGTGTACATCTGACGGTGAGGCACCTGCGCTGGTTTGCGTACATCTCTGACGGTGAGGCACCTGCGCTGGTTTGTGGACATCTCTGACGGTGAAGCACCTGCGCTGGTTTGCGTACATCTCAGATGGTGAGGCACCTGCACTGGTTTGTGTACATCTGACGGTGAGGCACCTGCGCTGGTTTGCGTACATCTCTGACGGTGAGGCACCTGCGCTGGTTTGTGGACATCTCTGACGGTGAAGCACCTGCGCTGGTTTGCGTACATCTCAGATGGTGAGGCACCTGCACTGGTTTGTGTACATCTGACGGTGAGGCACCTGCGCTGGTTTGCGTACATCTCTGACGGTGAGGCACCTGCGCTGGTTTGTGGACATCTCTGACGGTGAGGCACCTGCGCTGGTTTGCGTACATCTCAGATGGTGAGGCACCTGCGCTGGTTTGTGTACATCTGACGGTGAGGCACCTGCGCTGGTTTGCGGACACCTCTGACGGTGAACCACCTGCGCTGGTTTGCGGACATCTCTGACGGTGAGCCACCTGCGCTGGTTTGCGGACATCTCTGACGGTGAGGCACCTGCGCTGGTTTGCGGACATCTCTGATGGTGAGGCACCTGCGCTGGTTTGCGGACATCTCTGACGGCGAGCCACCTGCGCTGGTTTGCGGACATCTCTGACGGTGAGGCACCTGCGTTGGTGTGTGTACATCTCTGACGGTGAAGCACCTGCGTTGGTGTGTGTACATCTCTGACGGTGGGGCACCTGCGTTGGTGTGTGTACATCTCTGACGGTGAGGCACCTGCGCTGGTTTGTGTACATCTCTGACGGTGAGGCACCTGCGTTGGTGTGTGTACATCTCTGACGGTGAGGCACCTGCGCTGGTTTGTGTACATCTCTGACGGTGAGGCATCTGCGTTGGTGTGTGTACATCTCTGACGGTGAGCCACCTGCGCTGGTGTGTGTACATCTCTGACTGTGAGGCACCTGCGCTGGTTTGCGGACATCTCTGACGGTGAGGCACCTGGCTGGTTTGTGTACATCTCTGACGGTGAGGCACCTGCGCTGGTGTGTGTACATCTCTGACGGTGAGGCACCTGCGTGGGTGTGTGTACATCTCAGACAGTGGGGCACCTGCGTTGGTTTGCGTACATCTCTGATGGTGAGCCACCTGCGCTGGTGTGTGTACATCTCTGACGGTGAGGCACCTGCGCTGGTTTGTGGACATCTCTGACGGTGGGGCATCTGCGCTGGTTTGTGGACATCTCTGACGGTGAGGCACCTGCGCTGGTGTGTGTACATCTCTAACAGTGGGGCACCTGCGTTGGTGTGTGTACATCTCTGACGGTGAGGCACCTGCGCTGGTTTGCGGACATCTCTGACGGTGGGGCACCTGCGCTGGTTTGTGGACATCTCTGATGGTGAGGCACCTGCGTTGGTGTGTGTACATCTCTGACAGTGGGGCACCTGCGTTGGTGTGTGTACATCTCTGACGGTGAGGCACCTGCGCTGGTTTGCGGACATCTCTGACGGTGAGGCACCTGCGCTGGTTTGCGGACATCTCTGACGGTGAGCCACCTGCGCTGGTTTGCGGACATCTGACGGTGAGGCACCTGCGCTGGTTTGTGTACATCTCTGATGGTGAGGCACCTGCGCTGGTTTGTGTACATCTCTGACGGTGAGGCACCTGCGTTGGTGTGTGTACATCTCTGACGGTGGGGCACCTGCGTTGGTGCGTGTACATCTCTGACGGTGAGGCACCTGCGCTGGTTTGTGTACATCTCTGACGGTGAGGCACCTGCGTTGGTGTGTGTACATCTCTGACGGTGAGGCACCTGCGCTGGTTTGTGTACATCTCTGATGGTGAGGCACCTGCGTTGGTGTGTGTACATCTCTGACGGTGGGGCACCTGCGTTGGTGTGTGTACATCTCTGACGGTGAGGCACCTGCGCTGGTTTGTGGACATCTCTGTCGGTGAGGCACTTGCGTTGGTGTGTGTACATCTCTGACGGTGAGGCACCTGCGCAGGTTTGCATACATCTCAGACGATGAGGCACCTGCGCTGGTTTGCGTACATCTCAGACGGTGAGGCACCTGCACTGGTTTGCGGACATCTGACGGTGAGGCACCTGCGCTGGTTTGTGGACATCTCTGACGGCGAGGCACCTGCGCTGGTTTGTGGACATCTCTGACGGTGAGGCACCTGCGCTGGTGTGTGGACATCTGTGACGGTGGGGCACCTGTGCTGGTGTGTGTACATCTCTGACGGTGAGGCACCTGCGCTGGTTTGTGGACATCTCTGACGGTGAGGCACCTGCGTTGGTGTGTGGACATCTCTGACCGTGGGGCACCTGCGCTGGTGTGTGTACATCTCTGACGATGAGGCACCTGCGCTGGTTTGCGTACATCTCAGACGGTGAGGCACCTGCGCTGGTTTGCGGACATCTGACGGTGAGGCACCTGCGCTGGTTTGTGGACATCTCTGACGGCGAGGCACCTGCGCTGGTTTGTGGACATCTCTGACGGTGAGGCACCTGCGCTGGTGTGTGGACATCTGTGACGGTGGGGCACCTGTGCTGGTGTGTGTACATCTCTGACGGTGAGGCACCTGCGCTGGTTTGTGGACATCTCTGACGGTGAGGCACCTGCGTTGGTGTGTGGACATCTCTGACCGTGGGGCACCTGCGCTGGTGTGTGTACATCTCTGACGGTGAGGCACCTGTGCTGGTGTGTGTACATCTCTGACGGTGAGGCACCTGCGCTGGTTTGCGGACATCTCTGACGGTGAGGCACCTGCGCTGGTTTGTGGACATCTCTGACGGCGAGGCACCTGCGCTGGTTTGTGGACATCTCTGACGGTGAGGCACCTGCGCTAGTGTGTACAACTCTGATGGTGAGGCACCTGCGCTGGTTTGCATACATCGGACGGTGAGGCACCTGCGTTGGTGTGTTTACATCTCTGACGGTGAGGCACCTGCGCTGGTTTGCATACATCTCTGACGGTGAGGCACCTGGGCTGGTGTGTGTACATCTCTGACGGTGAGGCACCTGCGCTGGTGTGTGAACATCTCTGACGGTGAGGCACCTGCGCTGGTGTGTGTACATCTCTGATGTTGGGGCACCTGCATAAGACCCGTTTTGCGCATGTGCAGAATGGGTCCTGTATCATCACTCGCAGTGCCCCCTAAGCAGCAGCCTGTCACTGCCGCAGTGAATGAGGCCCATAATTCCTGCAGCCGCAGTGAATGAGGCCCATAATTCCTGCAGCCGCAGTGAATGAGACCCATAATTCCTGCAGCCGCAGTGAATGAGACCCATAATTCCTGCAGCCGCAGTGAATGAGGCCCATAATTCCTGCAGCCGCAGTGAATGAGGCCCATAATTCCTGCAGCCGCAGTGAATGAGACCCATAATTCCTGCAGCCGCAGTGAATGAGGCCCATAATTCCTGCAGCCGCAGTGAATGAGGCCAATAATTCCTGCAGCCGCAGTTTATGAGGCCCATAATTCCTGCAGCCGCAGTGAATGAGGCCCATAATTCCTGCAGCCGCAGTGAATGAGACCCATAATTCCTGCAGCCGCAGTGAATGAGGCCCATAATTCCTGCAGCCGCAGTGAATGAGGCCCATAATTCCTGCAGCCGCAGTAAATGAGGCCCATAATTCCTGCAGCCGCAGTGAATGAGACCCATAATTCCTGCAGCCGCAGTGAATGAGGCCCATAATTCCTGCAGCCGCAGTGAATGAGACCCATAATTCCTGCAGCCGCAGTGAATGAGACCCATAATTCCTGCAGCCGCAGTAAATGAAGCCCATAATTCCTGCAGCCGCAGTGAATGAGACCCATAATTCCTGCAGCCGCAGTGAATGAGGCCCATAATTCCTGCAGCCGCAGTGAATGAGGCCCATAATTCCTGCAGCCGCAGTGAATGAGGCCCATAATTCCTGCAGCCGCAGTGAACCACGTTTGGGCCCGTTTTTATTAGAAAGTGCGCAGATCCTTAGGTGTTTCTTGATTTCTTGTAAGATTGATAAGAAAACATGTAAACTCCTGTAATTTGGAGCTGTCACAGAGCGCTTACCGTACTATCAGCCAGATTCATTACCCGATGCTGTGGTGATCGCAGCTGCAATTGTGAAACATTGATTACGGGCGGCCGTGAAAAGTACAGAGACGCTCTATTACGTGAATGGCCATGCAGCCATTGTGGTCGATTGGGTGTAATTTCGAATTGGAATGTTAGTAAATCAGGGAATCCTATATTCGTCTATGTAAAAGTACCAATGTTTTGCCGATGTTGGATTTTAAGTGGGATTGGTTTTATATTCAATTTTACATTTGACTTTGCCTCTAGTAAATCTCCAAATGCACAATCACCGGAAAACATTAGTAAATATACCCCTTACACTCTATGGGATACATGACATGCAAGGTCCGGAGAACACACACCATAACAGCGTGGTGACACTGCTCACAGTACATACCGTGGTGTTGTGTGTAGAGAAGGACATTGCACATAGTACATACCGTGGTGTTGTGTGTACAGAATGACATTGCACATAGTACATACCTTGGTGTTGTGTGTACAGAATGACATTGCTCATAGTACATACCTTGGTGTTGTGTGTACAGAATGACATTGCACATAGTACATACCGTGGTGTTGTGTGTACAGAATGACATTGCACATAGTACATACCGTGGTGTTGTGTGTAGAGAATGACATTGCACATAGTACATACCGTGGTGTTGTGTGTACAGAATGACATTGCACATAGTACATACCGTGGTGTTGTGTGTAGAGAATGACATTGCAAATAGTACATACCTTGGTGTTGTGTGTACAGAATGACATTGCTCATAGTACATACCTTGGTGTTGTGTGTACAGAATGACATTGCACATAGTACATACCGTGGTGTTGTGTGTACAGAATGACACTGCACATAGTACATACCTTGGTGTGGTGTGTACAGAATGACACTGCACATAGTACATACCTTGGTGTTGTGTGTACAGAATGACATTGCACATAGTACATACCATGGTGTTGTGTGTACAGAATGATAACAGCGTGGTGACACTGCACATAGTACATACCTTGGTGTTGTGTGTACAGAATGACATTGCACATAGTACATACCTTGGTGTTGTGTGTACAGAATGACATTGCACATAGTACATACCGTGGTGTTGTGTGTACAGAATGATAACAGCGTGGTGACATTGCACATAGTACATTCCTTGGTGTTGTGTGTACAGAATGACATTGCACATAGTACATACCATGGTGTTGTGTGTACAGAATGATAACAGCGTGGTGACACTGCACATAGTACATACCTTGGTGTTGTGTGTACAGAATGACATTGCACATAGTACATACCTTGGTGTTGTGTGTACAGAATGACATTGCACATAGTACATACCGTGGTGTTGTGTGTACAGAATGACATTGCACATAGTACATACCATGGTGTTGTGTGTACAGAATGATAACAGCGTGGTGACACTGCACATAGTACATACCTTGGTGTTGTGTGTACAGAATGACATTGCACATAGTACATACCTTGGTGTTGTGTGTACAGAATGACATTGCACATAGTACATACCGTGGTGTTGTGTGTACAGAATGACATTGCACATAGTACATACCTTGGTGTTGTGTGTACAGAATGACATTGCACATAGTACATACCTTGGTGTTGTGTGTACAGAATGACATTGCACATAGTACATACCTTGGTGTTGTGTGTACAGAATGACATTGCACATAGGCCCTCATTCCGAGTTGTTCGCTCGCAAGGCGATTTTAGCAGTATTGCACACGCTAAGCCGCCGCCTACTGGGAGTGAATCTTAGCTTCTTAAAATTGCGAACGAAAGATTCGCAATATTGCGATTACACATCTCGTAGCAGTTTCAGAGTAGCTTCAGACTTACTCGGCATCTGCGATCAGTTCAGTGCTTATCGTTCCTGGTTTGACGTCACAAACACACCCAGCGTTCGCCCAGACACTCCTCCGTTTCTCCAGCCACTCCTGCGTTTTTTCCGGAAACGGTAGCGTTTTTTCCCACACGCCCATAAAACGGCCTGTTTCCGCCCAGTAACACCCATTTCCTGTCAATCACACTACGATCGCCGGAGCGAAGAAAAAGCGGTGAGTAAAAATCCAAACTTCATAGCAAATTTACTTGGCGCAGTCGCAGTGCGGACATTGCGCATGCGCACTAAGCGTAAAAACGCTGCGATGCGAAGAAATTTTCCGACCGAACGACTCGGAATGAGGGCCATAGTACATACCTTGGTGTTGTGTGTACAGAATGACATTGCACATAGTACATACCGTGGTGTTGTGTGTACAGAATGATAACAGCGTGGTGACACTGCACATAGTACATACCTTGGTGTTGTGTGTACAGAATGACATTGCACATAGTACATACCTTGGTGTTGTGTGTACAGAATGACATTGCACATAGTACATACCTTGGTGTTGTGTGTACAGAATGACATTGCACATAGTACATACCGTGGTGTTGTGTGTACAGAATGACATTGCACATAGTACATACCTTGGTGTTGTGTGTACAGAATGACATTGCACATAGTACATACCATGGTGTTGTGTGTACAGAATGACATTGCACATAGTACATACCGTGGTGTTGTGTGTACAGAATGATATTGCACATAGTACATACCGTGGTGTTGTGTGTACAGAATGACATTGCACATAGTACATACCGTGGTGTTGTGTGTACAGAATGATATTGCACATAGTACATACCTTGGTGTTGTGTGTACAGAATGACATTGCACATAGTACATACCATGGTGTTGTGTGTACAGAATGACATTGCACATAGTACATACCGTGGTGTTGTGTGTACAGAATGACATTGCACATAGTACATACCGTGGTGTTGTGTGTACAGAATGACATTGCACATAGTACATACCGTGGTGTTGTGTGTACAGAATGATATTGCACATAGTACATACCGTGGTGTTGTGTGTACAGAATGACATTGCACATAGTACATACCGTGGTGTTGTGTGTACAGAATGACATTGCACATAGTACATACCGTGGTGTTGTGTGTACAGAATGATATTGCACATAGTACATACCTTGGTGTTGTGTGTACAGAATGACATTGCACATAGTACATACCTTGGTGTTGTGTGTACAGAATGACATTGCACATAGTACATACCTTGGTGTTGTGTGTACAGAATGATATTGCACATAGTACATACCGTGGTGTTGTGTGTACAGAATGATATTGCACATAGTACATACCGTGGTGTTGTGTGTACAGAATGATATTGCACATAGTACATACCTTGGTGTTGTGTGTACAGAATGACATTGCACATAGTACATACCATGGTGTTGTGTGTACAGAATGACATTGCACATAGTACATACCGTGGTGTTGTGTGTACAGAATGACATTGCACATAGTACATACCGTGGTGTTGTGTGTACAGAATGATATTGCACATAGTACATACCGTGGTGTTGTGTGTACAGAATGATATTGCACATAGTACATACCGTGGTGTTGTGTGTACAGAATGATAACAGCGGGTTCTCACCTGTGAGCTGTGACTGGATCAGGTCTTCTTTCGTTTCCACTATGATTTGGGGGAGTTTGGATATGGGGACGCACACATCTGTCGCATACCCCTATAACAGACAGACACCGTATAACTCACTCATTCCAGTCACCACCCTCCGCGTACCACTAAGGGCGTCTCGCCAATGTTCGCACACTGCGCATAAGCCAGAGGAAGAGAGGTCACTAGCACATACAGACTGATCCATCCACCAACAGGCCATGTTTTCTACTGGGCGGTAAGTGAGCGTATACGCCCGCTTCCATGCTCAGCTGTAGCATGTGACGGAGATGGGGCGCCTGCGTCAGCCAGATCGTATACACCCAACATGTGGGATTCTAATGACAATCAGGCAGAGGCAATCGCATCTCACTATGTGCGCATGCGCAGTACGGCTGTATTAATAGTTCAGTATGCAATCGCACCATACTGAATAAGCCCCACAATCTCCCACTCTGCGGAACATTGGAGAAAGTACCGGAGGTTAGGTAAGCGGTAGAAGAACCTAGCACCGACCCTACATTAATGTTCACATTGGTCTTTTTATACACTGGATACTGTATGCAGTCTATCGTATAGATTGTATCACACATATTTAACTAATATAAGTAAAATAAGTGGTCGGGAAAAGGTTAAACATTCCATGATGAATGAGAAAGTGAAAATTGGCGCTTATGTGTTTCTCCAATAATAATTAATGACTGTGGATCAATTTCAATAAAAATAACATCAAATTTATTACCTATACATCACAAACTAAAAACATCCTAAACATAAAAATCAGATAAAAAATTGAGGCATATATGGAGCTGAGAAATGTTTAAAGGTGGCTGCTCTCAGTGTCCACAAAAGGATCCCGGACTAAGTGCCTTGTGCAAAGTTCTCTGGTGAGAGGGAATATGTACAGCTGGTATTACCCGTGTTGATGGAGACTTCCAGAGGCCTGGAGATTTTTCAGCAAGCAAGCTGCGGCAATGGAACAAACTGGGTCTCTCCCATCAATGCTGCACAGATGAAATTCCTCAAAGTTCCAAAAGGCAGGTTTAAAAGTCCATATCTGGATCCGTCTTGAAAGTCTTCCGTCTTCATCAGAAGTATCCTAGGTGACCTAACCTAGGGAAACGCGTTAAGTGTTGAAGCTGCGACGACCACCACAAGTGTTCCACTTTCAAGACGGATCCAGATATGGACTTTTAAACCTGCCTTTTGGAACTTTGAGGAATTTCATCTGTGCAGCATTGATGGGAGAGACCCAGTTTGTTCCATTGCCGCAGCTTGCTTGCTGAAAAATCTCCAGGCCTCTGGAAGTCTCCATCAACACGGGTAATACCAGCTGTACATATTCCCTCTCACCAGAGAACTTTGCACAAGGCACTTAGTCCGGGATCCTTTTGTGGACACTGAGAGCAGCCACCTTTAAACATTTCTCAGCTCCATATATGCCTCAATTTTTTATCTGATTTTTATGTTTAGGATGTTTTTAGTTTGTGATGTATAGGTAATAAATTTGATGTTATTTTTATTGAAATTGATCCACAGTCATTAATTATTATTGGAGAAACACATAAGCGCCAATTTTCACTTTCTCATTCTAAAACATTTTCAGGGACTGACAATCCCTTCTGGCAGCTGTGACAGCGCGTCTGGGCCATTCTCTTTGTTCTGGTTTATTCCATGATGAATACATACACAAACATTAGAGAACCAGTAGGAGACAGAACTGCACTTTCTAAGCACACATTCTCCCACCTCATGGTAAGGCGCCTGTTTCTCCTTCCTAGTAGCTGCTCTCTGGTCCAGTGCACTGATTGAGGGCTCAGATCCACACACACACAGCAAACTTAGTAGAAGAAGCTGCCACCACTGGGCATATGCAGCAGCTCCGCTCTGTCTCTTACACTGTATGTTCTGGCAACAGCTCTAGTAATCGTATGAAATTCTATTGTTATTGTCATAATATGAGTCACCGGCCAAGAGGAGGGGGGTTTCCGGGTAACCGGAAATGCCCCCTGCGTTTGCTTATGCTGTCAGTTGTCTCACAGCTCTGTTCTTTGCTTCTTTACCTCAGTACCTGATGCAAAAATAGGATTTTGGTACTTACCAGGTAAATCCTTTTCTTTGAATCCATAGGGGGCACTGGAGTACTCTTGGGATATGGACGGCGTAGCAGAACAGGATATGGACGGCGTAGCAGAACAAAGGCACTGAATATTTAAATTTAGAACTCTCCACCCCTCCATATCCCAGAGTACCTCAGTGTACGAACCCAGTGTTTTTACTGAGCGAACTACTATAGAGAGGTTGACAATGGAGAATTCCTATAACATAACGGACAACAACAAAGTTGACCCATAACGTTAATGTCAACTAAACAGTTGACAGCATAACCGATAGACCTTTATAGTTTGAACCAATCGGTGAAAATGTGTTACCATAAGCTCCTCTGAGCTTAATACAAACCAGGTAAACCGTGTTACCCTAAGCTCCTCTGAGCTTAAAACAACCCAGGTAAAACTGCTCTGGGTGGGCGTCCAGTGCCCCCTATGGATTCAAAGAAAAGGATTTACCCGGTAAGTACCAAAATCCTATTTTCTTTTTCATCCACTAGGGGTCACTGGAGTACTCTTGGGACGTACCAAAGCTTCCCTCGTGGGCGGGAGAGCTGTTTGACACTTGTAACAGTAGGCAGCCAAAGCTAGATGCTGATGCCGCAACTGTCTTATAACGTGTAAACGCGCACAAACGTGTGCACTGAATGCTATGTAGCCGCGTCGTAGACGCTCCACGACCAGCTGGTCTTGACATTCCCACAGAACCTGTGGGATGAGCTATTACTGACGAAGGCGACTGTAACTTAGCCTTAAAGTAAGCCTGACTTGTAGTCATTGTTATCCAACTGGATAATGTCTGCTGAGAAAACTGGCTAACCCCAGTTGGCAGCATCCTAGAGAACAAGCAACGTGTCCGTATTACGTACTGTAGACGTTCGGTACATATAGACGCATAATGCGTGTACCACATTCAGAATTCTAGAATGTGCTGTCAACACAGGAACCCCTATTGGTGTATTGATGTGAAGAATAAGAAATCGGAATTGGTCCGAATTTCTGCTTTGTCATGAGAAAACTCAAATACGGTGTCTTGGAATACAAGGCACCCAAATATGAAAACAAAACCCTTGGCGAAGCCAAGGCTAGAAGAAAAATGTTTTCCAAGTGAAAAACTTAATGCCCACTTGTCGCCTGGCGCTGTAGATGGGATAAATGGAGGGTGCACTTTGATGACACCTTGTAGAAAGGTATGTACCGACGCAATAGAGTCAAAGGTATTTGAAAATAACTTGACCCCACAGATACCTGTACCCTCAGTGCAGATAAACGCAGTTCTCCATCCCAGCCCGTCTGTAAAACAACAGAATACGGGTAACTTGAAAGATGATGTCGGAACTTCCGAGCTTCACCACCTATAGGCACACCAAAATTTTGTAATAATGAGCTGCTGTAAGCGGCTTCCTAGCTCGTAGCATGGTTGGTATAACCGATACTGTAACGCCCTATTTCTTCTCTTAAGAGGGTGGTCTGAACCCCCACCCCCGTCAACCGCAGCCGCGGTACCTAGGTAACTAGGGGTAAAAGAACGGTCCCTGTTGTAACAGGATTGGACGTATTATGAGCGGGCCAAGATCGTGTGCAAGTATTCTTTGGAGATTCGAGACGCAAGCTCTTCGAAACCCATGAGATATCACTAGTATGACTGTGACGTAACTGTCTTATGATCCGTGTTAGCAACGGAGAGAGCAGCGTGAAAATGGTGAAGCCAGATACACGAGGCTGTATGACCACACGAATGTGATACCCTCCACCGCCACTGCCCTTGTTGACTGTCGTTCTGTACACATACTGAGCGTTTGTAATTGTGGCGAGATGCCATCATGTATACCTGAGAGTAACTCCACCTGTGGATTCACATATGAAACACCTCTGGATTTAATGCCCAGTTTTTAGGATATAAATCCCGACGGGTGAGATCATCTGTCTAACAGATGTCCACTACCGGAATGAACCCCGTCGACAACATCACCTAATGGTGTTCTGGGCAATTGAGGATTCGAGCTACCTGCCGCATTGCCATGCGGCTTCTTGGTCTTCACTGTTGTTGTATATGCAACTCCCGTTGCGTTGTCTGACACTTGTCCAGACTGAAAGCGAAGCCTGTAGTGCATTGTAAATTGCACGGAGTTCCAGGACATTTATAGACAGCAATCTGTCGTAATCCGTTTTAGAACTTTTAACTACAACTCCTCAACCTCTGAGACTCTCGTCCAGAGTATATACTATTCGCCCCCCTGAGGGAAAAGCGAGTGAAGGCCGGCGAACTAAAGCGCTTTGAAATCACATCATTATTTGTAACAGGCGAATACACCAATGTACCACTAGTGTGCGTGGCTTTTGCACTAATTACTAGATGTACATTTGTTCTTGCTGGTGTAGTAGGTAAATGTCTTTGATTTACCGTATTTATAATCATGCTAGGAATTGAAGTCGTTCAGACGGAATTAGATGCGATTGTTTTTGAACTTGACCTGCCACCGCAGTATATATTAGTAGCGCAAGTTAGAGGAACTCTGTTGAGACAGAGTTCTTATGAGCAGATCGTCTAAGTATGGAACGATTGTCACTGGCAGGGCTCTGAGATGAGCTATCCTCACCAACATCACTTTGATAAATACCCGAGGCGTTGACAAGAAGCCAAATGGTAGACCTGAAATGGTTAATGGTTGTGGCGTTTTGGTTGTGGCGTTTTGCAAACGCTAGAACCCGTAATGACCAAACCGATATGGGTAAATACGCATTGTGAAGATCAAGTGCAATTATGCAATTTTGTGGCTCCAATATGCAAATACTAACCGCAGAAAATCCATTTTCAAACTGCATTAAGTGACTTGCTGATTGAGACTGCGACGGAGCTGTCTGGTTTTGTTACCCCAAACAGAGGGGAATAAGTAACCCTGACTCTGTTGGTGTACTACTGCCTGGTTATAAAAACAGCTGAAACCAGCAGAGACTAAATGGCAACCTGCCAAACCGTTCGACAGAGGCAGTCTTGTCCTTTAATCTGTAAATAGCAGAGACATCCATGAGTTGATGTCTGGAAACCCCGCCAATGTAACGTGTAAAGACGCGCTTCCACAATTGGAAAATGGAGATGGCCTAAGAGGTCATCAAGCCACTGGCTTGCTGACTGTAGCGTCTTGTCGTTACAAGGCGTGACTGTTTTGTACCACCGCCTTGAAAAAAGTGAAGTCTAAAGGGATTAAACGCCGGCACAAGTATTTCCATTTTGATACTGGATGCGGTAATAGCTGAATATCAAATTTAGGACCAACAAGCTCTGGCCTTGTCGCGCTTAAACTAGCGACGATGAAAAGTGAGAATCGAAGTAACCGGCGTTAGCAGAAGCTTTACAGATATACTCTGCAGCTTCTCTTAACAGTGATCGTCATTGTTTCCATACATAGAGTCTAGTGACCCCAATGTATCTTTTGACACAGACGCATTTACCAATGGCGGATCGCGTCATTTTGGAAACGATTAAATAGTGGTTAGAGTCTCTCAGTCTCTGTAAAAATGGAGACATTGCCTCACTGGGATTTAGCAATGTATGGTTGTCAAAAAACCCCGCACTATCTGAGTGCTGGTCTAATGTACCCCTCTCACTCGTAGTTATCGGTGTGAGATTTGACATAGAATCGTGCATTAAATTATAAGACCAGTTAAATAAACACTCTGGTACCCAAAGGGAAATTGGCCCTTTGGAAAGACTGTCCTTCGTTAGAGCTGGCGGAGTAACTCCGAGACTCCGATGTTACCGCTCTTTTAATTTGAATTGCCAATGCTTAACATAGGATCTTTAAACTTATTTTTAGTCTGCGCTAGAGCCTTACTCGCTATGCAGACAGACACCACAATAGGCAACGGACAGACACTTGCACGACTTATTGAAGTTATTATGTGTCATATATATATATGAAACTCATGGTTGTTTCTCTCTACGGAAATCTGTAGTAAAAAGCGAAAGATTTATTCGATCTGAAGAGAAACCAGAGTATTCTTTATGTGAAAAGCAGTTCACATGGGCATGTGAAACCCGAACCAAATTCCCACTAACACCCCTGCGTCTCTGGTGGCTTAGAGATGTAGGGCAGGAATGTTCCAGAATTACAAACTGGAAAAAACAACAGGAAGCATGTTAAAATGGCCCCTTTGTCATGCTGACTGTGATAATCACCGAACAAGTTACAATTGTTCCGTGTTAATATAGCCTCTTATAATCACAGTATGGGTACAACACATGCTCTATGAATAAATATATATATATATATATATATATATAATATATATATATATATTAGGCTCAATAGCCTATGATAATTACAGACATTAATATATGCTCAATAGCCTATTATACAGCATTAATATAGGCTCAATAGCCTATTATACAGTGATAATCATATACATTAATATAGGCTCAATAGCCTATTATACAGCAATAATATAGGCTCAATAGCCTATTATACAGTGATAATCATATACATTAATATAGGCTCAATAGCCTATTATACAGTGATAATCACAGTTATACATGATTAGGCTCATATCACAGGACAGGTTATAATACATGTCTGCATTATTTACTGTCACATATAGCTACATAACTGCTGTTTATATAGGTATTTTACATACCCCCCCCCCCCCCCCCCCCCCCCCCCCCCCCCCCCCCCCCCCCCCCCCCCCCCCCCCCCCCCCCCCCCCCCCCCCCCCCCCCCCCCCCCCCCCCCCCCCCCCCCCCCCCCCCCCCCCCCCCCCCCCCCCCCCCCCCCCCCCCCCCCCCCCCCCCCCCCCCCCCCCCCCCCCCCCCCCCCCCCCCCCCCCCCCCCCCCCCCCCCCCCCCCCCCCCCCCCCCCCCCCCCCCCCCCCCCCCCCCCCCCCCCCCCCCCCCCCCCCCCCCCCCCCCCCCCCCCCCCCCCCCCCCCCCCCCCCCCCCCCCCCCCCCCCCCCCCCCCCCCCCCCCCCCCCCCCCCCCCCCCCCCCCCCCCCCCCCCCCCCCCCCCCCCCCCCCCCCCCCCCCCCCCCCCCCCCCCCCCCCCCCCCCCCCCCCCCCCCCCCCCCCCCCCCCCCCCCCCCCCCCCCCCCCCCCCCCCCCCCCCCCCCCCCCCCCCCCCCCCCCCCCCCCCCCCCCCCCCCCCCCCCCCCCCCCCCCCCCCCCCCCCCCCCCCCCCCCCCCCCCCCCCCCCCCCCCCCCCCCCCCCCCCCCCCCCCCCCCCCCCCCCCCCCCCCCCCCCCCCCCCCCCCCCCCCCCCCCCCCCCCCCCCCCCCCCCCCCCCCCCCCCCCCCCCCCCCCCCCCCCCCCCCCCCCCCCCCCCCCCCCCCCCCCCCCCCCCCCCCCCCCCCCCCCCCCCCCCCCCCCCCCCCCCCCCCCCCCCCCCCCCCCCCCCCCCCCCCCCCCCCCCCCCCCCCCCCCCCCCCCCCCCCCCCCCCCCCCCCCCCCCCCCCCCCCCCCCCCCCCCCCCCCCCCCCCCCCCCCCCCCCCCCCCCCCCCCCCCCCCCCCCCCCCCCCCCCCCCCCCCCCCCCCCCCCCCCCCCCCCCCCCCCCCCCCCCCCCCCCCCCCCCCCCCCCCCCCCCCCCCCCCCCCCCCCCCCCCCCCCCCCCCCCCCCCCCCCCCCCCCCCCCCCCCCCCCCCCCCCCCCCCCCCCCCCCCCCCCCCCCCCCCCCCCCCCCCCCCCCCCCCCCCCCCCCCCCCCCCCCCCCCCCCCCCCCCCCCCCCCCCCCCCCCCCCCCCCCCCCCCCCCCCCCCCCCCCCCCCCCCCCCCCCCCCCCCCCCCCCCCCCCCCCCCCCCCCCCCCCCCCCCCCCCCCCCCCCCCCCCCCCCCCCCCCCCCCCCCCCCCCCCCCCCCCCCCCCCCCCCCCCCCCCCCCCCCCCCCCCCCCCCCCCCCCCCCCCCCCCCCCCCCCCCCCCCCCCCCCCCCCCCCCCCCCCCCCCCCCCCCCCCCCCCCCCCCCCCCCCCCCCCCCCCCCCCCCCCCCCCCCCCCCCCCCCCCCCCCCCCCCCCCCCCCCCCCCCCCCCCCCCCCCCCCCCCCCCCCCCCCCCCCCCCCCCCCCCCCCCCCCCCCCCCCCCCCCCCCCCCCCCCCCCCCCCCCCCCCCCCCCCCCCCCCCCCCCCCCCCCCCCCCCCCCCCCCCCCCCCCCCCCCCCCCCCCCCCCCCCCCCCCCCCCCCCCCCCCCCCCCCCCCCCCCCCCCCCCCCCCCCCCCCCCCCCCCCCCCCCCCCCCCCCCCCCCCCCCCCCCCCCCCCCCCCCCCCCCCCCCCCCCCCCCCCCCCCCCCCCCCCCCCCCCCCCCCCCCCCCCCCCCCCCCCCCCCCCCCCCCCCCCCCCCCCCCCCCCCCCCCCCCCCCCCCCCCCCCCCCCCCCCCCCCACCCCCCCCTTTCCGCAGTGGAGCCGCCAGATTCCACCGCCCCCCTTCCCCCCTGTAACGCTGTGTCTTCTCAGGAAAGGCCGGGAAGACTTGCAGTGAGGCTTGCAGGGAGGCTGGCATTAATCTGCGGTGCTGGGCGGCCGGACGGAGCAGCGGCCCGGTTGTCACCATGTTAACGCTGTTAGTGAGCGTCTGCGGGTGGATGTGCTGGGCGGCCGGACGGAGCGGCTGGGACGGGCGGACGTAGCGCTGCCGTCTGGAGCGAGTCTCAGACGTAGCGGCTGGGCGCTGTGGCGGGCGGTGCGTGGCAGCGGCATTCACTCTGACCCACCTAGCGGGGCGGCAGCCTGCGCTGACCGCCCCGTTCCCCCAGCTTACCTTTCTCCTATTCAAGGCTGCGACGGGGCTTCTCTGTGTAAGCTCCGTCCAGCTTTCAAGTCATCTTGTTCCTGGCTGCGACGGGGGCTTCTTTCTGTAAGCTCCGTCCAGCTTGTTCCTGGCTGTGACGGGGCTTTGTAAGCTCCGTCCAGCTCGTTGATCATTTCTTCCTGGCTGTGACGGGGCTTCTTTCTGTAAGCTCCGTCCAGCTGTTGCAGGAGACACTGCCTGTGGCTGTGAGGGTGCTCTTTGTGAGGACCGACACGCCATGCGCTGCCCTGCAGCGGCACCATCCCGGACCCATGTTGTTTCCAGAAACTGGGAAGGGATGTGCTAAGTGTAAAAATGAAAAATTAAAAAGTCAAAATGAAAAATTAATAAAATCTTCCATCCAAGTGTGGGAAGTCCCACAAGCCGATGTTAGTGCTTTGAGCACAGAAAAAACACTGGGTTCGTACACTGAGGTACTCTGGGATATGGAGGGGTGGAGAGTTCTAAATTTAAATATTCAGTGCCTTTGTTCTGCTACGCCGTCCATATCCTGTTCTGCTACGCCGTCCATATCCCAAGAGTACTCCAGTGACCCCTAGTGGATGAAAAAGAAATGGGTTCCCTTGCTTTACAGATTTGACTTTAGGGTTAGGAAAGTCATCACACGGTGCTAGGTCTGGAGGGTGATCTAGCACTGCAATCTGCTTATCGGCCAAACGCTGTCACAGAGAGAGCTATGTTGTCTGATGCGTTGTGCTGACAGAGGATAGAACCATTTCCCACAACTCTGGGCTCTTTCTTCTGATTCTTTCCCGCAAAGTTGCTAGACAATGTTTGTAGTAATGACATGCGCTGCTGCACCTTCTGGTACTCACTTCCATAACACACTTGATATCACATAAACAATTAACATGGCTTTGGATTTGCTTTGACGTGCTCTCTTCGTTCCTGGTCATGATGGTGTCTCCAGCGCATGGTTCTGTCTCAGGATCATTCTGGAAGATCCGTGTTTCATCACAGGTAATGAACTTTACCTAATAAATGCGAATCCACTTAAATTGTGTTCCAAAACATCTCTACACATTTTGCTTTCGATTTGTCTTTCTGCTCTGCAATGAGATCTTGCCAGACAGGAGGCAACACGGGGGGGGAAGGGGCCACAGTATCCACTACAGGAGAGGGGAAGGGGCCGCAGTATTCACTACAGAGGAGAGGGGAAGGGACCGCAGTAATCACTACAGAAGGAGAGGGGAAGGGGCTGCAGTAATCACTACAGAAGGAGGGGGAAGGGGCCGCAGTAATCAATACAGAAGGAGAGAGGGAAGGGGCCGCAGTAATCACTACAGAAGGAGAGGGGAAGGGGCCGACAGTAATCACTACAGAAGGAGAGGGGAAGGGGCCGCAGTAATCACTACAGAAGGAGAGGGGAAGGGGCCGCAGTAATCACTACAGAAGGAGAGGGGAAGGGGCCGCAGTAATCACTACAGAAGGAGAGGGGAAGGGGCCGCAGTAATCACTACAGAAGGAGAGGGGAAGGGGCCAGCAGTATTCACTAGAGGAGAGGGGAAGGGGCCGCAGTAATCACTACAGAAGGAGAGGGGGAAGGGGCCGACAGTAATCACTACAGAAGGAGGGGGGGAAGGGGCCGCAGTAATCACTACAGGAGGACGGAGGGAAGCGGACGCAGTAATCACTACAGAAGGAGAGGGGGAAGCGGGCCGACAGTAATCACTACAGAAGGAGAGGGGAAGGGGCCGCAGTAATCACTACAGAAGGAGAGGGGAAGGGGCCAGCAGTAATCACTACAGAAGGAGAGGGGAAGGGGCCGCAGTAATCACTACAGAAGGAGAGGGGAAGGGGCCGCAGTAATCACTACAGAAGGAGGGGGAAGGGGCCGCAGTAATCACTACAGAGAGACGAGGAAGGGGCCGCAGTAATCACTACAGAAGGAGAGGGGAAGGGGCCAGCAGTAATCACTACAGAAGGAGGGGGAAGGGGCCGCAGTAATCACTACAGAAGGAGAGGGGAAGGGGCCGCAGTAATCGACTACAGAAGGAGAGGGGAAGGGGCCGCAGTACATCACTACAGAAGGAGAGGGGAAGGGGCCGCAGTAATCACTACAGAAGGAGAGGGAAGGGGCCGCAGTAATCACTACAGAAGGAGAGGGGGAAGGGCCGCAGTAATCACTACAGAAGGAGAGGGAAGGGGCCGCAGTAATCACTACAGAAGGAGAGAGGGAAGGGGCCGCAGTAATCACTACAGAAGGAGAGGGAAGGGGCCGCAGTAATCACTACAGAAGGAGAGGGGAAGGGGCCGCAGTAATCACTACAGAAGGAGAGGGGAAGGGGCCGCAGTAATCACTACAGAAGGAAGAGGGGAAGGGGCCGCAGTAATCACTACAGAAGGAGAGGGAAGGGGCCGCAGTAATCCTACAGAAGGAGAGGGAAGGGGCCGCAGTAATCACTACAGAAGGAGGGGGAAGGGGCCGCAGTAATCACTACAGAAGGAGAGGGGAAGGGGCCGCAGTAATCACTACAGAAGGAGGGGGAAGGGGCCGCAGTAATCACTACAGAAGGAGAGGGGAAGGGGCCGCAGTAATCACTACAGAAGGAGAGGGGGAAGGGGCCGCAGTAATCACTACAGAAGGAGAGGGGAAGGGGCCGCAGTAATCACTACAGAAGGAGGGGGAAGGGGCCGCAGTAATCACTACAGAAGGAGGGGAAGGGGCGCAGAATCACTCAGAAGGAGGGGGAAGGGGCCGCAGTAATCACTACAGAAGGAGAGGGGGAAGGGGCCGCAGTAATCACTACAGAGAGGAGAGGGAAGGGGCCGCAGTAATCACTACAGAAGGAGGGGGGAAGGGGCCGCAGTAATCACTACAGAAGGAGAGGGGGAAGGGGCCGCAGTAATCACTACAGAAGGAGGGGGGAAGGGGCCGCAGTAATCACTACAGAAGGAGGGGGAAGGGGCCGCAGTAATCACTACAGAAGGAGAGGGGAAGGGGCCGCAGTAATCACTACAGAAGGAGAGGGGGAAGGGGCCGCAGTAATCACTACAGAAGGAGAGGGGAAGGGGCCGCAGTAATCACTACAGAAGGAGGAGGGGGAAGGGGCCGCAGTAATCACTACAGAAGGAGGAGGGGAAGGGGCCGCAGTAATCACTACAGAAGGAGAGGGGAAGGGGCCGCAGTAATCACTACAGAAGGAGGAGGGGAAGGGGGCCGCAGTAATCACTACAGAAGGAGAGGGGAAGGGGCCGCAGTAATCACTACAGAAGGAGAGGGGAAGGGGCCGCAGTAATCACTACAGAAGGAGAGGGGAAGGGGCCGCAGTAATCACTACAGAAGGAGAGGGGAAGGGGCCGCAGTAATCACTACAGAAGAGAGGGGAAGGGGCCGCAGTAATCACTACAGAAGGAGAGGGAAGGGCCGCAGTAATCACTACAGAAGGAGAGGGGAAGGGGCCGCAGTAATCACTACAGAAGGAGAGGAAGGGGCCGCAGTAATCACTACAGAAGGAGAGGGGAAGGGGCCGCAGTAATCACTACAGAAGGAGAGGGGAAGGGGCCGCAGTAATCACTACAGAAGGAGAGGGGAAGGGGCCGCAGTAATCACTACAGAAGGAGAGAGGGAAGGGGCCGCAGTAATCACTACAGAAGGAGAGAGGGAAGGGGCCGCAGTAATCACT